>NC_056725.1:541565132-541865132 GCF_019279795.1 Protopterus annectens | reverse complement strand
TAGGAATCAAACTCCTCCCCTTGTCCAGATTGGTGAAACATAGCCACCAGCAGAGGTCCTGTTTGCACTGTTCCGTGAGAAGTATCAAGTGGGAAAGAGGAAGTTTCTGAAAGGACCATTGGGCCGAAAGGAGCCACTTTAGGATCCACATGTGTAACCTGGCTAGAGGCACCAGCATGATGGTGGCAGCCATGGATACCAGGAGCTGGAGAAAGTACAGTTTTGTACCTACCATAAATGTAGATGTTCGAAGATCCACATTGCTGCAGTCCTAACACTTGGGGTAGTCCGCTGTCCCAGTCGGCCCGAATACCAAAGTATAAGGCTGACGTCGGTCAAGGCGCATTAGTCTGACGTCAAGACGTCAGGGTACAAATGCGCATGACCGACGTCATATCCTCAGTCTTTTCTTGCCCCAGATGTCAGAAGACCCTAAAAAGATAAGGCCAAAACCAAAAAACACCAAACACTCCTGTACCAAATATATGTACAATATATACAAATTTACAAAAGTACAACCCCACCCACACAACCACCCCTAAACACAGAGGGAAGGAGGAGGTAAATTGGACTGCAGCAATGTGGATCTTCGAACATCTACATTTATGGTAGGTACAAAACTGTACTATGTTCTTCATCCCACATTGCTGCAGTCCTAACACTTGGGTAGAATCCCAAAGCAGAGGTAAGGGAGGCTGGCAAATCATAAAGAAGCAGGAGCTGACAACATGCCCTGCAAAATAGCCGTGGCAAAACCAGCCCTAGATTTAGAGTAGAGAGGAAGGTGGTAATGCTTAGAGAAAGTATGCACTGAACTCCAAGTAGCTGCTTCCAAAATATCCTTAGTAGCCACCCCCCTTAGAAATGCTGTTGAAGTGGCAGTAGCCCTAGTGGAATGAGGCCTAATCCCAGCTGGAATCTCCTTGCCATGATGGGAATAACAAAATGCAATGCAAAACCCAATCCACTTAGAAATAGTTTGTTTTGACACAGGCTTGCCCTGAGAACTTAAAGCAAAGAAACAAACAACTGCTGAGACTGCCTAAAATCCTTAGTCCTGCTTAAATAATAACGCAACTGCCTGTGTACATCTAAAGTGTGCAAAATCTTTTCCCCCTTATTTTGGGGATCTGCATAAAAAGTAGGCAAATGAATAGTTTGGTTTAAAGCCACACTAGAAACCACCTTAGGCATAAAGGAAGGATTAGTGCGTAATGATACCCTATCCTTATGGAAAATCAAAAAGGCTCAACCGCCATAAGGGCCTGCAATTCAGAAACCCTTCTTGCAGAAGTAATGGCCAACAAAAAGCAGTCTTCCATGACAAGTATTTCAATTCAGCAGTAGCCGAGGCTCAAAAGGTTGTAGAGTAAGTTTCTCCAACACAAAATTGAGATCCCAAGCAGGAGTAGGAGCTCTACGTGGGGTCTTATATTCTTTGCCCCTCTAAGAAATTGCTTGAACAAAGGATGAGAAAACAATGGTGGGTCACAATCATAGTGAGCTGAAATTGCTGCAGCATGAATCTTAATGGAAGAGAAAGACAAACCTTTGTCCAATAACTCAGTAAGATATTGAAGAGCCACACTCAAATTAGGCTCAGAAACCTCCAAATCCTTTGCTGCACTCCAAAATAAAAATCTCTTCCATTTTCTGCGTACACTTTCCTTGTACTAGGTCTTCTGGCTTCCATAATCACATTCAAAACTTGTTGAGGAAGTTGAGACCTGCTGTGGTTCAAAACAGAATATGCCAGGCTGTTAGATGAAGAGAGTGAAGCTTGACATTGAGTAGATGACCGTCCCTCTGAGACAATAGGTGTGGAATCAAAGGTAAAGGCCATGGAGGCTTCCTTACCAGACTCCTCAGTAATGGGTACCAGTGCTGCCGAGGCCAATCTGGAGCTATTAAAATCATCCTTGGCTTGTCTTGTCTGACCTTTAGGAGTACCTTTGGGAGGAGAGGCAGAGGTGGAAAGGCATACACATGAAGATTTTTCCAACTGAAAGAAAGAGCATCCACTTTCCAAGCTGTGTGATGAAACCTTTTCGTGCAAAACTTTGGCAGATGGTGGTTTAGTGGAGAAGCGAACAGATCTATGTCTGGAGTTCCCCATGACACTGTCAATTTCCGAAATACATGAAGATCCAGTTTCCACTCGTGGGGATCCATGATTTGCCTGCTTAACACATCTGCTAAGGAGTTCTGTGCTCCCGGCAGAAACCTTGCCTGAAGATTTAGTTGCAAGCTGAGCGCAGTCTCCCACAAAATCATTGCTTGCCTGCATAGAGGATAAGAATGTGTTCCCCCTTGTTTGTTGATGTACCACATGACAGTTGTGTTGTCTGTTAGAATCAACACCTGTCCTGGAAGAAGTAACTCCTTGAAAGCCATTAATGCAAACTGGACTGCTAACATCTCCTTCATGTTGATATGTAGATGCGGTAGTCTGGCAGGCCACTTGTCTTGTATCCACTTTCCATTCAGATGAGCTCCCCAAGCTATGTCTGAGGCATCTGTCGTTAGAATCTGACTCGCCTCTGGCCGGGTCACAGAGAGTCCCTTGTTTAGGTGACATTCCTGAGCCCACCACAAAAATTCCTTTTGAATGCAAGGTATTATTTGAATGACAGTGTCCAAATCCTGGCAGTGCTGTGTCCATACATTTTGAGATACCATTGCAGCTTCCTCATATGCAGTTTGGCATTGGGAAGCACCAGAATACAAGATGCCATGAACCCTAAGGCTTGAAGGACTGTCCTTGCAGTCAGCCCGGACTGAAGAGATAGTTGATGGAAGTAAAGGGAAAGATTCTTTTGTTTGTCCGGGGTTAGAAAGGCCATCTGGGTTGCTGTATTCAGTCTCACACCCAGAAAGCACATGTCTTGAGAGGGTACTAGACTGGACTTTATTTCGTTCACAGAATACCCCAGGCATCTTAGCACTGCTATCACATATTCCAAATGCTGAAAAGGTCTTCCTTTTCTTGAGCCAGAATCAGGCAGTCGTCCAAGTAAGGATAGATTTGTATTCCTTTTAGCCTGAAGTAAGCTATCACTGGAGCCAGAACTTTTGTGAATACTCTGGGCAGTAGATAAGCCAAAGGGCAATGCAGAGAACTGATAATGGGAATTCCCAGCTCGAAAACGCAGATACTTCCTGCAACTTAGCCTGATAGGCACATGAAGGTAAGCCTCCTTGAGATCTAAAGTTACCATCCAGTGATCTTTGCCCAGCAGAGGTAAAAGCTGTTGTAACGTCAACATTTTGAACTTGGGAATGTCCAGATAAGTGTTGAGAATAGATAAATCCAAAATTGGTCTCCACGTGTTCCCCTTTTTTGGTACTAGGAACAGGCGAGAATAAAATCCTAGGCCCCTTTCTGGCACAGGAACCGGCTGAATGGCCCCTATTTGTAGTAACAGAGAAATTTGCTTGTGGGCCTCTTTTCTTTGTAGAGGAGGAATGTCTGGCATGCCTTTGAAAGGAGGCAAGGTATGGAAATAAAACCTGTAACCGTGGTGAATGATATCCAATACCCATCTGTCTTGGGTAATTAAACTCCAATTTTCTTTGAAAAGTGCCAGCCTTCCCCCCAAAGGAGCTGCCAGACGAGAAGGCTCTGGCAGCTGAAAAGGCAGGTCATTGGGTCTGCTTACGAAAGGACTGGCCCCTGCCCTCCCCAGAAGACTGAGCAGGTGAACTCCCTGTTCTAGGCCTAAAAGAACCTTGAGCTCTGCCCCTACCACGTCTAGACCTACCCCTAGACTGGGAATCGTAAGAAGGATATGTCCACCCCTTAGTAGGCCAATTTCTAATAAACTTCGGAGGCTGAACCTGCAAAAAATCTTTAATAGTCTGCATAGACTTAGCCTTGTCCTCCATCTTCTTTAAAACTGCTTCCACAGGCGAACCAAACAACACATCAGACTGTAACGGAGCATCCAAAATCCTTGTCTTAACATGCTCAGCTAAATTCTGATCCCTCAGCCAGGCGTGCCTGCGAAGAACAGAACCAGTGGCAGCCACCCTCGAAGAGGCCTGTACAGCATCAAAACCACATTGCAAGGAATGCTTTCCCACCTGTTCAGAAACATGTACTAAATCCTGCAACTCTTTACACTCAATACCTTCCGCCAGAGCATCCACCTTAGACTTCAATTGTGAAAGGAGATAATTTTGGTATTTTAACATGTGGAACTGACAATTCAAAGCCCTCATGGCTAAAGTGGAAGAAGTATACACCTTCTTTCCCCATCTATCCAAAGCCCTTGCCTCTTTATCAGGAGGAACAGGATTTTTAACAACAGAAGCCTTAACACCTTTAGGCCCCTGAGAAACAGTTTCTGGGTCTGCCCTAGGACTCTTAAAAGATACTTATGAGCTTCAGGCACCCTATAATACCTATCCGGTTTAACTGGGGCAGGAGGCAAAGAATCAGGGTTCAGGAAGCCTCTGCAAAACATCTTCCACCACATCCAGAACAGGAGGTATAGCTAAAGGCCTATGCTGGGGTAGAAACAAAAATTCCCTAAGCCTCTTCCTGGAATCAGAGAAATCTTGACCTTCCCATTTAAAATGCTCCCTCATGGAATGAAGAGTCTCTGAAAAAGAAAAATCCTCAGGAGGAGAAGCAGAAGGAGTAGAATCATCTAGATCAGAATCAGAATAAGGAGGATACTCCTGTAAGTCTTCAGCCGAAGACTCAGAAGCCTCCGAACACTGCTCAAAACTCTCAAGCTCAGGTTCCACCCTAGGCCTCTTATCAGGAGGGGGCATAGAACCTCTAATCATAGTAATCAAATCTTCTGCCATTTTAAGCATATGTTTCTTAGGCAAAGACCCTGAAGAACTAGGAGAGACACCCACTGAAGTTAAACCTGGCCTGCCTCTCGAAGAAGCCTTGGAAACAGAAGGGGAGGGCCTAACCACCTTAGGAAGGGAGGGGAGAACAGCTACCTGAGAAGCCCCTTCAGCCTGGCCTACCTCCTGAGAGGACACATCTTGTAACAGTAAAGTCTCTCCCTGAGACTCCAAAGAAACTTCTGGCAGAACCTCCGGCTCCACCGAGCCTTCTAAAGAACCGAGGTCCGGGACAGACGGTTCTTCCAACCTAGGCTTTGCTGCTTTGTCCTTGCGCTTTTAGGCGAAGCGGGCGTCGGAGCATCCGACGGCATTTTATAATTACAACGCTTCCCAAAAACTAACCTGGCACAGTCTAATCTTCTCTTTATAGTGCGTTTGTTAAATCTAGCACAAGAGCGACATCCAACAACGTCGTGCTCAGGCCCTAAGCAAGGTATACACAAGGTATGGTAATCCCTATGAGGTATCTGTTTCCCACAAGAAATACAGTTATTCACTTTTTCTGACATCCGGTTAAATACTGAGGCAAGAAAAAACCAAAATATTCCCCAACGGGGTACTTAGCCAACTTTGATTCGGTCTGAAACTCCGACTTCAGAAAATTTCAGAACGCCAGCCTGCACTCGCAATACTGCTTCTGCATCGGACCATGCGGCAAAAAAGCCTGAGGATATGACGTCGGTCATGCGCATTTGTACCCTGACGTCTTGACGTCAGACTAATGCGCCTTGACCTACGTCAGCCTTATACTTTGGTATTCGGGCCGACTGGGACAGCGGACTACCCCAAGTGTTAGGACTGCAGCAATGTGGGATGAAGAACATCTAACCTGGCCTGAACTCTCTTGAGGGGCAACAATGCGTGAATCTGAGACTGCAGCACTCTTATCCTCTCTTGTGGCAGAAAGGCCCGCATTTGAATAGAGTCTAGCTCTGCGCCTATAAAAACAACATGCTGTGAGGGCAGCAAGGCAGACTTTTCCCAGTTAAGGTAATTCCTAGTTGTTGACAAAGTGTAATGGTAGCCTCCCTGGCTTGAATGAGAAGATGCCTGGTGGGGGCGGTGAGAAGCCAGTCGTCCAGATATGGAAACACCTGGAATCCCCGACATCTCAGGTGAGCCGTCACCACTGCCAAACACTTGGTAAACACCCTGGGGGCTGTGGTGAGACCAAAGGGCAGGGCACGAAACTGGAAGTGACTGGCTCCCAGCCGGAAGCTTAAGTGACTCCTGGATGCCTTGTCCATCTTGATGTGGTAGTAGGCATCCTTGAGATCGATGGAGCACATCCATACTCCTTTTTCCAGCAAGGGAAAAATGGACTGAAGAGTGACCATTCGGAACTTGGACTTCAGAACGTAGTGATTCAATCGGCTGAGATCCAGAATGGGCCTCAGGTCCCCTGTTCTTTTCGGCACCAAAAAGAGTCTTGAGTAAGTTCCTGATCCAATATGGTCTGAGGGTACTGGTTGGATGACTCCTTTTTCTAGCAGCTTTGAAACCTCTAGTGCTGCTTGATCCCATTGACTGGGTGGAACGTCCGGGATTCTTTTGACTGGAGGGGGTGTTGATAAAAAAGGGGATAGTTTAACCTCCGGTAACTAATCGAAGCATCCCACGATCCTGCGTGATGCTTTCCCAGGATTCTGGATGCAACGAAATTCGGGCCCCGACTGGCTCCAGAACAGCACAGTCGGGCAACACCTCAGGAACGCTGAAAGGGAGACCCACGAAAGGAATCGCGGTCTCCCGAGTTGCATGGGCCTCCTCTGCCTCTAGGATGGCGTCATCCAGAAAAATGTCCCCCTCCTCTGCCTCTGGAGGGGGACTCACCTTGAACGGCAGGGAAAAACTTCTGTGACTTCTTGAACCACATTTTCCCTCCTCTCTGAGCCTTGGGGTAAGGCCTAGAAGGAAGAGAGAAACGGGCCCCTATGGCAGATAGGGTCTTCCCCTCCTGTTTGCATCAGGTGAGGGTGTCTTTCACTTTGGTCCCGAACAGTTAAGACCTATCAAAGGGGGCGTCAGTGAAGGAAGACTTAAAGGCCTCCGCGAAATGACACAGACGCATCCAGGCTTGCCTTCTGAGAGCTACACCTGAGCTAGCTGCCCTACTCGCCCCTTTGGCTGCATAGGATATGAGCCTCATGGACGAGTTAACAATGGAACAAAGGGTAGACAACTGGGCATTAACAGTCTGCGCTACCGCCTCAGGCATGTTACCCGTCAGAGTGTCTCCTAGCTTCTTAAGGAGATCTCTCTGGAGCCGAGTAAAATGACCAAGATAATTCTGCGACCGCAAAGTAAATGTTGCTGAAAACAGGGTACACTTCCCGTACCGGTCCATACTCCTGGACTCCTTGTTAGGAGGATGGATGGAAGAAGAAGCCTCTGCAACTTCCTGTTGAGTGGCTGCCGCCACCAACAAGGCATCTACGAAAACCCCTTTGGTCAGGAATTCTTTCCCTGGGGGAGCAGACAGAAACTTATTTGGATGTCTGGGCAACGGTTCCATGGAATCAGGGCTCTCCCACACCCTTCGACAAATCAAATCCAGGAGTTCATCGAAGGGTGGAGACACCCAGGAGGCGGAGGGTTGAGCTCCAAAGGCCTTGAGGAATACAGACTCCTCCACAGAGGGGGGTCTTGGACGGCCAGTCGCCTCTCTGCCTCAAGAACTCCAGGATGTCGGAGAAAGAGACATCGGAGGATGACTTAGGGGACCCCCTGACTCCTCGAGGTCGGTATCGGAAGTGAGGGACTCGTCCTGGGAGTCTGTGTGCTTCCTCTTGCACAACTTCTTTCTAGGGGGCTCCTCAGGCACCGACACTGAGGGGCCCTCAGAAAGTTGGGGACCGCTCATGGGGGTATCCTCAGACCTTCGGGCTCTGCCATCCATGGATAGGGGGGCATCAGAGGCTCTAGCCAGGGTGTAAGGGGAAGGAGTGACCGATCCGGGTGATGTAACTGACGATCTGGCCAGTGCGCTCCTCATGGCCTCAAAGGAAGGTCCCCCCGAATCAGAGGACCGACCTGTCTCAGAGACCACAACCGGAGTCGGGGTTCTCCGAGCCGATGCACCGAGAGCGAGGCTCGGAACCGACAAGAGTCCCGAGGTATCCCCCTCGGGTCCGACTGAGGAAACCCGAGTACCGAAACCAGAGGACGGAACCGACATGGTTGGAGCAGACGTCGGCTCCGATAAACTTGCAAGGGGTATCGGAGCCGACACGAGAACATCACTCGGCGCGGAGCACTCCGACAATACAGGGGTGCTCGGAGGAGGAATCATTGGTACAAGAATAGGGATTGGCTCCGGAGCAGACGTCGGCTCCGCTAAACTCGCAAGGGGTATCAGAGCCGACACGAGAACATCACTCGGCGCAGAGCACTCCGGCTCCGACGATACAGGGGTGCTCGGGGGAGGAATCATCGGTACAAGAATAGGGATTGGCTCCAGAGCAGACTGGGTCGGAGCCGAAAAAAAATTTGCTAACACCGGCGACTGCAAGAGTCTCTGGACCACCCTATCTACATCCAAATCAGACAGCCTAGAGGATTTGGAGGAAATAGAAGGAGATCGGGGGAAATAGGAGAAGATCGGGATCTCCTACCCAGAGACTCATGCCTAACACTGGGTGACCGGCTCCGAATAGGCTCCAATAATATCGGGGCCGAGGTCAACTCCAGTACAACAGATACCTCATGCTGCCCAGAGGACAAGGGATCCGAGGAGGCAGTATCCACTTTTGAAACCTTCTCCAGGGGCTCCGAGGAGACAGATGGAGCCGGAGATCTTTTCTTGGCCTTGGAAGTCTTAGACTTGGTACTGAAAAAAGAGTCTAAGGACTCCTCAAAAGAAGGCTTAACCAGGCCCTTCAAAATCAGCTTAATTTTTTCTTTTCTGCAGTACCCTCAGGCTGAAAGCATGGCAAAAACTGCAGGACTCTTGCAGGTGAATAGCACCAAGACAATAAACGCAGATAGAATGCCCATCTGTAATGGACATCTTGTAGCCACATTTTGAGCATTTTTTAAACCCAGACGGTTTATGCTCTTTCTGCTCTTTAGACATAGTAATTCACAACACCCACTCAACTGACGATGACAGACACAAGAGGAAGGAGGGAAAAAAACAACTACGAACAGCCAAGGAAACTCTAACTTAAACGTTTCTTTGGTGCAGCAAGGAAAATCTAACTACCGACCAAAAAAACAAACAAAAACACAAGTTTACACAAAAAACAACACAGGAGAGGACTAGGTCCTCTAATTTAAACGGGCCTAGCCCACCAAAACAGAGCGATACCACAAAAAACACTACTCGCTTACACAGTACACTCACAATGAAAAACTAGCTATTAAAATAGCTTTTACAAGAAAACAGACTGCTAAAGACTAATGAAAAGTTTTGAAAAAGGGTATTTAGCCACAGCCAAGCGAGACCACGTCCTAACTGTACGAGCGGCAAACGAGATCTGGGGCTAGGGCGAGGTGCATCTTGGGATACCGGGTTAGCCCAGCTAAGTAGAGACTTCGTGCTAGAGAAATGAGTTGGCCGAGTCAGAGCCAATTCTTGGCTCCAAACCCGTGAGATAGGACCACATAACATCAGATGTTCTTCGTGTTTGACTGTTGCAGTCCTCACATATGGGTTATCCGGCTCCCAGTAGCCCTCAGTCGGCCCGAATACCAGAGTCCTTGATAATATGATGTTGGCTGCCGCCGGTTGTAAAACGGATGTCAGTACGTCAGGTATAAAGGGAGGCAGCCGACGCCATTCCCTCAGTCTTTCTTACAGCGGAGCCCGAAGCAGATACAATTCGCACTAGTGCCGGTCAGCTGTTTACCTTCATTTCGCTTTCTGACTACCAAGTTGAAGATGCCTTCAGATAAGTACCCCGTTGGGGATCCTCTCTTTTTGTAATAACGAATGTCAGATAAAGTTAATAACTGCCTTGCCTGTGGAAAACAGATTCCGCACCATGACTTCCATTCCTATTGTATAACTTATTTGGGCCTTGAGCATGAAGCCCCTAACTGCGATCACTGTGCTTCCTTTAACCCGTGTACCATACACCGTAGAACTAAGATTTTGTATAAGCATTTCGGAGACTGGCTTAAGTTCGTCGGTATGGAGTCTTCTGGTCTCCCGACTTCGGATATTCCTAGGAAACGCAAAGACAAGGCCGTGACAGATCTAGGGTTAAATCTACTGACGACGCACCAGTGCAATTGGTCATCAGCACAGCAGTAGTCAGTGAGGCGCTTTTGCAGACCCTGCAGTCTGCAGATTTTCAGCTGCAAGCCTCTGCCGAGACCTTTACGGAGTCCTCCATGCCGCAGGCTGCTATTTCGTCTTCAGACCCTCTGCCTGTCGCCGCCTCAGATGGGTCCGGAGCCGCTTTGCAGGCACCGGCTTCTGACGCCTCTTCTCTTCGACATGAGACCAGAACCAGACGAACTACCTTAGCTCAGACTTCTGCAGTTGCTAGGCCTCCCGAGTCCCTCTGGATTGTTAGTAAACCTTCCAGCCGCAAACCTACTCACAAGCAGGCGTCGGCATCCCCTCCTATACCTCAGTCCCAGTTGGTAAAGATGGCTAATGATCTTTCCCCGATTAGGGGTTCCTCATCCCCCCTTCAAAGAGGGCTAGGGAATTATCTCCTGATGTTTTGTCTGTCTCAGATTCTGAGATTTCCAGTATGTCTGCTGGTGAAGAAGGAAATTCTCAACTTTTTTCTGACTTTGAGGATTCTGATGCTGAGGACTCAAACCCTTCTGCCTCCCCTCCAGAAGTTTTTTCCTTTGGGGATACTTTGAATACTCTTAGAGAGCATTTAAATTGGAATGGCAGGACTTTTCACAGTCTAAGAAAAGAATCAGGGAATTTTTAGATTTGCCACAGCACAAGCCTTTGGCTATACCTCCAGTTTTGGAAGTTATGGATGGTGTTTTCATGGAAAATTCTTTAACTCCTAATTCTGTTCCTCCTGCCCCTAGAAAACCGGATAGATGTTACAGGGTTCCTGAATCTCATCAGTTCTTTTTTAGAAACCCTGCTGCTGATCCAGAAATTATTTCTCAAGGCCCCAAATATGTTAAGGCTACTACTGCTAAAAATCCTGTGCCTTCTGATAAGGAATCTAGGGCCTTGGGCAGGTGTGGTAAAAAGTCTATACTTCTGCAACTCCTGCCATTAGATCCGTGAATTGTCTTTTTCACATGCTTAAGTATCAGCAGCATATGTTGGAGGCTATTAAGGATAAACCTGGAGACATTCCTTTACAAGACTTACTGAATTCTGCCACTTTAGTTAATAAGCATTCACTTCATTGTGGTTTTGACACTTTGGAGGCTTCCTGCAGAGCAGCAGCCACTGCTTCCGTAATTAGAAGGCTTGGCTCAGGGAGCAGCCTCTTTCTGAACCAGTTAAGTCTAAATTGCTGGATGTTCCTTTGCACAAGGACAAACTTTCTAGTAAATAAGGCTGAGGAGGTACTGAAAAAGTTGGAGGATAAGGCAAAATCTATGCAAGCTGTAAAAGTTTTCCTTCAGGTTCAGCCTTCTCAGTTTAATAGGCATTATCTTTCCAAGAATTGGTCTTTCCCTGATCCTGGCAAACAGGGTCGCTCTAGGCCTAGGGGTTTCAGGTCTTCTAGAGGGCAGGCTTCTGCCCCTCAAAGGGCTAAACAATGGCATTTGACTTCTGCTAAATCGGGGAGTTCTAAGCCAGCTTCACAAAGCAAGCATTCTCAATGACTCCAGCCTTCTTGTGCCTACCTCTGTGGACCCTGGGTTTCCTTTGGGGGAAGATTAGCTAAATTCACAGAGGTATGTTCTACCATCACAGATGACAAATGGGTTTCTCAATATAGTAAACCAAGGTGCAAGTTTTACTTTCACACCTTCCCTGTTTTACAAGGGTACCCAGACATAGGCAGAGGTAGAATCTCAAATTTCTTCTCTGCTGACTATGGGGGCCATAGAGCCAGTTCCTGCAAATCAGGCAGGCCTACGTTTTTATTCAAGGCTTATTTTGGTACCCAAGAAAGGGGGCACCTGGCGCCCTATTCTGGATCTCTCCATTCTAAACACTTTTCTGGTGATTCCCAAATTCAAGACCCTCACCCTTTAACAATTACTACCAATGATGGGCAAGGAGTCATGTCTGGTAACTTTGGATCTCAAGGAGGCTTATCTGCACATCCCTATAAGGGAAAGTTGCAGGCAGTTCCTTCGCTTCAGGGCTGGGGAGCAACACTTTCAATTCTCTGCAATTGCCCTTTGGCTTATCTACTGCTCCCAGAGTTTTTACCAAGTGCCTGGCTCCAGCCATTGCTTTTTTTTCAGGCAGAAACATTCAAATTTATCCTTACCTGGATGACTGTCTCATTCAAGCAAACTCCCCAAAACAACTAGAAAAGGATTTGGATTTTGTGAAGAACATTCTCACCTCTTGGGTTACTCTCTCAACGAAAATAAGTCAAAGTTGGTTCCTTCAAGGGAGATTGTTTTCCTGGGAGTGAGTCTGAATACAGCCACCCAGATGATATTCCTCCCTCAACAGAAGCAAGAAGATCTTTCCGCATACTTCATGAACTTGGCAAGCATGACCCAGCTCTCTGCAAGGCAATTCCTGAAAGCACTGGGGGGGTTCATGGCTTCATGTATTTTGATGATCCCATATGCAAGGCTGCATATGAGAAAACTTCAATGGTACCTTAAGAATCTTTGGTGTCAACACACACATGACTTAGACTTTATTCTTCCCCTGATTCCCTGTCTACAAATGGAGTTCCTCTGGTGGGCGACAGCCTGTTCTCAGAACAAGGGTCTGCCTTTCCGCCCACCGCCTGCCAGCCAGACTCTGACCACAGATGCCTCAGATGTTGCATGGGGGGCTCATCTAGAGGGCAGGGGCATACAGGGGACTTGGAGCACCCAGCAGATTAATCTGCACACAAACTTAAAAGAATTGATGGCAGTGCAGCAGGCCTTGCTGGCTTTCAAGGACCTACTCTACCCTGGGACTCTGCTAATCAGGACAAACAATACCACATTCATGTGGTATATCAACAAGCAAGGGGGGACTCACTCTTACACCTTGTGCAGACAAAGCAAGAGACTACGGTCCATAGCAGCATCCATGGGCTTACATCTAATAGCTCACTATCTTCCAGGGAGGCTAAACTCCTTGGCGGATCATTTGAGCAGACATGTTCTGGATCCTCACGAGTGGCAACTGAACAGGGACATTTTCTATCACATCACTCATCATTGGGGCACCCCACAAGTGGATTTTTTCTCCTCTCACACCAATCATCTCATTCCAACGTTCTGCACCACGGAGTTCTACAACAAAGCTCGGGGGGTGGATCCGTTGTCCTTCCCATGGACACATCTCTCAGTTTATGCATTCCCTCCTCTGCCTCTTCTTCCCAGAGTGCTGCTAAAGATAAGGGACGAAAAAACAAAGGCTATTCTGATATCTCCAGATTGGCCCAGGCAGCATTGGTATCCCCTCCTTCGCAGTCTTTCCCAGGCTCAGCCTTGGTATCTTCCCCTGGTACCACATCTGTTGGTTCAGGGAGGGGGAATGTTCCTTCATCCTCCTCTTCAAACTCTGCATTTAACTGCCTGGCTAATACCTTAAATCTTTCCCAACAAGTGGTTGAAGTTCTTCATGTGGCCAGGAGGCCTAGCACAAGAAAGTCCTATGCAGATAAATGGAAGAGATTTTGCTCTTGGATGCTAGCTAAAGGAGAAGACTCTTCTCATCCTTCTCTTTCGCTCATTCTTGACTACCTAGCAGGATTGCTTAACGGTGGACTTTCTTTTTCTTCAATCAAAATTCAAACTTCAGCAATTTCGGCTCATTGTCCTTTTGAGCAACCCATTTTTTCTCACCCCTTGATAAAACAGTTCCTGAGAGGAGCTAGTAATCTTAGACCTCCCAGAAGAGCTCCTACTCCTGCTTGCGGTCTTTAGTTTGTCCGGGAAAAACTTACTCTGCCTCCCTTTGAACCAGCTGCCTCTGCAGATTTGAAGTTTCTATCCTGGAAAACTGCTTTCCTTTTAGCTATTACTTCAGCTAGAAGGGTATCTGAGCTGCAAGCCTAAATGGCAGTAGAACTTTCATTATTTTTCACTCAGATCGGGTTTCTTTGAGAACCAATCCCTCCTTTATGCCTAAGGTAGTTTCCAGTTTAACCCTTAAGCAGTCTATTCACCTGCCTACATTTTTCAACAATCTCCAAAATAAAGAGGAAAGGATTCTGCACTCTCTTGACGTGCATAGACAGCTGAGATTTTACTTAGGACTAAATATTTTCGAAACTCTGAACAGTTATTGGTTAGTTTTGCTCCTGGGGCTCAGGGTAAAGCTATTTCAAAACAATCCATCTCCAAATGGACTGCTCATTGTATTCACTTTTGTTACCTGCAGCATGGGAAGGTTCCCCCTCAGGGTATTAGGACCCATTCTACTACAGGAGCCTCTACTTCTGTAGCCTGAGAGATGTGCCTACTAAGGACATTCTAGAAGCAGCTACTTGGTCTTCTGTCCATACTTTCACAAAGCTATTACAATCTACCTTTGTTTTCTAAATCCAGGGCTGGTTTTGCCTCTGAAGTTTTGCATGGCCTCCTTACCAACCCTTAATCTGTGATCCCCCCCCCCCCCCGCTTGTCTTCTTACTGGGCTTTGGGAATCCACCCATATGTAAGGACTGCAACAGGGAAACATGAAGAACATAGTACAGTTGTGTACACTTATTGTAAATGTAGATGTCTGAGTGTATTCACTGCTGCAGTCCTGGTTCCCACCCTCTATTCCCCCCCTTTTTTCCCTAAGGCACAGACTATGGATTTTTATTTTTTGTATGATGTGTCCAGGGTGCAACTATTCCTGGATTAGCCCTCTTTTGGGGGCTTCTGACAGTTAAGGCAAGAAAAACTGAAGAAATGGCACCGGCTGCCTCCCTTTATATCTGACGTACTGACATCAGTTTTACAACTGGGGGCAGTTAACATCATATACCAAGGACTCTGGCATTCGGGCCAATTGAGGGCTACCAGGAGCCAGATAACCCATATGTGAGGACTGCAACAGTGAATACACTCAAACATCTACATTTATGGTAAGTGTACACAACTGTACTTTCCTTGGGAAGCCCTACCAGCACTCCTGAAAGGAGGCCCGACTGTCCTGCTCTGGAGGCAGTTGGGGGTCACTTACCTTTGTATCCAGACGCCTGGCTCAAAATAAATGACAGCTGGATACAAAGTATAGTTTCCAGAGGATATTTCATTCCCTTCGCCACTCATCCTCCATTGACAACAAAAATCCCGGACGTTCCACCCAGTTACAGGGAACAAGCAACAGTAGAGGTCCAACATTGCTAAGAGAGAGAGTCATAGATACTTCTCTTCTTAGGGAAAGACAATTGGATGTGCTCAATAGATCTACAGGATGCGTACTACCATATAAAAATGGCCAGACCATCCAGTGATCATCTGCACTTCCGGCTAGGAGCCAATCATTACCAGTTTCGAGCCCTGCCCTTTGGTCTCACTACAGTCCCCAGAGTGTTCACCAAATGTATGACAGTGGTCACTGCTCACCTGAGGCATTTAGGATTCCAGGTGTTTCCGTAGTTAGATGATTGGCACCTCACCGCCACCTCCAGGCATCAGCTAATACAAGCCAGGGACACCACTCTTACTCTTTGCAATCATCTGGGCATTACCATAAATTCAGAAAAATCTGCCTTGCCGCCATTGCAACATATCGTTTTTATCAGAGCAGAATTGGACACTACCACCACTTGAAAACTTCCAGCAGAAAGAGTTTTACTACTTTGTCAGAGAATCCAGATCATCATATCCAGAGACAAGGCTGCAGCATTAGTAGTGCTAAAGTTGTTAGGCATGATAGCAGCTGCAATAATAGCGATACCGTTGGGTCGCATGCACATGCAGATTCTACAATGGCTGCTCTTCACTCAATGGTCTTATCAAGAGCTCCCAATGTCTCATCTCACAATTGTGACAAACACATGCAAAAAGGATCTTCGGTGGTTGACCTCTCTTCAAGTAACGATAGGTCGTCCTTTTATTCTACCCTCAACATTGGGCACAATGACCACGGATGCTTCTCTGATGGGGGGGGGGGGGATTTTCAGGGAAGAACAGCCCAAGGCACATGGACTGAACAAGAGGCACATCTGCATATCAATGTCTTGGGAGATGATAGCGGTACTTTTGGCACTGCAGTCCTTTTGACTCTCTCCCTCTGGGGACAATTGCGATTCAGATGGACATGTCAGTGGTCTGGTACTTGGAGGAACCAGGTCCTATCCTCTTAGTCGTGAGGCCGTAAGAGTATGGCAGTGGGCTACATCCACCCAGCGCTTTCTGATAGCAATGCACATCCGGGGAAATCCAACGTGATTGCAGACAAACTGAACAGGGCAATTTTGATGCCTCAAGACTGGTCCCTCAAAAAAAAGAGAGATAGTGGAGAGAATTTTCCATAGGTGGGGCCAGACTTGCTGTAACCTTTTTGCTTCCCACATGAACACAAAATGCAGAAGCTACTTTGCCCTGATTCCCCCTTCAGGCGATTCCCCAAGGGACACATTCGTACACGACTGGCCTCTGGGTCTCCTCTATGCATTCCCACCAATTCCCTTGATACACAAAGTATTACAGAATGCCAAAGCCCTGGGAAGGACCATCATTCTAATAGCCCCTCATTGGCCTCGTCCGATTTGGTTCCCCTTCCTTTGACTTCATCATTTGGAAGAGCCTTGGATTCTGGACCGAGTTCTAGACCTTCTGACACATTCGTCGGGGGCTCTTCATCCCTCTCTTCAGTCCCTAAAATTGACATCTTGGCTGCTCCAATTCCCAACATAGCCAGGTTCCATAACCTTTTAAACGAAACGCATCATATTTTAATATTTTCTCATAAATCCTCTACTAGGAAGTTATACCTTAGCAAATGGAAGAGATTTTCTATATGGGCTTCTCAGAATAACATTGATCGCTACCAAGCCCTCATTTCCTCTATTAGAATTTTTGACTATGCTTTTCAATAAAGGAGCTGCGGCAGCTACAGTTCGGGTACAACTTGCCACGATCTATAATTTTCACCTTGGCTTTGAAGGATTGAACATAATGTCACACAATCTATCTAAAGCCTTTCTCAAAAGGACCTTCCACCTCAGACCACCTGTTAAATCTCCTTATACCCCATGGAACCTAAATTTTTTGCTTTCACGCATTATCCTCCCACTTTTCGAGCCAGCTTCCTCATGTGATTTGAAATTTTTGTCTTGGAAGACTATCTTTTTAGTAGCCAGCACGTCTGCCCGTAGAGTATCAGAGCTACAGGCCTTGTCCATAAAGCCTCCATATTTGATGTTTTATGCTGACAATGTCTCCCTCCGAACAAATCCTTCATTTTTACCTAAAGTTTGTACTGAAGCTAACCTTAATCAAATCATAGATTTACCAGTGTTCTTCCCCAAACACACCAACAACTTAGAGTATATGCTGCACAAGCTTGATGTTCATAGACAGCTCAGAATTTACTTATTTAGAACAAAAGAGTTCAGAAAATCAGAACTTTTTGTTTCCTTTTCAGATTCTAGGAAAGGTATGCCAGTGGCAAAAACAACCTCTACCTTTTATCCCTAAAGAGCAGGTTGTGAATGCCCTCTTTAAGGTCAAAAACACAGCTTCTATGGGACCTGATAACATCCTAGGCAACATCCTACATGGGATCCAACAAAAATTAGCAGCACCATTGGGCACTCTTTTCAATCAATCTAAGCACCGGCTTCATCTCAGCTGAATGGAAAAAAGGCCACCATTATTCCCTTGCACAAAGGTGGTGCTTCCACTGACCCTGGGAACTTTAGACCTATTAGCCTGACTAACCTTATCTATAAGGCCATGGAGCATATCATCATGGACCTTATCAACAAACACTTGACCCTACTCAGTTTGGATTTGTCAGAGGGAGATCATGCCTGTTAAACCTGGCGGACTTCTTTGAGGCAGACACCATGGCCCTTGACAAGGGTAAATCTGTGTATGCAACCTTCATAAACCTAGCCAAGGCTTTTGTCACTATCCCCCACACTCAGGCATCATTATCAGACTCACCCAGCTACGTATCAGCCCTTATATCATCACATGGGTCACTAACTGGCTCACTGATAGAATCTATATCATCAAAATAGGGGAATAAACCTCCAACAGCAGACCTGTAACCAGTGGTGTTCTACAGGGATCAGTCCAGGGACCTCTACTGTTTGGAATCTGTTTCTTTAAAGCATAAGCTAAAACTAAAGGTTTGTGGCTGACTAAAAGTTTGCTGATGACTGCAAACTGGGAGTGGTCATAAAATCTCTGAACGATGTCAACATTCTCCAAAAGGGTCTTACACAAACAAATGATTCATGCCAAAATTATGACTTTAGACTCGGTGCAAAAAAATGTGTTATCCCTTTCAATAAGAGCAGGAGTGGCCCTAGGTCATCTGGTGCCCTAGGCAAAAGGGCTCCACGGCACCCCCCCACCACATTACCCACAGTGCCCCACATCCTGGTCTACCTACACCAAATAAATACTGGAAAAGCGCCCCTGCTAGACTGGCGCCCTAGGCAGCTGCCTAGTTGGCCTATGCCTAAGGCCGGCTATGGGTAAGAGCGATGTTCTTGGTAACTACCGCATCAATAACACCACCCTAAGTATGCTGTCAATGGTGAGAGACCTGGGCACACAGGTTGATAGCAACCTTACCTTTGATGACCATGTCTCCACAGTGGTAAGCATGGTATTTTATATTGCTCATCTCATAAGTAAGGGCATTGCTTCCAGAAAAAAGTCACATATAACCCCACTACATAAAGGGGGACCTCAACAGAAATGTCCAAGTTTAGACAAATTGCTATCCTATCAAAAGTATTGGAAAAAAGTATGTACAAGCAACAAATTCAGTATCTTTCAACAAAAGCTGTTGACACGTACAAAACATGACTTCCACCCAGCAAATACTACCATTTCCCCCATATTCTTCATAGATGCCATTAACATAGTTAGAGACAAAAGTAAATTTATATCCTTTTTATTCCTAGACTTATCTAAGGTCTTCGCCACTCTATCGCACAACCTCGTCCTACACGAAATGTATTCCCTTGGCCTCTCACACTCTACTCTTGCCTGAGGCAGAATTTGCATGTCTGACAGACAGCAGTTTGTTACATGGCTTGCACCCTATCCTCCTTCCTAGCAGTTACCATAGGAGTGCCCTAGATCTCCCTTCCCTGCTGTTAAATATGTTCAGCAACATTCTGTATTTGTTCTGGTTAAGTCTCTCTCATGCAGTACACAGGTTACTCTTGTCATTTGCTCCTTTGATCTCCCAATCCATCTTCTACAGACAACACAAGAAACTTTTAACTCTATTAAAAGTTGGCTTTAATAAGCTTATTTACTACTCACTCGTAAGAAAAACTAAACTACTTCCGTTTTTCAACAACTCGCATATCACTGACAAACGTATCTTTAAAATTGCCCCCATAAACACCGACATTGTAGTGTTTTATACTAAATTGCTTAACTTGAGTGTAGATAACAGCCTAAAATTTGACTTGCATATTCTAAATGCATTTAAAAACACACAAAGTTAGGCATGCTGTACAGAACAAAAAACTTCCTCTTAAGTACGCTAAAGTTACCCTAGGTAACACTTGCCTACTACCACCAATTCTGTATGGAGCACCTGTCCTTATAGACCTTCAAACCTCACAAAAAAATTAAATTGAGCAATGTTTTAACAAGATTACATGCTTTGCTGCAAAGAGACCCAATTAAATCCATCACTGTACTGCACTAAAATAAATAAATTTGCTAGAACTACCTCACCATTGTATACACATCCAATTGGTCACAGCCCAAAAGTTCATAAACAGTTGTTCAGTATGCCCAGCTCTTAGTACAATTATCTTAAATTATACCCCACAATGTCCCTTAAGATCAAATGAGAACTCCTTATACATAAACCATAAAAATCTGCAGGCCACTCCTTATACTTTTAATGATGGAAAAACCTGGAATTTACTCCCTAAAACAGTCCGGTCATCACCCAGCCTTCACATGTTCAAAACTTTAAAAACATTCCTAATGAATTCCTGGTTCTGCTTATGATCCACACTAGACAATTCCCATCCTATAATTGTTTTTGTCTTTCACCTCACCTCTGTCTTTTGATCACAGTTTTCTGTCTCCTCTCACTTTCCTGCAGCCATCCTTTCCCTTCACTTCCTTCAGCTTATAATCATTTCCATATTTTTGACCTACTATTTGTCTAACTTACCTTACTACCGTCTCCCATTCCATTACTGAAAATCTTAGTCACTTGCTATGCTACCAAAGTACTTATCCTTCAAATTCTCATTTGTAATTTCTAAGTATCTTTCTCTACTAAATTTCTCTTATGTATGCACATATTTTTTTCTCAATTAATCCGTATTCTCTCTTTTCTGATACTTCGATTTATAATCCTTTTCTCAACTAACCACTCTCTTCTCTCTTGAATTCATATATTTCCCTACTTATCAGACTGTTGCTTCTCTCCACCTTTTGTAATTTAAACAAACTGAGGTTCATTCTTTCACCAGTCTTATTTCTTTGATTACTTTGTATTACACTGGTAAAAATGACTGCCTTTACAACTGTTGTATTATGTTGTATTTGTAAAAATGACAATTCATTGCAAATGCTTATACTTGCTATAGTTAACTGTTTTGCTTTTGTGTAATATGTTGGAGCTTTTATACCTGGACCTCCACTGAAAATGTGCTATTGCTCAGTAGGACTTTCCTGGCAGACAGATGACATTAAATACATTTTAAACCAGTATGCATAAGAAATCAAGTTGTCTTTTCAGATTTACTTTTAACAGGATGTATACATTTGGAAGACATACTAATTGTTCACATTTTTTTGCAGGGTGAGATGCTGTTAGATGTGAAGCCCACTGTACTTTAGTAAAACAATGAAGAAAGTCATTCTTAAAGAATGTCTATTATTACAGGTGTTTGTGGTGTGGCCATTTGGTCGTCCGTACTTGGTTTCACAGGCATCATTGTCTTGATTATGACTGAAGTATTCAGGCCATTTCTGGTACTTCTGTCTTCCAAGACTCGGCTTTCTGAAATCTGTCCTTGAATGGTTTCCTGTATCCTTCCACATTGCTGGTACTTCAGGGGATTTGACACAGACTTGGGCCCATGGGGAAGAGTTTTTTTTTCCCAAAAATATTTTTATTTTGTTTTCATTATAAACATACACAAATGTACATACAATAAAACAATAACAAATCTATTTACAGTATTTACATTTATCCATGATAAACATTTTACCCATGAGAAGTTATCAATATTTGTTCAAAAGGTTTTCCAGTTTTTGCCATGCTATTTTTTTGAGTAATGATATGAGTTCTATAACAAATGGTTTGCAGTTCTTTTTTTTACAAACAACTTTTGCTAAATTAATAAATTCTTTAAACATCAAATCTAGTTTACTTTTCAAGTTGAAAGTAATAACTTTTCTGGCAATTGCAAGAATTGACAAGAGTAACTGAATCTGAGATTTAGGTATTACATTAGGTATAAATAGGATTAGTGAGTTAGAAGTATGACAGTTATCAGACCATAAAGCCTTTAGAAAATATCTGAAGTCTTTCCAAGTATTGAACATTTCTACATTCAATGAACATGTGAACCCAGTTGGCCTCTGGTAATTCATCACATTTCCAACATTTACTTTCATGGAGTAAAGAAACTCCTATTCATAAATGTCCATGTATACAATCTCCAGTATAATGAAGAAGAGGTACCATACGTAGATTTCAATAACAGTTTTTTGGATTCATCAGATATTTGTTCTCTATTAATCTTTACATAGTAATTCCAAAAATCTGAGTCAAACTTTAGAGTGCCTTCCTCTTAGTATCTTATAGATAGGCGAGATACTTAATTTTTGATCATCTGTCTTTTCAAGACACCTAATAAAAAGCTGGATCAAACTAGGTATAGATTCAGTCACTAGGTTGACTGATACTCTCATTTTGTTTTCTATAAACTGCCATAATGAGTGTATAAACAACCAACTGTCTTGACCATTATCAAAACTACATAGAAGAGAGTTTAGTGGTTTAATATTCATTTTCAATAAGCTGATGCCAGAATATCAAGTTAATTTCCTTTAATTTTTTGCATCGCTTTGATGAAAGAATCTAGGCAATCAGGAGAGTATGCTATAGGGAATATAAGAAATAGGAATTGTTTGATGTAATTACAATCAATTATATTTTAAAGTAATTAAATATTTGATTAATGCCATAAGAAAAATGATCAAACTACTTATTACATAAACAAAATTCACATAAAAGCTAATGAACTCTACTTATTCCGTATTGTTCCTTAAATTGATTTTCCATAATTCTGACATCAGTTATATGAATCTCATGTATTATTTTCCAGCCAGATATATAGGTAGGTGAGATCCAATGTAATGGTACATTAATTATAACTGATTTGGAATAAAGATCTAAGCTAGGGAATGCTATCCCATTACTGTTCCAAGCACTAATGTGTCATTTATATGCAATCCAAGATTTTAAGGGGAACCACAAAAATTTAAGTAGCATGGAATCTAATTTTTTAAATATGTTTTTGGGAGGGGGTAGTATCAATGATTGTGTTTAAAACAAAATTTTAGGTAAAATTATCATTTTAATTAGAGAGAGCCTATCCTCCATTGTGAACATTTTATTCCATCTTTTGATTATTTCACTAATGGTGGATGTTCTTCGTGTTCCACTGTTGCAGTCATCACATTTCGGTCATCCCTGCCAGGGTATTCCTCGACCGGCCCAATTACCAGAGACTTAGTATTTCTGTGTCGGTTGCTGTTGCTTGAGGACTGAGGTCAGGTCGGCAGTAGTATAAAGTAAGGCAGCCAATGCCATTACATCAGTCTTTCTTGCTGTGGAGCTCGAAGCAGAAGCAGCAGTTTGCATGAGTGCCGTCCCCTGTTGTTGCTTCTGTGCTTTGTTCAACGCCAGAACTCAGTCGTTCGGCCCTTATTGTAGTCAGATATTTTCATTTACAGTCCTCAAATTCGGATATGGCTTCAGTAAGCCATCTGACAGCAGATCTTCCGAAAAAACGTAACGATAAAGACAGAGACTGCGCAGGTCCAAACCTACTGACGACGCTTCCGTTAAGCTAGTCATCAGTCTTCTGGTACTCAATGAGGCACTTTCGCAGCCTCTGATGCCCACTTCAGTTGATTCGCAGGCTGCTACAGAGACCCTTTCGGAGTCTGGTATGCCGCAAAACTCTTCTTCGACTAAGGATCCTGCGGTGGTCTCTACCTTGGATGGGTCCAGAGCCGCTGAGCAGGCACCGGCTTCTGAGGAAGTCCTTTGCACTACCAAATCTCAACACAAACAGACGTCTTTCGCAATTACCGTTCTTTCATAAACTACAGAGTTCCTTAGGCCCAGGGTTCGAACCATACACAAGAAACAGACGACCCACTCTCAGGCACCTGCTACCTTGCCTCAGTCTCAAATGCTTAAAATGGTGGAAGACCTTATCATGCTGATCAGGGGAAGCCAAGCTACCCCCTCAAAAAGGAAAAGAGATCTGTCCCCTGTAGTTTTGTCTGAACAAGAGTCAGATGAATCTGATGTATCTGACTATGAAGACATGCAACCCCTCTCCACTTATGAGGACTCTGATGCAGAGGACTCCATTCCTTCAGCCTCTTCCCCAGAGGATTTTTTCCCTTGGGGAAACCCTGCATACTTTACGGGAACATTTCCAATGAGAGTCAAGACTACCCTCAGTCTAAAAAGAAACTCAGGGAATTCCTAATTCTTCCACAGCACAGACCCTTGGCCATCCCACCAGACCTGGATGTTGTGGAGGATGTTTTCCTTGAATCCAGCTCAACTCCTGACACCCTCCCCCTCCTGCTCCCAGAAAACCAGACAGTTACTACAGAGTCCCTGACTTACACAAACATCTTTTTTTTTTTTAAAAATCCAACAGCTGACCCTGAGGTCATTTCTCAATGGTCAAAAGGGATTAAAGCAACCTCTGCTAAGAATATCACTCCCTCAGACAGGGATTCTCGAGCACTGGACAGATAGGGTAAAAAAAGTATACACTATAGCTACTCTTGCTATCAGGGCACTAAATCGTCAGTTTCATATGCTGAAATTTCAGCAACATACATTGGAACTCCTTAAACAAAAAATGTCTTTCTTTCCTGCTTGGGCAGAATCTAAAGATTTACAAGACTTGATGCATTGTGCAACTTAAGTAAATAAACACACTTTGCACTGTGGTTTTGATGCCCTAGACGCTTCTTGCAGGGCAGCAGTCACTGGATCTGTCATTAGAAGACATGGATGGCTTAAGGAACAACCCCTGCCAGACCATGTCAAATCTAAATTGTTGGATGTCCCCTTGCACAAATAAATTATTTGGCACTAAGGCAGAAGAGGTCTTAAAAAAATGGAAGAAAAAGCAAAATCTATGCAAACACTTAAGGATTTCTTACAGGTCCAGACGCCTAGGTTTAGTACGCATTGTCCTTCCAAGCAGTGGTCCTTTCCTTCTCTGAGTAAACCGACCCAGCCTAGGCCCCATTGAAACAGACCCCCCCCCCCCAAGACAAGCAGCCCCAGAGAATGCAGACATCAAAGCAGTGGACAACCTCCACTTCAAAACCTGGGAGTTCTAAGCCACCCCTTTATGGTAAGAACTCACAATGACTCACCCCCCCCCACTCTGCCCACCTTCACTTACCCCTAGGAGGAAAACTCTGCTTTCACTCAAGCACCTGGCCCACCATTACCAAGGACCAATGGGTTCTGAACATTGTGTGCCAGGGATACATTTTCTTTCCACACCCTTCCAACCCCAAAAGGGTTCCCAGATCTACCACCAAATCACTGGGCAGAGGCTCAAAAGCAAATCCTTTCCCTGCTCTGTATGAGGGCAGTAGAGCCACGTTCCTGCAGAACAGATAGGCCCAGGCTTCTACTCCAGGCTTTTTTTGGTGCCCAGAAAAGAGGGCACCTGGCGCCCCATTCTCGATCTATCCATTCTAAACATCTTCCTGGTGATCCCAAAATTCAAAATGCTCACCCTCCAGCAGCTGCTACCCATGTTCTCAAAGGACGCCTGGCTAGCCACCCTAGATCTAAAAGAGGCTTACCTCCACATTCCTATCAGGGAATCAATCTCCGCTTCAGGGCAGGATCTCAACACTTTCAGATGTTCTTCATGTTTCACTGTTGCAGTCATTACATTTGGGTAATCTGCTGGCATGGCCTGATTAACAAAGTCTTGGGTCCTGCGTCGGTTGCTGTCCCTTCTTCCATGAAGTCAGGTCGTTAGGGAAATAAAACGTGCAGCCGACACCATTACATTAGTTTTTCTTGCCCCAGATGTCAGGTGCCCCCCAAATGGGGAGCAAACTAAATATATATAAACATTTTAAAACACAAAAAATATACCTCCAAACAAAAGCAAATACACCAAAAAGGCTTTTAAGTGTAGCAAAAGAAAGTAGAGGCATAGTAAGAGAAAAAACAGGGGGCTGGAGGGAGGGTAACCAGGACTGCAACAGTGAATACACTCTAACATCTATATTTATGGCAAGTGTACACAACTGTACTATGTTCCTCATGTTACACTGCTGCAGTTATCACATTTGGGTAGATTCCCAAAGCTATGGTTGGAAGGACGGATTTAAACAGCATTAGGACCGGCTATAAAGCCCTGCAAAACAGCAGTGGCAAAGCCAGCTCTGGATTTAGAGAAAATTGATAAATGATTATGTTTGGTGAAAGTATGAACTGAACTCCAGATAGCAGCTTCTAGACTATCACTGGTAGGAACACCTCTGAGAAAGGCTGTAGAAGTAGATGCAGCCCTGGTGGAATGGGATCTGATACCCTTGTGGATAGGTTTCCATGGTGCTTATAGCAGAAAAGAATACAATGGCTTATCCATTTGGAAATGGTTTGCTTTGAAATAGCCTTTCCCTCTGCCCCTGCAGCAAATGCTACCAGCAGTTGTTCATATCTTCTTCGAGATTTAGTCCTATCAAAGTAAAATCTAAGTTGTCTGTGTACATCCAATGAATGCAGGATCCACTCCCCCTTGTTCTGTGGATTGGAAAAGAAAGTTGGTAAATGAATGGACTGATTAAGAGTCACACTGGATACCATCTTGGGCATGAAGGATGGATTGGTTCTGAGTGACACACTGTCCGCATGAAAAATGATGAAAGGCTCCACTGCCATAAGGGCCTGTAATTCAGAAATCCTTCTAGCCGAAGTGATTTACTAAAAGGAAGGCTGTTTTCCAAGAGAAATTTTAAGTCTGCAGTAGCAGCTTGCTCGAAAGGAGGGAGAGTGAGTTTCTCCAATACAAAATTAAGGTCCCAGGAAGGGGTTGGAGCTCTCCTGGGTGGTCTCAAGTTTTTGGCCCCTCTGAGATACTGCTTTAGCAGTGGATGAGAGAAGAGGGGAGGTTCTGTGTTGAAATGGCTGAGGCATAGATTTTAATGGAAGAAAAAAACAGGCCCTTGTGAAGCATCTCAGTTAAGTATTGCAAAATCTAAGGTAAATTGGGCACTGCTGTGCTTATCCCTTGAGATTGATTCCAGGCACAGAATCTTTTCCATTTGTCAGCATAAGATTTTCTAGCACTAGGTCTTCTCGCCTCCAAAATGACATCCATCACAGGTTTGCTGAGGGATGCCAAGGGGGAATTTAAGTGATTAGCCAAGCTGCAAGATTCAAAGTTTGGAGCTGAGGGTGCAGAATTTGGTTGTTCTGCTAAGAACAGTAAGGAAGGTGTCTGAGGCAGGTGCCATGGAGAGATTTGTGACAGACTGCGTAGGAGTGTGCACCAGTGTTGGCGAGGCCAGTCTGGAGCAATCAAAATAATTTTTGGTTTGTCCTGTTTGACTTTTAGCAGAAATTTGGAGAGTAGAGGCAGAGGGGGAAAGGCATAAAGTGATAGGTTTTCCCAGCTGAAGGACAGAGCATCCACTTTCCAGGCTTTTTTGTGAGGAGTTCTTGTGCAAAATTTGTCCAACTGGTAGTTCTAGGGTGAGGAAAAAAGATCTATGTCTGGGCTCCCCCATTTGCGTGTCAACATGTTGAAAATCAATGGTTCCAGTTTCCATTCGTGTGGGTCCATGAGTTTTCTGTTTAATTCATCTGCCAGAATATTCAGCTGACCTGGCAGGAACTGAGCTTGTAGTTGTACTTGATAGCTCAAGGCAGTGTTCCACAATGTCATAGCTAGTCTGCATAAGGGGTAGGAATGTATACCCCGCTTGTTTATGTACCACATACCTGTGGTGTTGCCAATCTTTTCCATTAGCTGTCCTGGATGAAGGTAGTCCTTAAAGGCGGTCAGTGCATTCTCTACAGCTTGCATTTCTTTTTGATTGATATGAAGGTGCATTTGATTTGGGCTCCATTTGCCCTGAATGCACTTCCCTGCCAGATGTGCCCCCCATGCATAGTCTGATGCGTCTGTAGTTAGGGTTTGGGCAGCAGGGGGTGGTGTAAAAGGCAGTCCCTTGTTTTGGTGGCAGACCTCTGCCCACCATAGGAACTCTAGTTGCAGATAAGGAATGATAGGCATCATTGTTTCCAGGCTGTGACAATGTTGACTCCATAAACCTTTTAAGTACCACTGAAGTTTCCTCATATGCAGTCTTGCATATGGAATTAGAAGAATGCAAAAGGCCATGAACCCCAAGGCTTACAGTATTTGTCTTGCAGACAGGAGAGTTTTTGTGGCCACCTGTTTGAAGTAAGTCACCAAATGAAGTTGCTTTTCTGGCGTAAGGAAAGCCATCTGGTCAGTTGTATTCAAGCTTGCACCCAGGAATGTAATTTTTTGAGAGGGTACCAGTTGTGATTTCTTTTAGTTTACAGTGTACCCTAGACAAGTTAGAACCCTTTTTACAAATGCCAGATGTTTAGAAGAATGGCCTTGTTTTTTGCCTAAATTAGACAATCGTCCAGGTATGGATATATTTGAATATTTCTTTGCCTGCAAAATGCAATTACCGGAGCCAAGCACTTTGCAAAGACCCTGGGCGCAGTAGATAAGCCAAAGGGCAGTGCCGAGAACTGATAATGCAAAACGCCTGCTTTGAAGTGGAGGTATCTTCTGCAAGATTCCCTGATTGGGATATGCAAGTAAGCCTGTTTTAGATCTAGAGTTGCCAACTAGGCATCTTTGCCTAGCATAGGAAGTAATTGGTGAAGAGTCAGCATCTTAAATTTTGGAATGTCCAGGAAGGTGTTTAGAGTAGACAGGTCCAGAATTGGATGCCATGATTTGTCTTTTCTGGGTACCAGGAAAATTCTGGAAGAGAAACCTTGTCCCTTTTCCTCTTCTGGTACTAGTTGAATAGCCCCTTGTTTAAGAGGGAAAGTACTTGTTTCTGGGCCTCTGCCCACTGATTTGGGGGCAGGTCTGGCCATCCGTTTGGAGTTGGCAACGTGTGGAAATGAAATCTGTATCCCTGGGATATTATAGTTAAAACCCATTTGTCCTGGGTTATAAGATGGCAGTTTTTTGCATGAAGAGCCAGTTTTCCACCCAAAGGGGCGGCTAAAAGTTAAGTGCTTGGTAACTCTAGAGGGAAGTCATTGAGACTTATTACCATAGGGAGGGTGTCTTGTTGTTTCCAGATTTGGAAGAGGAGGCACCCCATTGCTTAGTTCTGAAAGTCTCTTGGGACTGAAACCTGGTGCCTCTGGAATGTCTGGGATTGACTTGAGTGGCTCTGGAAGGAACTGGAAAGGACCAGTTCTTAGTAGGCCAGTGCCTACTAAATCTTGGAGGTTGCACTTGTAAGAAATCTTTCACAGTTTGCATAGATTTAGCTTTATCTTCCATCTTTTTTAAAACTTCTTCAGCCTTATTACTAAAGAGAGAGTCCTGTTGCAAAGGATCTTCCAACAATTTTGCTTTAACATGATCAGGCAGAGACTGCTCTTTGAGCCAAGCATGCATTCTAAGCACAGACCCAGTTACAGCAGCCCTGCAAGAGGCCTCCAAAGAATCAAAACCACATTGCAAAGTATGTTTTCCAACTTGTTCAGCTGAATGCAATAAATCCTGTAAATCTTTATTTTCACCAAAGTCAGAAATCAACATAATTTTCTGTTTAAGCAGTCCCATGACATGCTGCTATTTTAGCATATGGAATTGACCGTTTAAAGCCCTGACTACCAAGGTTGCAGAAGTGTAAACCTTCTTACCCCATCTATCCAGCACCCTGGAATCTCTATCAGAAGGGGTAGGATTTTTAGCAGTAGAAGCCTTAAGCCTTAATGCCTTTGGGGCCCTGAGAAATGGTTTCAGGATCCGCAACGGGATTTTTGAAAAGGAATTTTTGGGAGTCAGGAACCCTGTATTATCTGTCTGGCTTACAAGGGGCCGGAGGCAGAGAATCAGGAGCCATACTAGATTCTGAAAACACATCAACAATGTCTAGAACAGGAGGAATAGCCAAAGGCCTATGCTGAGGAAGAAGAAAATCCCTAAGCCTCTTTTTAGATTCAGAAAAATCCTGACTTTCCCAGTGGAAATGTTCTCTTAAGGTATGTAAAGTTTCCCCAGAAGAAAAATCCTCAGGGGGAGAAGCAGAAGGAATGGAATCATAAGTAGGTATAGACAAATCCTGTTTATTAGAATAATCAGAAGAAACAGAGTCCTGTTTAGAAGATTTATAGTTAATTTCTGCCATAGGCCTCTTAGAAGGGGGAGGTTGACTACCCCCTGATTAGAGTAATTAAATCTTCAGCCATTTTGATCATTTGTTTTTTTAGGCATAGGGGTCTGCACATGTGGCCTGGGCGCCGGTTTTTTAGACATAGATCGAGATTTTGGCCTTAATATTGAAGATGGTGTCAGTTTAATATACAAATCTGTAGGTCTGAATACACTCTCAGAAGCCGGTGCCTGCACAGCGGCTCCGGACCCATCCAAGGTAGAGACATCCCTGGGTTCCATAATTGATGCATCTCGCGGCATACCAGACTCCGAATGGTTCTCAACAGAGGCCTGTGAATCAGAAGTAGTGGGTATCAGGGACTGCGAAAGCACCTCAATGAGTACCGGCGAACTGGTGACTGGCTTAGGAGAAGCGTCTGCAGTTTTGGAACTCAATGGCCTGTCTCTGCCTTTTTCTTTGCTTTTTTTTGGTATTCCGGTAATCGGATTGCTAAATGATGTCATTTCTGGTTAATTAAATCATGATCCAAAATATTTAGAAGCAAAAATGTACCGATGACGGATAGTGCGCTGATAAAATAATGCACAGAACCGGCAAAAAAGTATGCCATGGTCAAGGCCTAGGCAAGGAATACAGTACAAATGGAAATCCTTATGAGGTATTTGCTTCCCACAAGTAACACAATTATTAACTTTTACTGACATCGGTAAGGAGCAAGAAAAAGTTTCCCGAACGGGGTACTTAGCTTTTTAGTTGAAGACTTCGGTTCTGAAACTCGGCCAGCCGGCACTTGAACTGCTTCTGCTTCAGGCAGCGCGCGGCAAGAAAGACTGATGTAATGGCGTCGGCTGCATGTTTTATACCCCTGACGACCTGATGTCATGGAAGAAGGGACAGCAACCGACGCAGGATTCAAGACTTTGTTAATCAAGCCGACTGAGGGCAACCTGCCAGCAGATTACCCAAAAGTAATGACTGCAACAGTGAAACAAGAACAACATCTGGGTCCAGAATCCAAGGCTGATGAACCAAGTGACGCCATAGGAAGGGAAACAAAACTTGCCTGGGCCAGAATGGAGCAATGAGGATTACTCTGGATCGTAACCTCTGGGCTTTCTTCACAAAAAGGGGAACGAGGGGAAATGCATAAGAGACACAAGGAGCCAATCTAGGAGGAGAGCGCCTCTCAGTGACTATCCCTTGTGAAGGGAGTAGGGCAAAGTATACACTGCACTTATTGTTTACTGGGGAGGCAAACAGGTCGCAGCAAGGCTCACTCCATCGGCAAAATATTTGTGTTGCCACTTTGGGATTTAGAGACCACTCGTGCGGCAGTAGGATATGTCTGCTACCAAGATGGAATTCCCCAGGATAAGCATTGCCACAAGAAAGCGGTTTTAAGATATCGCCCACTGCCAAACTCTGAGCTTCCCAGCAGAGGGGAGGTAGAACCTGGTTCCCCCCTTATTTGTTGATGTACCAGACTACCTACATGTTGTCTGACTGGACTGCAACTGTTCCCGGAGGAAGAGCAATTTGAAAAGCTTGCAATGCTAGCACCACTGCTCTCATGTGCAAGTTGGCCTCTTGAGGAGACCAAGTGCCTTGGACTGTCTTTCCCAGATAATGACCCCATCCCCACCCCATCTGGGAGGCATCCATGATCACTACCACTATGGCCTTGGGCTGAAGGGGGACTAAAGAACGTCTCAGTTTCTGTTATCAAGATCGGATGACTTAACGAATGTGTAAGGATGGACCATTGCAAGGCTAGAAGCCATTAAAGTATTCTTATGTGAAACTGTGCCATGGGAACTACGGTGATAGCTGCTGCCATAGAACCCAGGGTTTGAAGAACAAGAAGAGCGGGCACTTTTCATTTTGGTAAAATGGAATGGATATGGCATCTTATCTTTTGTAGTCAGTGAAGGGGTAGAGAGGGTATGCAAGAGACTGTATTGAGTCATGCCCCAGTGTACTTCAAGTCTTGAGTGGGGGACAACTAAGATTTTTCTTAGTTCACTATGATGAGTAGGGACTTGAAGAGATATATGATGAACTCTAAGTTTTGTCAGTAGATGCCGGGTGGGGGCAGTGAGGAGCCAGTCGTCTAGATAAGGAAACACCCAAAATCCATTTCATCTTACGTGGGTCTTGACAGCCACCGTACATCTGAACACCCTGGGGGCCGTGGTGAGACTAAATGGCAGCACTCTGAACTGATAATGATTGGCTCCCAGCTGAAAGCAGAGGAACCTTCCTGAACACTGGTCTATTTTTATGTGATAATACACATCTTGAAGGAAAGGGGAGAACAGATTGAACCATGACCATCCGGAATTTTGCCTGCTGGACCAACTTGTTTAGAAGGCTGAGGTTTAGTATTGGCCTCCAGTCCTCTTTTTTTGGCACTAAAACGAATCTCAAGTAAAACCCGGATTTTAACTGGTCTGGTGGGACTTCTTGGACGTCTCTCTTTTGCAGCGGCCCTTGTATTTCTTTGGCAGCTTGGATCCCTCTGATGGGGTGGAACATCGGGGATTTTTCTGCGAGAATGTGGAATTATGTTGAAAGGGATACTACTGCAGCCTCTGGCAATGATTTTCTGCACCCAAGAATTGGATGTTATTTGTTGCCAGGTTGACAGGTGCAGAGAAATTCTACTCCTGACTGCTTCCAGAGGTAAGTAACTGGGCCTCCTTTCAGGAGTATTAGGGCTGTCCAGAGAAAGAATCAAAGGACCCCTAGTTTTGCGGGCCACCTTTCCTTCTGGGTCGACATTTTCCATCTGAGCTCCCCCCTCTGCCTCAAGGGGAGCTGGTGCCACGTGCATCATGGAAAGGTCCCTGGGATTTCATGAACCACATTTTCCCACTCCTATGATTCCTGGCGAAGCATCGTTGAGGGTTGGAAAAACGAATGCCCATGGCAGACAGGGTTTTACCATCCTTTTCACACCTGGCTAGTGTGCCCTTTACTTTAGGGTCAAAACAGAGAAGATCCGTCAAATGCAGCGTTGACAAAGGAAGACATGAATGGCTCCATGAAGTCACACAAGCACATCCAGGCATGTCACCTAACGGCAATTCCTGAACCCGCTGCTCTGATCGTCCCTTTGGCTGTGTGGAGGATAAGTCGCATGGACGAGTTTGATATAGACGCCAGGGTGGTTAGCTGTGAAGCAACCTTATCTTGTACCTCGCTGGACAGAGCCCCAGCTAGAGTTTCTGATAATTCCTTAATCAGGTCTTTCTGGAGTCTAGTAAAGGGTGCCATAACGTTAAAGGACCCAAGTGCAATGGTTGAAGCATAGACCCCCTTTCCAAACCTGTCCATCGTCCTAAACTCCATGTTAGGATGAACAGAAGGACTCTCGGCTAATTCCTTTTGTTGGCAGCTGCCACCACGGCATCTACTGGCAAACCTTTTGCCCAATATTGGTGGTCTTCTGGTGGTGATATTTTGTCAGGTCTCTGGTGAATGGACTTTATGGCATCAGAAGTCTTCCAAGCCTGCTGCGCAATTAGCTTGATGAGGTAGTCAGTGGGTGTGGACACCCAGGAGGTAGATGGTTGGGCACCAAAGGCTTACAAGTACATGGCTTCCTCTGAGGATGAGTCTTGGGACTTAAAGTTACCCCTCTGTTTCAGAATTTCTAGGATCAGAGGGTGACCATGGGAACCCTCCCCTTCATCGAAATCTGTGTCCTCCATGACAGATTCTTCAGGAGAAACCAGATGCATCCTTTTGCATGTCCTCTTTCGGGGTGGCTCTTCAGTGGGAATTTCTGGGGAAGACTTCAAAGAGGAGTGGCCCCTGTATCTGGCCAACTTGAAGCTTCGGTGCTCGCTGTCCTGTCATAGAGATTGGTGTCAACACTGGACAAGAGGATATAGAATTATGGCACTCTGATGCAGGTGGGGCCAGCAGGGAGCCCGTGGAGCCCAAAGCCCTCTCCATAACCTGAAATGCAGTACACCCTAAATAGGAGTGGGAGCCCGGAACTGAAAAAGACCACATTGGAACAGAGGTCACATCCTGCTCTAAGGGTCCACCCTCCAAGGCTGGAGCTGGGGAAGGACCCGAAACAGTCAACGTTTCTGAAACCGAGATCGGCACTATACCCAAACTAGGTGCTGAACCGGAACCATGAAACAAATGGAGGGGACTTGGCCCCGAGACTCAGTCGGCTCCACAGCAGGAACCAACAAGGTCAGAGCAATATCCGGTGCCGAGGTGAACACATCTAATCACACCAAAACAGCTGAGACCGGTGGTATCAAAGTGCTGGGCTCCTAAACTGCAGTCGAAGTCAGAGAAGAATAGGGAGGAGTCTTGGGAGAAGAGGTCCCCAATCCAGACAGTAGTGGGACCTGAGAAGAGGCAGGAATACCTCTGACCAGCAACAGTTGACCCACAAACATTTCAACATCCAACACGGAAAGACTCCTGGAGGACAGTACTGAAAAGGCCAAAGGAGACTGCGGTGTGTCAGTGAATGGACTAGGTAGTTCGCCCATGAAGGGGTCCATAGTTGAGGAATACCTCATCCTGGGTGGTCTGTGACTGTGGCGGTACTGATGTAAATATTCGTTGAGCAGTAGGCGAAGTTGGTGCTGACGGAGAACCTGTAGAGGCTGGCACCAACAAGGGTGCTGACAGGACCGTTGAGGTTGACGGTGCCAAGAAAGCACTAGAATGAATTGATGGAACCTTAGCCATTGGTTCCGAAGGGTTTGGAAAAGAGGGTTTACATTTAAAAGCCTCTGGAACAGAGTGTGATGTCAGTACTGAAAGGCTTTTTTCTTTTTTCGGTAAATCTTGTTTCGTGTCGGTCTTGGACAAGGCTTTGCTAAAAGGGGATTTAAGTAGACCTTTAAGGAAGAGCTTATTCCTGCACTCTGCAAAGGTTCTCTGACTGAACCCCCTTACACAAGTCACAATTCAAATACAAATGAGGCACACCTAAGCAGTAGGCACATGACAGATACCCACTGGAATTGGACATCTTTCAAGTATAAAATAAAAAGACGTCCACCAGCCTGGAGTGGATACTGACAAAATAAAACAAAAAAGCATACTCTGGAAGATGGCAATACTCACCACTTAAAATTTTTAGTATTGCAGAAGGTCAGCAAGGATACAAGGGAAGGTGATATTAATGAGACTGAGTACATAGAACTCAGATGGATTTTAGATTTTAGGGCTATCTCCCCTTCCTGGTTAAATGGAACTGTTTCGTTAAAACCATCCCTTAAGAAGAGGGGCTTGCATCGAGTCGTGTGAAGGTATAGTGTCATGTGCCTGTACCTCTTTATTTGATTGGTGGTAGTATTGTATTTTAAGTCTGTTGTATCTGTTTCTTTATGGTCTGATGAAAAGGAAGTGCTGCGAAAGCGCTCACCTGTTTTTATTCAGTATTTTATTGTTTTTTGTTATTAAAGTTTGGCAGTATCCATTCCAGTCTTGTGGACGTCTTTTTATTTTATATTTTGCATTTGTGGATATGGTCCTTGGTCCTATAAGGCATTTTATTATTGCATCTTTCTATTACAGTCTTGGCAATGTTTAAATACCGATGTGCCTTTAGACTGTTCATCAGTCATAGCCGGTTTATCAGACATAATACCAGTAAAGGATGAAAAACAAAACACACCCGATAAAATACACTCCCACACACAAAGGAGTGAAAGGGAAAAGTAAGGAAGGAGGAAAGATCTACCAACAAAGGTAGATAAGATTACCTGAGGTAATGGGGCAAGTACCAACAATGGTACTAAAGGAAAACCCAAAAAGGGTTACAAAAAAGGGGGGTAGAGGAAAGGAGTACCCAACTATATATATATATATATAGACAGAGAGAGAGATATCTACAGATATATACATATATCTATATATAGAAATATATATATATATATATATATATATATATATATATATCCATACACACACATATATATATATATATATATATATATATACACATATATATATATATATATATATATATATATATATATAGAAAGCCAGAGAAACAGGAGATTTAGGGAGAAAAATGTTTTAAACTATTTCACGAAAATTAGAAATGATAAAACACTTAGCTGAGAGAAAGGCTGATGCTTCTTGGTGCCAGAGCAGCAAAGGAGATGTGAGGTAACAAACACAGGGGCATTGTGAGGGCTTGAAACTTGGCTTGAGAGTTTTTGGCTGGCGCGAGCTGTATAACGGGCGAGGCAGTTCCGAAAATCAGAACCAATTCCCAGATGTCAAGAGTAAACGAAAATTGACATCATCAGATCAAATGTTTTTTGTTTCAAACCCAAAAAATATAAAATGTAGCCCAACCATTAAGGGTGTAAAAAGTGTAAAGAAATGCTATAAAATTAAGGGTCCCACAATCAAGAAATTTGGAAAAAGAGGGAGTGAAGATTCTAGAGCTACTTAGGCACCATTATGAGATGTTACACACAGAAGAGGAGGTGTCAGGAACTGAATGGAGTATAGGACTTCTTCAAAGGAATTCACTTGGAGCAGACTTCCATATTAGAAGGGATGACAAGTACAAGAAATAACTAGGGAAGCTGTCAGGATGGCCAATGCACATCAGGCCTCAGCAAAATCCACAGAGATGGACAGAATACTAGTAGAGATTTGGATTCTGGGTGGGCGGAAAACAAAAGACGTATGGTACAATCCATTTAATATTGTCTTGATGGGGAATAAGATTCTACAGTCTTGGAGGAAACCTGTCTTGATGAAGACCTTAAATGAAAAGGATCCAACAGATCCTGGTTCATTCAGTAGTTAACTGTGACTATAAAATTTTCATGACCATATCAGCAACAACATTAGTGCAGAAATTGCAGGAATAAGGGAGGGTCAATATGGTTTTCTGGAGTGGAGGCAAACATTTGGACAATACCAATAAAACATTAATGATTCAAAGTCACTTAAAGAAAAATGTGGAAAGACTCGTGTTAACTGGATAAGATACAGAAAAGGTATATGCTAGGGTAAGGTAGAATTTTTGTTTAGAATAGGTTATGGTAAAGTACGAGTTGCCCAAACAGGGAGTGAAGGTGGTAACAAGGATATATACAAACAGGGAGGCATATGTGAAAGTTGCTGGCCTTCTATCAGCGTGATTTAAATTGGAAAGGGCACCAGACAGGGATGCCCTATTTTTTCTCTTCTATTTGCTTTGTATATAGATACCTTGGGCAGCTAAAATAAGGAAATCAGCAATCTAGGAATATGGATGGTATGGGAGGGCAGAAAAAGGTGGCCCTATTTGCAGATTATGTGATTCTCTGTCTTACTAACCTGGGAAGAGAATTACCAATTTTACTAAACCTGTTGAGGACATATAATAAAATAGCAGAATATAAAGTGAATGACGGTGAAACAAAATCTGTATTATTAAGGCATGTGCCAGCATTTTAAGAGGTGCAAATTTACCCCTATTTATGGCAGCATGAAATATGACATTTACAAATCTGGGCAATGAAAAGAGAAAGGATTAGTGGCAAGAGAAATGCTGGGGGGGGGGGGGGACGACAAAAAAAGGTTTGGTGAAACTTTAGACAAAGGAAAAGGAGTATAGACAGGGACAGCAAGATATTAGACATTAAAATGTTTCTTGTTGCTCTAATACCTTACGTGGAGGCAAGCATACTATGAGAGCCTGAAGGAAGATATGTTGGGGAGAATAAATAAAGAGATGAGGAAATTTATGTGGAACAGTAAAATACCAAATCTTAGCTGGCATAAACTTATCTTTCCAGTGCAGCAAGGTGGTATGGGTATGCCAGATCGTAAACTATACAGTCAGGCAACCAACCTTTGGCTACTTTACTTACTTCAAAAAAGACAATATGGCACCAAATGGAAGAAAATTGTAGAACAGCAGCAAGTGGAAGGAGATAATAAAGTGAGGTTAAGAATGTGGACACACTGTGAGAATGAAGATGAAGAAATATATGTAAACAATTTGCAGTCAAAAGATTAAGAGAAACTGCAAAGTTAGAAATGAGAGGAGTTAATTTCATATAACTTGCTCTCAAAGGAATTGAGTTGAAGGAGTACAGAAGGATTAGAAGAAGTACAGAAAAAAGAAAGAGATGCATAGGGATAAGTACTATACGCTGGGAGCAAATTGTGTGTGGAAAGAGGGATTAAAAGAATGGAATCCAGCAAGAGAGGAATTTACATAACCACTGAATTCACAATTCATAAATATGGGATTGAGAACAGAGTTTAGGAGGAAAGCTAGGCAGATAAGTTAGTGGGAGATTGCAGAGTGGACGAGTCAAGTGACAGAAGCAAGCAAGGAGACTAGTATGAAAGGAAGGTTGATATATAGGGCATTTGTTTACAATTACAATGGATAGCAGAATTAAAGCAGAGCTAGGATAACAGATAAGGGTAACAATATACAAATGAACAATGAAAAAAAATCTGTTTGGCTACAAGATATGTAACAAAATTCCAGAAATTCAGGATATTCGCTTGATGATATTTACACAGATATTTTTATACTTCAAACAGGTTATAAGGATGCTCCCTCAAGTTAGGGATGACTGCTGGAAATGTTTTGAAGAAGGAAGAAAGGGCACAAAGGAGCATGTTTTTTGGGAATGCCAAGATTACACGAAATAAAGGCAGAGGAGTCTAATTGTACAACTTGAACATTCTTTAGTTATTATTGTAAATTTCCAAAAAATGCTGTACATGAGTTATTCTACTTCTGAATATTGTAAAAATATTTTTCTTTTTGGAGTTTTCTGCTGGAGCTTTTCTCCCCGGGCCTCCATTGAAAACGAGCTCTTTTAGGCCCAATGGACTTTCCTGGTCAACAAACGGCAACAAATAAATAAATAAACTCACCCAAGAAGCAATGTCATTGAGCTGGGAATAGAGGCAAGAGTATTCAGCTAAATAAAAAAATAATAAATAATGCTAGCAATGAAAAAAAAAACAAAAAAAAAAAAAAAAAAAAAAACAATTATATGAAAGTGGAAACAGAAAAATAATCTAAGTTGGTGGCAGACAGTGGATATTATGGAGACAAACAGGGGAGATGTCAGGTGGAAGAAAATGGGGAAAAAGATAAAAGAAAAGTGGAGGCTGCAACTTCAAATAAGCATAGAACTACAACAATAGAAGAGTGTGACTAATAAGTAGAGGCTTGGAGAAGTCCCATTTACTTGACTCCAAGGACAAAAGGAAAAATGAGGAGGATTGGGAGAGGAGGAAACAAAGGTAAAGTGGCTGAAGACAGTAGGATGACTACGATATGCCTATAAAATCTACATTCTACAGAATGTGTAAATAAAATATAGGGAAATGATTGTAAATAGTAATTTGCATGTTAAATTAGAAGCAATGCTTGCTAATGATTCTGTTAAAATAAAACAGTTTATTTTTGAAGTAGCTCTGGGTTATTTGAGAAAGTATTATATTATGAAATGTCATGTGAACATTGCCTTAGTTAGAAAATCTAGAAGAATACATAAAAATAAAACAAACATTTGCAGATTAAACAATTACAACAAAACAGACAATATAAACAATAAGTTATGTACTTACCATAACATTCCATCTGAGTTGTGGCTTTTCATTTGTTTTCAACCTGAGGGACTCGATCTGGCACAGATCCGACTGGGCCATATACTCCAGCATTGGATCCGAAGTCCAAGCTCCTCCCCTACCCATAACCCCCAATCTCCCACCTCCCCTCAGATCGAGTTTGCTGCAGAACAGCACCAGCCTAAATGACCAACATGCCTACAAAAAGTACAGTTTTGTACCTACCATAAATGTAGATGTTCGAGTGCTTATACAGCTGCAGTCATAACAGATGGGTTCTTCCTGCCGTCAGGCGGGTCCTCGGTCGGCCGAATTCCAAAGTCTAGGTCCGGCGTCGGTTGTCGTCGCTTCTTCCCTGACGTCAGTGCGACAGGGGTATAAAAGAACCAGCCGACGCCATTTTCTTCAGTTTTTCTTGCCCCAGATGTCAGGTGCCCCCAGAAGGAAGGCAATACATAAAATTATGTAATCATGCAATGCAATATAATCAAAAAACAGTAGTTGCAAGCAAATACACCATAAAAGAATACCCCTAGAGGGGAAGGAGGGAGGGAAACCTGGACTGCAGCTGTATAAGCACTCGAACATCTACATTTATGGTAGGTACAAAACTGTACTATGTTCATCGTGCATACAGCTGCAGTCATAACAGATGGGTAGAATCCCAAAGCTAAGAAAGGGGTGGTAGGCACTAGGTGGAACTAGGAGGAGCCAAAATGCCCTGCAAGACTGCAGTGGCAAAGCCTGCTCTAGATTTGGAGTATAATGGTAGGTTGTAGTGCTTGGAGAAGGTATGCACATAACTCCAATTGGCTGCTTCCAAAATATCCTTGGTAGGAACTCCTCTGAGGAAGGCTGCAGAGGTAGCTGTGGCCCTGGTGGAATGAGTTCTAATGCCTGTAGGTACAGTTTTGCCATGAAAGGAATAGCAAAAGCGTATGCAGTGGGCTATCCATTTTGAGATTGTCTGTTTGGAAATTGGCTTTCCTTGAGCTCCTACCGCATAGGCCACAAACAGCTGTTCTGATTTTCTGAAAGGTTTTGTTCTGTCCAAATAATAACGCAGTTGCCTGTGGATGTCCAAGGAATGTAGTAATCTCTCCCCTTTGTTTTGAGGATTAGGATAAAAAGTAGGTAAATGTATGGCCTGATTTAAAGCTACCCTGGATACCACTTTAGGCATAAAGGACGGGTTGGTTCGTAAGGAAACTCTGTCCTGATGGAAGATGATAAAAGGCTGGACAGCCATGAGAGCCTGTAGTTCTGAAACTCTACGAGCTGAAGTGATAGCCAGAAGGAAAGCTGTTTTCCAGGACAAATATTGCAAATCTGATGAGGCAGCAGGCTCAAAAGGAGGCAAAGTCAGTTTTTCCAGAATTAAATTAAGATCCCAAGCAGGTATTGGTTGTTTCCTTGGAGGTCTTAAATTCTTAGCCCCTCCGAGGAACTGTCTTAATAGAGGGTGAGAGAATAAAGGTGGATCAGTGTTGTATTCTGCAGAAATGGCTGAGGCATGGATTTTGATAGAGGAGAACGAAAGTCCACTGCTTAGCAGTTCAGCCAAATATTGTAGCATTTGAGGTAAATTCAGTTTTCCAGGGTTCTGGCCCTTTTTCTCATTCCAGACACAAAACCGTTTCCATTTTGCGGAGTAAGCTTTTCTAGTTGATGGCCTTCTGGCCTCCAAAATGACATCCTGCACCTCCTTGGAGAGTAGGTCCTGCTGCGATGCTAAGGAATCTTCCATGCGGCTAGATTGAGTGTTTTTAGCTGACTGTGAAGAGTTTTGAAGCTGTGCTGAGTCAGAAGAAGAGGCATTAGAGGCAGGGTCCATGGTAGGGAATGCGTCAGGCTCCTCAGGAGTGGGTACCAGTGTTGCCTTGGCCAGTCCGGAGCAATGAGGATCATCTTTGGTCTGCTCTGGTCTTCAATAGGACTTTGGGCAGCAGAGGAAGAGGCGGGAAGGCATAAACTGTCATTGATGTCCAACTGAAAGAGAGAGCGTCCACTCTCCAGGCCTTTGGATGGAAGATCCTTGAGCAGAATTTTATCAATTGATGATTTTTGTGGGAGGCAAAGAGATCTAAGTCTGGCCTTCCCCATTCTTGGATTATTTCTGTAAATACTTTTGGATGCAACTTCCATTCGTGTAGATCTGTCATATTCCTGCTTAGGTTGTCTGCCAGCGTGTTTTCCTTGCCTGGCAAGTACTGTGCTTGTAGTTCCATTTGTAAGTCCATGGCTATGTTCCAGAGTGACATGGCCAGTCTGCATAGGGGATAAGAATGTGTTCCTCCCTGCTTGTTTATGTACCACATAACTGTGGTGTTGTCCGTTCTTATCAATAGTTGACCTGGCTGTAGAAGGTCCTTGAAAGCTATAATAGCATTTATTACTGCTAGCATTTCTTTTTGATTGATGTGAAGGTGCTTTTCTTTTTGGGACCATTTGCCCTGAATGCACCGGTCTGTCATGTGCGCCCCCCAGGCGTAGTCCGAGGTGTCTGTTGTGATGACTTGATTGGCTTGAGGCTTGCTGAATGGAAGACCTGTGTTTGTTTGACATGCTTGAGCCCACCACAGAAATTCCTTTTGCAGACATGGAATTAGTGGTATTATTGTTTCCAAACTGCGGCTGTGTTGAGACCATATGTTATTTAGGTACCATTGTAGTTTTCTCATATGCAGCTTTGCACATGGGATTAGTAAGATGCAAGATGCCATGAATCCCAGAGCCTGCAGAATTTTCCTTGCAGTCAGCCTGGTGCAATTTGCCAGTGTTCTGAAATATTGAATTAGTTGCCCCTGCTTCTCTGGCGTGAGGTAGGCCATCTGGGTGTTTGTGTCCAAATTGGCACCCAGGAAAATTATCTTCCGAGAGGGTATTAGCCTTGATTTCTCTTTCTTGACTGTGTATCCCAGAGAGTTTAATAACATTATTACATAAACCAGATGTTTCAGAAGAATGTGCTTGCCGTCCGCTTGGATCAGGCAGTCGTCCAAATAAGGGTATATTTGTATCCCTTGAAGTCTGCAGTAGGCAATTACTAATGCCAGGCATTTCGTGAATACTCTGGGTGCAGTAGATAAGCCAAAGGGCAATGCAGAGAATTGATAATGGGTTGAACCTGCAAGAAATCTGAGGTATCTTCTGCAATTTTGTCTGATTGGGACATGCAGGTATGCCTCCTTGAGGTCCAATGTTACCAGCCAAGACTCCTTGCCCAGCATGGGAAGAAGTTGCTGTAGAGTGAGCATCTTGAATTTTGGTACGACTAGGAATGTGTTTAGGATGGAAAGATCCAAAACAGGTCTCCAATCTTTTCCCTTCCTTGGCACCAGAAATAGCCTGGAATAAAAACCTTGACCTTGTTCGTGTGTAGGTACCTCTTGAATAGCTTTCATGTTTATAAGATCTGAAATTTGCTTTTGTGCCTCTGCCCTTTGATTGTGTGGCAGGTTTGGCATGCCTCTCATTTTGGAAGGGTATGAAAATGGAATTTGTAGCCTCTGTTTATAATGTCCAGGATCCATTTGTCCTTTGTGACAACATGCCAATTTTTTGAGAATAGTGCCAGCTTTCCTCCTAAGGGGGCTGCCATTTGAGACCTGGTTGGCATGCAAAGGGGAAAGTCATTGGGTTTGCTTTCTGAAAGATTGCGAGTTGTCCTCACCACCTCTTTGTGTAGGAGCTTGCCATTGTCTGCCTCTAAGATCCTTGTGATTGTCCTCTGCCCCTCGGGCGCCTGTATCAGCCTCTTTGGGGTCTGTCTGTGGCAGGAAAGGACCAGTTTTTGGAAGGCCAATTTCAACTAAAACGTGGGGGTTGAACCTGCAGAAATTCTTTCACAGTTTGCATTGATTTAGCCTTTTCCTCCATTTTCCGTAATACTTCCTCAGCATTTGCCCCAAATAGTACATCCTTTTGAAGAGGGGCATCTAGTAATTTAGCTTTGACATGATCAGGCAAGGCTTGTTCCTTGAGCCAGGCATGCCTATGTATGACTGAGCCTGTAAAAGCAGCTCTACATGAGGCCTGTAGAGCATCAAAACCACATTGTAAGGTATGTTTACCCACTTGTTCTGCACTATGCATCAAATCCTGCAACTCCTTCAAGTCTGGTTGTTCAGGTTGTGACATTTTACTTTTCAAATGAGGTAACAGAAACTGTTGGTATTTTAGCATATGAAACTGACAGTTTAAGGCCCTCATGGATAAGGTAGCCGAGGTATATACCTTTTTCCCCCACCTTTCTAAGGATCTGGAATCTCTCTCGGAAGGCAATGGATTTTTGGCAATGGAGGCCTTAACTCCCTTGGGCCCCTGTGAGATGGTTTCTAGGTCAGCAGCATGGCTTTTGTATAGAAATTGGTTTGAGTCAGGAACCCTGTAGTACCGGTCAGGCTTAACTGGAGCTGGAGGTAGAGAGTCCGGGTTAAGGCAGGCCTCCGAGTAAACATCATCTAGGATGTCCAAGACAGGAGGTATAGCCAGAGGCCTGTGCTGGGGTAACAAAAGAAATTCCCTGAGCCTTTTCTTGGAATCTGAATAATCCTGGCCTTCCCAGTGGAAGTGTTCCCTTAAGGTATGCAAAGTTTCCCCAAATGAGTAATCCTCAGGGGGGGATACAGAAGGAATAGACTCCTCTGCATCAGAGTCTTCAAAAGGGGAGTAAGACTGTTCCTGATCATCAGAGTGTTCTGAAATAATGGAGCCCAGATCAGAGGAGGGGGAATCTTCCTCCACTCTGGGCCTTTTGTCCGGAGGTGGCTGAGAACCTCTGATTAGAGTAATTAAATCCTCAGCCATTTTAAGCATCTGTTTCTTAGGCATGGGGCCTGGAGATGGGCCCTGTGTAGCTGGTCTCTTAGGGTGCATGGTTGCTTTAGACTTGGTGAAACCCTTGATGGAGAAAGAAGAGGAAGGTCTGAAGACACCTTGAGTGGAGGTGGACCTGTCCACATTCTGTGTTTCAACGCCAAGAGTGGCTTTGGTATCTGTACTAGGGGTGTGGGCTGAGGAGCCTGCGACCTCAGGTACAGGAGACACCGCCAAAGATGTGTTGTCGGTAATCAGGGACTGTGTAGGCGCCTCGCTGAGAACCGGACCACGTGTAGTCGGCTTTGGCATGGTGTCGGTAGAGGCCGCGGGCCTCGAGAGTCGGTCCTTGTCATTGCGTTTTTTAGGCAAAACCGGAGTCGGAGTATCCGACGACATAGTATAGTTAAATGCTTTCCCAAAAAAATGCTGGGCGAACTCCGCCCGACGCTTAATAGTGCGTTTGTTGAATGTAGCACAAAAGCGACAGACCGAGACGTCGTGGTCTGGGCCTAAACAAGGTATACAGAGGGAATGGAAATCCTTATGCGGTATTTGCTTCCCACAAGAAATACAATTATTAACTTTGTCTGACATCGGTCTGAGGCAAGAAAAGTTTCCCCAACGGGGTATTTAGCTTTTAAGACGACTTCGGTTTCCAAATTTTTTGTAATCTCAGGAGCTGGCCGACCGGCACTTGCGAACTGCTTCTGCTTCGGGCACCGCGCGGCAAGAAAGACTGAAGAAAATGGCGTCGGCTGGTTCTTTTATACCCCTGTCGCACTGACGTCAGGGAAGAAGCGACGACAACCGACGCCGGACCTAGACTTTGGAATTCGGCCGACCGAGGACCCGCCTGACGGCAGGAGAACCCATCTGTTATGACTGCAGCTGTATGCACGATGAACATCCTGGCACAACCGTCTAAGGGCCCACATGCTGAAAGCTAGCCAGGACAAAAGGGTCTATGTTTCTTCAGTCCAGTCCACTACACAGCACAAAACAAGCCAGGGAGACGGAGGGAGGGACAGTTGAAGACAAATGAAAAGCAACAACTCAGATGGAACATTATGGTAAGTACCTAACTTATTTATCTGAAGTTGTTGTTTTCATTTGATCTTCAATCTGAAGGACAGCGTCCCTAACTGCCAACAAAAACCTGGGAGGTCCTCATGGAAGGATATTCCAGAGCATGGCTGAGCCAAAAGATGCCCTGCTCCTGGAAAGATGATCCAATTCATAATGAGAAACGAAGTATGTGACAAGTCCCAGGTCGCAGCACAATAAATATCATCAAGAGAAACCCTGGACCAAAAGGATGCAGAAGTAGAGACTGATCTGGTGGAAAGTGCCCAGAACATGTCCTGGTGGAGACAAGCCTTTGGCTGGATAGGCCAAAGAAATGCACACTGAAATCCAACGAGCAATGGTAACCTTAGAGATGGGCTTTACCAAATAGGGTTTACAAAGAGAGACGAAAAGCTGATCCGATTTATGACAACTTTTGGTTCTATGCAGGTAGAAACGCAGCTGCCTGTGCACGTCTAGTAAGTGCAATGTGTACTCCCCTTTAATTTTGGAAATTTGGAAAGAAGACTTGCAAATTAATGACCTGGTTAATATTGGATTCTGAAGCCACCTTTGGCAAGAAAGATGGATTGGTCCACAGGGACACTGTCTTTATGGAAAACTAGGTAAGGAGGCTTAATAAATAATGCCTGAAGCTCAGAAACCCTCTTGGCTGAGGTAATTGCCACCAAAAAAGCAGTCTTCCAAATCAAAAACTGCAAATCGACCAAGGCAGCTGGTTCAAATGGGGGAGAAACCAAAGCCTGCAGAATGAAGGTAAGGTCCCAAGGAGGAATGGGGTCCTTAACCAGAGGCCTGAGAAGAAAGGTACCTTTCAGAAAGGCTTTACAAAGTTTAGACAAAGCTAAGGAGGCTAAATTTTCACCCACATGGAAATTGGAAATTGCTGCCAACTGGACCTTAACAATAGAGAAACTAGCTCCACAATTAAAAATAGCTGGAAAAAAAAATCCAAAATGGCAGAGACTGGCGCTGTAAAAGTTTCCAGGTCATGCTGAGAAGCCCAGATTGAAAAACGTTTCCTTTGCTAGAGTAGATCTGGAGAAGAAAGCCTGGGAGTCCTGGCTTTCATAGAAATTGGAGCAGCCAAGCCATGACCTTTAGGCCAACTAGATCTGGGTGAGGAACCCCTGATGGGTGCATAATCAGTTCTGGGACCAGATCCAAACTCCATGGAGGACACGCACTATGAGATCACAGAGTGGGTAACCAAACTTGAGGCCAAAAAGGGGCAATGAGGATAACTGAGCTTCCCCACTGCCAAACTTTCTGAATGAACTTGGGAATAAGAGGAAGCGGAGGATACACATACAGTAGACCAGAAGGCCATGCACAGACTGGGGGACTCCCCCGGAGGGGGGAATCAGAGCGAAATACTTGCTGAACTTCACACTGGAAGGAGAGGTGAAGAGACTGCAGCAAGGTCAACTCCACTTTTGAAAGCTCTTGTCCACTACTGACAGATTCAGAGACCACTCGTAAGGCATCAGAATAGAACGTCTGAGCCCATCCACCAGGTTGTTGTAGTTCCCCAGAATGTGCGTTGCCACCAGAAAACAGCTGGTGGAAATCCCCCACCTCCACAATCTCATGGCCTTGCGGCAAAGGGGACAGGACCTGATTCCCCTCTGTTGATGTACCAGACTGCTGACAATGTCTGTCTGTATGTTAACAGTTCTAGGAGGAAGAGAGGCATGGAGAACTTGCAACACCAAAAACACCACCCTCATCTCCAGCACAATGATATGCAAACTGGTCTCCAAAGCAGACCACTTGTCTTGGACTGTCCTTCCCATACAATGCCCCCCACCCGAGCAGGGAGGCATCTGTGGTCACCGTGGTCATAGGAGAGGGAAGAACAAACGGCCGACCCAGACAGAGGTCTGGGATTGGAGCCACCAAAGAAGGGAGTCCTTGCAAACAAGAGACAATAGAATAGAATGGGACACGTGAAGGTCTAGAGAGGACCACTGAACCGCTAAGGTCCACTGCAGTACCCTCATATGAAGGCTCACAGTTGGAACAAGGGTGATCGTGACTGCCATGGACCCCAACGTCCGAAGAACTAAGCCCGCCAGGGGGAAACTGGGCTTGAAGAATGTCCTGTATATGACGATGGAGTGATGACAGTCTGTCTGGAGGCAGAAACACCTTGCCTTGTGCATTGCCTAGTTGAGCACCTATGAAATCAACCCTGAACTTGTGTCAGTTGAGAGTTGTTGAGATTTGTGGTAATACTCAAGGATGGGGGCTATATGAAGAAGATAATCCCTGGTCTGAATAAGCCGATGCCTAGAGGGAGCAGAGAGGAGCCAATCGTCCAGATACGGAAAGACCTGAAATCCCTGCAGCTGCAGGTGAGCCGCCATTACTTTGGTAAACACCCAGGGGGCAGTGGTAAGTCCAAAGGGGCGTACCTGAAATGAAAATGATTGGCTCTCAACCATAAGCGGAGAAACGTTTGGGGACGCCTGTCAAGCTTGATATGGTAGTACGCATCCTGGAGGTCCACCAAACACATCCAGTCATTCATCTGCAGAAAGGACAGAATAGACTGAAGGGTGACCATCCGAAACTTTGTCATGACAATAGACGTGTTCAGGGTAGAAAGATCCAGAATGGATCTTAATTCTCCTGTTTTCTTTGGCACCAAAAAGAACCTGGAATAAATGCCTGATCCGAACTGGTCTGGGGGGACGGGCTGGATGAATCGGAGAAAGCGGAGAAACTTTTGGGGACGCCTGTCAATCTTGATATAGTAGTACGCATCCTGGAGGTCCACCAAACACATCCAGTCATTCATCTGCAGAAAGGACAGAATAGACTGAAGGGTGACCATCCGAAACTTTGTCATGACAATAGACGTGTTCAGGGTAGAAAGATCCAGAATGGATCTTAATTCCCCTGTTTTCTTTGGCACCAAAAAGAACCTGGAATAAATGCCTGATCCGAACTGGTCTGGGGGGATGGGCTGGATGAATCGTTTTGGGAGCAGCCTGACAATTTCTAAAGCTTCCTCCTCCTGATCGGGTGGAACATCTGGGAGGTGTCTGGGTGGAAAGGGGGGATGAAGAAAGGGGATAGAGTAACCTCTGGATATTATCTTCAGAACCCAACGATCATTTGTAATGGACTCCCAAAGCTGTTGGGTGCAGAGACAGGCACTCCCCGACTGCTTCCAATAATGAGCTGTCGCACAGTCCTTCAGGATTGCTGAAAGGGTCTATTCTGGTTCTTCAGACTCCCTCTGCCATGAGGATGGCACCTGTCATATCCCCCTCTGCTCATAGGGGAAGACGTATCCTGAGCGTCTTGGGGAGAACCCTGAGACTTCCAAAACCACAACTTCTTGACCCCATGCTGACTCCTTGAAAAGGATCTTTGTGGAGTGGAGAAGCGGATCCCTATGTCAGACAAGGTCTTCTAGTCTTTCTTGCTCTGTGTTAATGTGTCACAAACAGTTTTTCCAAGCAAGGTGGAACTGTCGTAAAGAGCATTCATAAAAGATGCCTTGAAGGGCTCCAAAAAGGCACAAAGCCAGAGCAAGGTGTATCGGCTAATAGCCACATCAGTCCCCGCAGCTATCAAGGCACCCCTCGGTAGCATGTGAAACAAGCCTCATGGACTTATTCAAAACAGAAGTGAGGCTGACCATATGGGAGAAGACCTTCTTTTCTGTCAACATGGACCCTGGGGCAGACTCAGCGACCTCCATGACCAGGTCCCTCTGCAGTCTGATTACATGTGCCAAGTAATTCAGTGCATGCAAGGCAAAGATGGCTGAAGTGTAGGGCCGCTTCCCAAAATGATCCATCACCCAAGACTCCCTGTCTGGAGGGTGGACCAAGAAGCTCTCCAGAGCCAGCTCCTTTTTAGTGGCAGACGGAAGCACCACGGCATCGACTGGGGACCTCTTGGACCAATGGGGCTTATCAGATGGGGCACTAAGAACCCTGACCAAAAAAACACAAACACAGTGGAGTAGAACGAACAAGTTTACTGGTGCATCTGGTACTGCGGCTCACGCCTTCAAAGGAATAACAATTCCACCACATGGCTTTGCTTTATACAATTTCTTAATTAAATCATTAAATAATTAACTTAGATTAAGAGTCATACCTTAACAGAAACAACTGAGTAAACAGGGCTAAATAAAGCTGCAGTTCTTGCCTTAAAAAAACCCATACAAATACTGAATTGCTCAATGCTTTGATTAACCATAGTAAAAATTCCATTTGATACTATTTACATTGCATTTACATTCACTTCCTGATTTACCCCCATCGGCTGTAAAGTTCCAAAGCCGATTATTAATTTAGATTCTAATGCTAATAATTAACCCACAAACTCATCACCCGACAAAAATGGGCCTTGGCCAACACAAAGAACAGATTGACATCAGAATTTTATGAACATTATGAAAGTGATGAGCTTTTGGACTCTCCAACCTTTTATTCCTGATGTCCACAAGATGTTTCAAGATGCGTTGCTTTACTTTTCTCCTGGTCTGTCCCACATACCATTTAACCGGAGAACAACTGCATCCAATAATGCAAACAACCCCACAGGAATCGCAAGAAAATTCCTCACAGGCTCTATGAATTTTGCCTTTGATACTGGCCCTAAGTTTTTAATCTTACAGCAAACTTTGATTTACCAAATGGGAAACTGCCCTTATGGCTAAAAACATTGTGTACCACCCTTTTATTGAGAAGTTCTTTCAAATTCAAGAACCTACTTTATGAAAAGGTGACCATGTTGGGGAATAATCAATCCAAACTACCATCATTACTAATGATATGCCAAAATCTTTCCACTAACCTTTTGAGCACATCAGAAAAGGGCGAATACCTATTCACAAAAAAAAATTCTATCCTCTTTATCCCTTATACCTGTACTCAAACTTGTTCTACTGTAGCCCATAAAATCACTTCCCATGTCACCCCTGCCCATGTGCGTGTGTTGAGTCAATTACTGCCAGTTTGTCCCTAACAATGTTCTCCGTTTTATTCAAAACCTCCTCAGAATATTCCCTACTGGCTAATTTTAACCTCACCATACTGAACTCTTCATCCAGCTTAAACTTGTCATATGTGTTGGTACCTATTCTCAAATATTCACCGTAAGGTAAAGATTCCAAAAGATGGGGAGCATGCATACTAGATGCCCTTAAAAAGTTATTGACCACGGTTTCCTTCTTGAATGGTCTATATTGCACTCTACCATCCTCCCCTACAAAAAATTCCAAATCCAAGTATTGCATGACCTCCCTAAGTGTCTGAAAAGTGAATTCAAGTCCAAACTGATTCTTTTTCAAAATAGCCATAAATTCATGGAATTCCCAGATGTTGCCCTTGCATATAAAGATCAGATCATCTGTATCACTTTTATAGATGATTACTCTCTGCCTAAAAAATTCCGTATTATAAACATATGCATTTTCAAAATGATTCAAGAAAATGATGGCATAAGCGTGAGCAAACGATGCCCCATTGCTGTACCCTCCTTCTGCAGATATCGGCCTTCAAATGCAAAGCAATTATCCATCAGTGAGAATTCCAAGAAATGGAGTAAGAAATCCGTACATTGGCCTTCACCCAACAATTTTCTGACTGCTTCCATACCCCACAGACTCTTGATACTCGTATATAAGGATTTTACATCAACACTCGTCCAGTAAAAATCCTGCCCTCACTCCATGCCTCCTATCTGATCTGAAAGCTCTTTACCATTCCTAATATGTGACACGATCCTGGATAAACATCACTTGAGTTGGAGAATCAACAACTGCCCACATTCTGTAAATAGGCTCCTTTTCCAGAGACTATGGGCCTACCCGCGGGATTGCTGAGATTTTTCTGAATTTTAGTTACAACTATAAATCTCACCCTCCTTGGGGTTGTTGATGTGTAACCTTCTGACATCTGAAGCAGACAAGAAACCAAATCTCTCCCCCTTCTCAAGCTCCTCTAATAACTTTTCATTAATTTCACTGATGGGATTGTACGGCAATTCCTCATAGAAAGCACGATCTATAAGTAAACTTTCAGCCATATGATTATACTGCTCCCTTGAACACACAGTGCTTATTAATTTGTTGTAAATGTTGTAACTCATCCCATTCATCTTTCGTTAAATTGTACTCACTCTTGACTTTTTTGATTCTATTATACTCTACCTCAAGTTGTTTGCATAAAATATTCTCAAATAAACAGACACTAGTTGAAATTTTGTGAGGACTGAAGGTGCTTATGTGAGGTACATGGGGAACTGCCAATTTATCATATCCAGTCATAAAGCATGCCCCCATACCGCCCCCATCATCAGATTGTTCGGCTACTTCATCTACATCACAAAACTCATTCTCATACATAAATAAATTAAGCAAAGAACTAAGAACCTTGTCCAGGAGCCTGGGGATGGGCTCAACCGTGTCCGGTACTTTCCATGCCCAAGTGGAGATAATATCCACTAAAGGATCCGCAGGGGGGACACCCAGGAGTAGTAGGTCCTGTACCAAACGCCTCCAGGAATACTGACTCGTCAGGATTGGGTTTGAGGGTAGGCCACCCATCGCATTGGCAAAGGATCTCCATAATGTCTGCAAAGAAGACAGCCTCTGGGGGGGGTGATTGGGGGGGAGCCCTTCCCTTCCTCCAAGTTGGTATCATCAGTAAGAGGCTCCGGCAGGAGTCTAAGTGCCTCCCTTCTTGCACGTATGCTTCTGAGGGGTCTCCTTGGGGGGGCGGGGGGGGCCTCCGGGAAGAACTCTTAAGCTTCAGGAAATTCCTGGATCGGAACCTCCTGGGAAAAACTGGCAGCAGGCTGTCCCTGAGGGAACAGAATGGAAGACTCCAGTCCAGAAAATGAGGAAGCCAGGACAGAATCTGAAGACAAGAGTGTCAAGGCTCTCAAAGGAGCCAAGAGGACCCTCTCCACCACCTCAAACACTGAAGGTGACTGGACCCCCGAACGCAGATCGACCAGGACCGAAGCCAGATGTGCAGCCCTCAGTGCAAAGGACGGAGCCGGAGCAGTGCCTCCTGGCACCAAAGCCCCGAGGGGAATGGACGTCCCCAAAAACCTTACAGTTGACACCATCCTCTCGGATCAAGACACAGACTATGGCTCCAAGAGTCGGCCTGCTCCGAAAACGGAGCCCGCTCAAGGCAACAGTCAGGGTTGAGGTACCAGGGACCATCAGCACCAACTCCTCAACACCCGGGAACCTCGGACCCAAGGACTCTGAAACTGAAGGTCAGATCGGAAAAGGAGAGATAAAGAGGAAGGCAGACTATGTGCGCCCGGCCCTGGCAGGGGATGGAGCAAGCAAGACTCCCAGCTGAATCTGTGCATGAAGGAAATTTCAACATCATCCTGTCTACCTCTGCTTCGGACAAACTCCGAGTGGACAGGATTGAAGAGGCCAATGATCCCAGCCTAGAATGGTGCTGAGGAGAGATGGCAGTTGGGGACTGAGCCCAAGAGGTCACTGGGGAGAAGCATGGAGACTGGAGCCAAACAGAACTCCAGCTCAGATCCGGGCGAGACTCAGAGGGAGGCTCGGCCAAGAAGAGGACTCTAGAGACCTTTTCCTAGGCCAATCCCACTCTTTAGTATGGGCCTTCTCTCCATCCTCAGACATCTTAGCGGGAGGTTGAGTCCCAGAAGCCAGGGAGGAGGAAGAAGAGACATCTGCAGGAGGTGGTGGAAGGCCCTTTAAAATAAGCTTGTTCCTCCTGTCAATCAAAGAGTGGGGGTTGAAACTACTGCAGATCGAACAAGAGGAATCTAAATGTGGAACTCTCAAACAGACAACGCAAAGTGTGGGGGTATCAGAGGGTGGTAGCTTATGCCTACATGTGCATACTTCCTAAAACCTGGCTTAGGGGCATCAGCCATGGCAAAGGAAAGCCGGAAGCACTCATACACACGTGCTAGAATACGAAAGAAAGAGGGGGATTGTTTTTTTTTTTTTTTTATATAGAGACTGACACAGAGATGTGAAAAAGGAAGGTAGGGGTTAGAAGGATAGATAACTAGAAGAAAGAGAAAAAGGAGAAGAACAAAGGTCCAGAAAAGAAACACTTATGTACTATGGAATTTGGAGCAGTGAAAACTCGTGCTGTTCAATCGAGCGGCAAACGAGATCTGAAGGGAGGAGGGAGGACAGCCTGGCATTATTGGTGGAGGAGGAGCTTGGACTTTGGATCCAATACTGGATTATATGGCAGAGTTGGATCCGTGCCAGATCCAAGTCGCTCAGGTTGAAAACCAAATGAAAACAACAACTTCAGACCATTGGTTAAGAATAGATACAGTTATATGACAATCATTAAATATTTAGAGAGAAATGTTAAGACAGTTTGTAAAGAAATTAAAGGTAAGTTAGTCTAACAGAAACAGGAATTGCAAAACGAAGTAAGGGAAAAACAGGCTTATGGTATTTTTGAGAGAAAAAGTCAAGGGAATGAATTTGACAGAAGTAAGGAAGTGAGTGAATAAGGAGGTAAAAGGAATGAAAAGGCACTTGTTCACATTTAGGGATGTAGTTTATCCTGGTTCTGAACAAAGACAGAGGCAGATTTTAGCTAGGAAGTTTTTCAGAGTGGTTTTGAAAGATGGGAGGGATGGTATTGAGCTGATGAATACGGTTAAGAATATACTGCCAAGAATAAGAGACTTGGATCACTGTGGGTTTACAGAAGGTAATCATCCATTTGACAACATTAGCAGAACCCTTATGAATCAAAAGGATGCAATGCACAAAAACATGGCTGGACACTGTTTAATAGAGTGAGTTGAGAAATTAAGACATTTTTGTGGCATTTGGGTTTCCATAGACAACATTAATATTTAACATTTACAGAAGAGCTCAAGCTATGATGAAATGTGGAGGTGGGCTGTCTAAAACATTTATTCTTACAACAGGAACTAAGACACTGGTGTCCATTTTCATCACATTAGCTTTGCATTCAGTGTCATTACCTAGAACCAGAAATATAAAACAATCAAATACAAATAGAGAAATGCTAATCAGAAAACAGCCCTTTTTTGTGGACAATATAATACTATCCTGTTCATATTTCTGTACATATAACTATTATCTTAACTGCTTCCTTATGTCTGCCCTACTTCTTAAATGTCAAAATGATAATCAAAATAATACATTGTGCAATTCCATCCATGATGCCTTCCAAAATGTTTAACCATTCTAAAGACTTCTGTACCTATAGCTGACATTGTTAATGTCTAACGATAGGACAGTATTCGTAACCTCAGCCTACGCCACACAGCAGGGTTGTAATAAGGATGAGAATATGCGCTCAGACAGCATCTGCAGGACCTATCAGATGAAACAGGGCAATATTGAATTAGTGTTGATAAAGGGTGACTTGACTGCACATATCAGGACAGACCGAACAGGATATGAAGACTGTCGGGGTCCACATAGCTGGGGCAACAGGAATAAAGGAGAAGAGACCACTCTAAGCTTCTGTCTGGCAAATGGCTTGATAACAGCCAACACATGGCTCAGAAATAGACAGACTCAGAAGATCACATAGAAGGGTGGCCAACATGCAACTCGGGCAGATTTCCTCCTAGTAAGGAAAGGGCATTTGGGAAGAATCAGTGATAGTGATTGCAAAGTCATCCCCAGTGAAACAGTCAGCCCACAGCATAAACTAGTGGTTGCCACAATCAACTGAAAGCAGCAAGGTCAACAGAGACCAGGCTGAAGACCTGGAAGTTGACTGGAGAGAAAGCACAATAGCTTAAGGAATCACTCAGGGTTCTAGCACTCCAAGAGGAGGAGGAAATATGGGGAGTTGAAGCAGATATGTGGCCGAGCAAGGTACATAAGGAAAGCTAGTGGTGGAAAGCAGAAGTCCAGGAAGTCATCAAAAGAAAGGAGGAGTGCAGGAGAAGCTGGGAGATGAAACAGACAGACCAGGCTAGGAAGGAATACAGGCTGGCTATCAAAGAGGCTAAGAAATGAGATGCATTAGTAAAAAAACAGGGCATCAGAGGCACTCTACCAGCTTCTGGAAAGTGGCTGAGTAGGTGGCATAAAAACTATATCAGGTTGCAAGGCAAAGATAGAAAGAAGATATTCTGGCACCCTACATAAGAAATGCTAGCAACTTGCTCACCAGTCCACAGAACATCCAAGGCAGATGGAAGAAGTACTTCCAGCAGCTTCTGAATGAGGAAAAACCCAAAGAAGCTGTTCTGCCCCAGACACAGCCTACAATGAGAGAAGCATAGCATTAAGAAAAATGAAATCAGGGAAAGCAGCAGGTCAGTTGAGGTCATAAAGGACACGATAAAGATGCTGAGTGAGATGGGAAAAAATGGCTCCTGAGGTTACTCAGAGCACTGCAGAGAGAAAGGTGTATCCCAGATGACTGGAGAATAAGCATACTCGTGCCACTCACTGCACAAAAACAAAAGGGGACATCCACAACTGTGGGCAGTACACAGGTATTAAATGCCTGTCACATTGCATGAGAGTGCTGGAGAGTGTGACTGATAACGAATACGGACAGTAATAGAAAGTAAGATGGGATATGAGCAGTTCAGATTCAGATCAATATGCAGCACAACTGACGCAATGTTGGCAGTGAGACTGACAGTTGAGAAGAAGCTACAGATGAGTAGACAGTCCAACAGACAGTCCAAGGCTCAGAGAAAACATATGACAAGGTCCGAAGAAAGTGGATCTGGAAGTCCCAGAAACACTAGAAGAATTAGTACAAGCTATGTACAAGGACCCACTGACTAAAGTACAAACAGTGTTCGGTCTCACACAAGGGTTCCCAGTGGGAGTGGGTGTGCATCAGGGTTCATCGCTGAGTTCACTGCTGTTCATACTGGTGAGGGACTACATTAGCAAAGTATGGAGGGAACAGATCAACAAAGTTGCTGTATGCAGACAATGTGGCATTACAGGCAGACTCTGAGCAAGAACTTCAGCAAAGGATAGGGGAAAAGAATGCAAAACTGAAGGCACATGGGATAAAATTCAGTACAGAGAAGACAGCAGTGGTAATAGCAGCAAATTGGGGAAATCAGAAGAAGCTGAGGACTGAGATAGAAGGGAAGATAGCGGAAGAGGTTAACAGCTTCAAGTATCTGGGAGGGGTGGTTGAGGAGAAGGGAAGTCTGAATGAAGAGGACAAAACTAAAATTAGAGGGGCTACAACCAAATGGCATAGTGTGTCAGGTACAGTGTATGACAGAAGAATGCCAAATAAGCTGAAAAGTAAGGTATACAAAACAGTTGTGCTACCAAGTACTACTGTATGGTACAGAAACCTGGGCAGTAAAGGCAGAGCAGCCGAGGAAGCTAGAGGTGATGAAAATGAAGTGCCTGAGACAGGTGGTAGGATGGATACTGTGGGACAGATGAAGAAATGAAGACATAAGAGCAGAAGCCAAAGAAGCTCAAAGTGCAGAAAAGATCCAAAATAACCGATTAGTGTTTTGGGCACGTGCAAATAAATAGAAGACAACCTGCTGAAGATGATTTGGGACACAGGGGAAAAGGCTAGAAAAAACGAGGGCTCCCAGCAAAGAGATGGATGGATTGGGAGAGAGAAGATCTGTAACAGTCAGGCATAGCTGTCAAAGAAGGCAAGAGGTGACAATGAATCGAGAAAAATGGTGACAGTTGACACTACAGCCCAATGCTATGTAGAAAATGGGAAAAAGGGGATTTGAGATGAACTGACTTGTAATTCTTGCATTACAACTGCTACTCTGCTGTTGTTTTTGCACATTTTTACCTTATGCACTTTATTGTAATGTTTTATTACTATTTTGTATCTGTTGAACTTTCTGGGCTCTCCACTGAAAACTCTTACCGTCTAACCAGTCGTACTTCCCCAGTAAACAAATGTCAACAAATAAATGTGCTACCAATCCAGAATAACATACAAAATATTTGATAAGCTAAAACAGTTTACTAATACAGCAAGATATAAAGTAAATGAAGCAAAAACAAAGGCTATAGAAATTAATTATACCTCAAAACTTGATTTGCTAACAAAGTTCCCTTTTTCTGGATGCATCACATGACGACATACTAAGGCATTTGGATGAAACAGGATGCTGACTAAGCAGCTAAAGAAATGTGGGAAGAAATTTCTCAAAAGATTATAAGATAACACAAAAACATGAAAATTGTTGTTTATGGATGAAGACAATAAAAAAAAGAAATGAATATGCTACTGGATCCACTGATTCTTTGTGTGTGTCAGGCTTATATGTATCAACCAACAAATCCCATATGGAATGAAAGAAATTAAAAAGCTTATTTGAGATAACAAGAGAGGGGTACAATGGAGGAAAAAAGTTATGCACTCACCATAGCGCTCCATCTGTGTTGTCCTCTTTCATTTTTCCTCAACTGATGGGCTCGAATCCAAGACTTGGATCAGACTCAAACATTTCTACCAGATCTTCAGATCCAAAACTGTTGAACTCCTCCCTTTACCATAATAACTCCTAAACTAACATACCTCAGATGCAAGTTTGTTGCCCCTAGATATAAAGGGGAAACTTGTTAAAGAAATTAAAGGAAGAAAGGAAAAAGGGAAGCTGAAGCTCAAACAAGGAACAGAGGTTATTGTAAAACTCTTGGGTCTTTCTAGAAGCAAAAGGATGTGGGCAGGAAGCTGAGAAAGAATGAGAATGGACAACAAAGATGGAATGCTATGGTGAGTAAATAACTATATGATGTCCTTTTCATTCATTCCTCAACTGATGAGACAGATTCCCTAGCTACTCGAACCTTGGGTGGCCCTCATGAAAAAATACTCCAGAGTACTGCAGAACCAAAAACCGCTCTGCTCCTGGAAACCAAATCTAATCTGTAATAGGTTCATAGATTAATACTAGACTAACTGCCCTTGCGAGCCATTTTAAGCCTACCCAATTGTCCCTTGTGAGACTCAAACCCTGCACCATGTGTTTATAAGGCACTACTCAGAAACAGCTCCTTGTGGTCCTGCAGAGTGGTGCTAGCAGCAGAGAACTGAGAAAAGTGACTACTTTCCTGATCTAAGTATTTTTTTGCTGTTTTTACCTGAGACACCTTCCTTTTCTTACTTTGAACAAGTTTAAACTGCTTTATTACCTGTTTTTTTGCATTGTACATTATCTGCACTTAAAGTTACATTTGGTCGAAAGTTTGTTGTTAAGTTTAACTGTTGAGGCTACCCACTAAAGTGAGCTAGCCTGTGTAAGTGATTTATTACTGTTTTTCCTGCATTTCTGTGTACTTTCTAACCTAAAAAACAAAAAAAAAAAATATCCTTGTTTTCCCGCCTTTCTCGACTAGTTTAGACCAGTATGCAGGCGTTGCTGTATTCTGGACTGTGGTGTAGTTCCTGTGTTGTCCATTGCCTTACTTGGATAGAAGGAATTTCTTTGCTCACCAGTGGGAGTGGGGAGCCTTGAGCAGCCTATCTGTCCCTGAAGGAGTGACCTCAGCACAAGAGCTTGTAGTAATTGGTCATTTTGGACCATTTCCAGCTCTTTTGAAGTTTCCTGTTTAAAATCCGCCCCTGAGCGTTTTTTTTTCTGGCTATACTACTCAGAAACAGCTCCTTGTGGTCCTGCAGAGTGGTGCTAGCAGCAGAGAACTGAGAAAAGCGACTAATTTCCTGATCTAAGTATTTTTTTGCTGTTTTTACCCGAGAGACCTTCCTTTTCTTACTTTGAACAAGTTTAAACTGCTTTATTACCTGTTTTTTGCATTGTACATTATCTGCACTTAAAGTTACATTTGGTCGAACGTTTGTTGTTAAATTTAACTGTGAGCTACCCTGTGTAAGTGATTTATTACTGTTTTTCCTGCATTTCTGTGTACTTTCTAACCTAAAAACCAAAAAAAATCCTTGTTTTCCCGCCTTTCTCGACTAGTTTAGACCAGTATACAGGCTTTGCTGTATTCTGGACTGTGGTGTAGTTCCTGTGTTGTCCATTTCCTTACTTGGATAGAAGGAAGTTTCTTTGCTCACCAGTGGGAGTGGGGAGCCTTGAGCAACCTATCTGTCCCTGAAGGAGTGACCTCAGCACAAGAGCTTGTAGTAATTGGTCATTTTGGACCATTTCCAGCTCTTCTGAAGTTCCCTGTTTGAAATCCGCGTTTGAGTGGCTTTGCGCGATTGTGCGCATAGCGCAGCGCTGGATAAACAGGCTTAAACTATTCCTGGCTCCGCCAAGTCTGCACTTCAATTTTTCCCTTAAGAAAGCTCTACTTTCAACAAAATCAGTCTATTCGCTTTATCATAAGCCTAGCACTTGCTCCCAAAACCTTTCTTTTAAGTGAAGCACCCTTAAACTAACGTAAGCACTACATCCACCTACAACCCGTGCTAATACTCACTGCCCAAGTCCTCTCTCTGACCCAGTTGCACATCACCCCCTTATACTATTCTGGCATGTCGAGTGGTATATTACTGACGTCCTCTCCAGTTCAGCTGGTTAATCTGGGAATCCTGAGACAATGTTACAATTGTCTCATGTACACAGACAACCCTCTCCTCCTCCCAACAAACACAAACACATGTGAGAGATGCAACTATATAGCCAAACTGGAGGCTGAACTCTCTCAACACAGGACTAGCAAGACCAGACAGGAGGAGAAGGTAACCACACACACAACAAACCCAGTCTCACATAAACCAACCACAACTGCAAACCAAACACATAATAACACAAAGACATACTCGGAGGCTCTAATAAAAAACTTACCGAAACAACAGAAGCTCCCAAAGCAGACATCCAAGAAAACACCACCTCAAAACTCTGCACATGCAACACATAGTACACAAAGTCAGTGTGCCAAACAATCACAGCCCTTAAGGTGAAACACCTTGCCTGATGCACTAGTAATAGGTGACTCTATAGTCAGACACATTGACGTCCCACTTACCAGGCTGAACAAAGAGAGGGTAACGGTGAGCTGCCTGTCGGGAGCTAGGATCCGCCACATAACACAAGCACTCAGGTCACTCCAAAGAAAGTACAAATATGACTCCGTCATTGTCCATGCCGGCGTGAATGACCTGAGACGTACCTCCTTGGACTACATGAAAAGAGACATAGAGGAGCTCTCTGATTATGTAGCCCAGACCGGTATGACCCTGACCCTGAGCAGCATCTTGCCCTCACCAAGAATGATGCCACAATACAAAGACAAGATGATCAGCTTTAATAATTGGCTCAATTACTGGTGTCATTCTAGGGGGATCCAATGTCTGTCTGCTTGGGATGACACGCTGGACAAGCCACGCTGCTTCGCAAGGGACAGCTTGCACCTGTCACCACTGGGCTTCCGGATATTGGCTAAGGCTCTTGCCACCCCCATAGTGCCTTTTTTAGGCAAGGCTCAAAAGACAAACCCACCACCTTAGAAAACAATAAAGGAAAAAAACTAAGGGTAATGCTGCTCAATGCCAGAAGTCTAAATCTCAAGATGCAGGCTCTCGAAGCACTCCTCAGTATGGAGAGCATCGATGTCTGTGCAGTAACTGAAACCTGGTTCAAGGCTCCTGAGAGCACCCCAGCCCTACCAGGTTATACCTCGTATCATGCATTTCGGCCACAAAATCTGGGCCGAACCACAAAAGGAGGGGGAGTGTCCATATTCATTAAAGACACCCACACCTCCAGGTTAGTGGCAATGCACGAAGCATCGGAGACCATCCATGTGCAACTAACCGTAGGCAAAACTGCTATAGAACTTGTAGCATGCTACAGACCACCCTCGCAATCTCAGGAACTCCATTCAGCCTTCCTGAAGACACTGGAGGATATGAATGTCTCACTAAATACCATCATAATGGGAGACTTCAACTACCCAAACATAGACTGGGTGCATTACTCAAGCCCCAACACCCTAGCCCAAAGGTTCCTGGAATTCATCAACTCAAATGCGATGGAACAACTAGTCACCTACCCCACAAGGGGAAATAATATACTTGACCTGATCATCACAAACATGGGGACAAAATGCTCAACACCAGAAGTATACCCCTCACTAGTGAGATCAGACCATAAACTAATAACCCCAGATATTCATATCCCACCTCCACCCCCAGCACAAAAGACCACAGTGAGAAACTTCTCAAAAGCTGACTTTATACTCCTTAGGACTGAAATGGTATCCTTCAAGCCCCCTGGGCCAGTGGAAACCACATCCCACACTGCTGAATCCTTCACAAATGCTTTCTACGGGCATCTCCAAGAATGCATGGATCATGCAATCCCAAATAAAACCAAGACCCTTTCCACCAAAGGCAGGCATCCTATCTGGTGGACCCCAGTCATAAACAAACTTTATAACAAGAGAAGGAAGCTACTGCAAGACGGAGCAAAATCCCATAAAGGGAAGGCATCCCTGATCAGCACTAGCAAAAAACTACGTTCACTAATAAAATCATCAAAGGCCAACTTCAAGAGAAAAATCGCTAAGGACACTAAAGATAATCACAAGGCCTTCTTCAGTTATGTGAGAAACCTGGGCGGAAACCCTCAGATATGCGCAGAGTTAGTTCATAACAACAAAAAATACACTGAACCCACAAATATTGCCAACATACTGGCAGACAGGTTCAGTGCAAATTTCTCCCCTCCCTCTCCCCCAAAAGACGAAATAAATATCTCAGCTGAATGCAACCTCCCTGAAATCTCAGATGTCCAGGTGAGAGCTGCCTTCAGCAAAGCTACAAATACAGCATCCATGGGACCTGACGGTGTCCCGGGTTGCGTGCTACGTGAACTCCTAGAGGAGCTAAACCCGCACATAAGAACGCTGTTTAATCTTAGCCTTGCTACAGGATACATCACTGAACACTGGCGTACAGCTACAGTGATCCCACTCCACAAAGGTGGTACCTCTACAGACCCTGGAAACTACCGCCCCATAAGCTTGACCAGCCTGGTCTGCAAAGCTATGGAAAGGATCATTATGGAACTCATAAACAAAGACATCGGGGACCTACAGACAATTGACCCTACCCAGTTCGGCTTTGTAAAAGGCAGATCCTGTCTTTTAAACCTGGTGGACTTTTTTGAAACATCGATGAAGGCAAAGCAGTTCATACAGCCCAACCTGGATCTGGCAAAAGCCTTCGACACAATACCCCACTCAGGCATCATAGACAAGCTTAACAGCTTAAATGTAAACCCGTTTGTCACAAGATGGGTTGCAAACTGGCTAAAGGACAGAACCCACAAAGTCAGAATAGCTGGAGCTATGTCAGACTCTAAGCCAGTCACAAGTGGAGTCCCACAGGGCTCTGTCTTGGGACCCCTCTTGTTCGGCATTTATTTCTCAGATGTGCAGGTAAACATAGGGGGGTTGTGGCTGACAAAGTTCACAGACGACTGCAAACTAGGCGCCATAGTCGACACACCAGCTGACACATGCATCCTCCAGAAGGGCCTCACAGAAACAGACGGTTGGTGCCAGAGTCATGGCCTTAAACTAAATGCCAAAAAATGTATAGTCATCCCCTTTGGAAAAAACAAAGTACCCACAAATTACCACATAGGTGGTAATCCATTAAGTACGGAAAAAGTAAACAGAGACCTGGGGACCCAAGTTGACAGTGACCTCTAATTTGACACCCACGTCGCCAAAGTGGTTAGAAAGACCTTCTACCTTGCCCACCTTATCATGAAGGGATTCACATCCAGATCAAAGGATGTCATTGTACCCTTATATTCCTCCCTTATCAGGCTTATAATCGAGTACAATGCCCCATTTGGTATGTACCTCACCTGGCACCTGCAGCAGCTGGAGAGACCCCAAAAGTACCTTACCAAGAGGATCAAAGGTCTCCAGCATATGTCATATGCTGCCAGACTGAAAAAGCTCCAGCTCTATTCAGTAGCGCACCGCCTGCTCAGAGGTGATCTGTGCCTTACGTACAAGGCCATGTCCAATTCAGAATTAATGGACATGCTCCACCTCAAAAAATCCAAATCCATCAGAGCCACGAGAGCTAAAGATCTAAACCTCAGCACAAATATGAATAGGACATGCTGGAGGGACAGATTCATAACCCAGAGGCTTCCAGCACTCTGGAACAGGATACCTGTCCATGTTAGGCAGAGCCCCTCACTGACTCTATTCAAGAGAAATCTGGACGAACGGATGGGTGATCGTAGGTTTACCCCGGGGGTCATCTCTGTGTCATTGCTAGATAGAGGCACAGTATACTAAATTTAATTTAAATTGTACACTTTTGTATCATTACATGGGGTGGCGAAAGCCACATACATTTGGCTAGGCTTTTAAATGCCCTAGGGCAGATAGCCTAGTACTATACTATGAAACTATGAAACACCTTAACCAGTAGGCCACCCTCCCAACCCTAATAATAATAAGCAATAAAAGTGCGAGTACTAGTCCAAGTTGAAGCTGTACAAATGTCATCTAAGGAAGCTCTTGATTAAAAATCTGAAGAAATCACCATAGACTTTGTAGCGTGAGCTCAAGGAGGCTTAGGCAAGGATACTCCTTTTTTACCATAGACAATGGTGACACAATCAGTTAACCATTTGGACACTGTAAATTTGGAGACTGGTGTGCCTAATCTGTTAGCAGAGAAGAAAAACAAAATGGTCAGTCTTTTTGACAACTTTGGTTCTCTGGAGGTAAAATGGAAACTGTCTATGCACATTCAACAGATGGAATATATACTATCCCTTATTTGAAAATTTGGAAAGAAATCAGATTAATGACCTGGTTTATGTTGGACTCAGAAGCTACATTAGGCAAAAAAGATGGGTTAGTCTGCAAAGACACCCTTGTCTTTGTGAAAAACTAGGTATGAAAGTCTGGAAGAAAGAGCCTGGAGTTCAGATGCTCATCTAGCTGATGTGAAAACAACCAGAAAATTTGTTTTCCAAGAAAAAAAATTAGATTTGCCCTGGATGATGGTTCAAAGGGAGTTTGGGTTAAGGCCTGAAGCACAATAGTTAAATCCCAAGGAGGAGTATGATCATTTAACTTACGCCCAAGTAAAAAGGTTTTACATAGTTTAGAAGCAGCTACGGTAGAGTTATTTTCACCAAGGTGGAAATTAGAAATGGCAGCACAGGTACTGAAAAGGGATCCTAGTCCCTGCATCTCTTCCTTTTACCTTTGTAAACTCTTCTAATGGAAACTTTAAGAAGATAAGATGTGACGGACCAGGGAGGAGTGTCTAGCAATCAACAGAACTGGAGAAATCGTGTGGTCAGTTTGAGGCCTGTTAAGTCCAGATGAGTCATCCCTGTCAGGGGAGACAGGAGGTCTGGAGTTAGATCCAGTTTCTACAGCAAATGTAGAAGGTAAATGGCGAAAGAGGAAGGGGATCCAAAATTGTCAAGGTTAAAAGAGGAAAATTAGGATAATTGTGCTTTCAAATGGAATGCTTTTTGCAGAAAGTTGGGAATCAGGTAAACCAAACGAATGAGCTGTAGAAAGCACAAGTCCAAGGCTGACAATAAAAAATGTAAATTTAATGAAGTAAGCACACGCTTTCGGAGAACTCAATGGCGCTCCTTCCTCAGACAAAAAAGTTTTACATCTCTGAATAATAACCACATTTTTATACGATCAATTATGCTAATTGTGTTCAAACTAACAAATCACATAGACCCATAAGGGGGTGTGTTCCTATTACTAGCACCAGCAAACAAAGTACTTTCGTCCTAAAAGGTGCAAGTATAACAAACTAAAATCCTACTGCACCATAATTAAAAACCAACACAAGAAAGATTATTATAATCTTAAATAATCGTCGATCCAATTAACTTCTCATTAAACCTATAAGCTTAAAACCATAAAAACGATAAAAATATATGTTCAACCTACCCATATTATCTTTTTAAAGACAAATTCTTTAAGATACAACTGATAGACACATGGTCATTCAGACCTGGGTACACATAGGCGGCTGTGCGAATCTGTCAGAAAAGTTCACAGATTTCCAAAAAATTTTGCCAAGGACCACCTCTAAAGTCACAATCAACTTTATTCACAACTGTACACTTGAAATAATGATCAGGGCAATAACCAATATGTCTAGCAAGGGTGTTGTTATGATCGCCTCTAGCTATGGCATATATGTGCTCATAGATGTGCTGCTTGATTTTCAGTTTTACCGATATAAAATGTGTTGCATCTTTGACAGCTAGCCGCATAAACAACGCCCCTGGTCTCGCAATTAAATTTGCCATTAATTTTATAGATCTGGTCTCTCAGCCTAATCTTAGCATCTATGCACACATGTTTACACTGCTTGCATGACCCACACTTTGTCATGCCTACCCTGTGAACTCTCATAATTTTTGGTTTAACCTCTTAACAATGATTTCAAATTTTGCCCTCTCCTAAAGGTAACTTTAGGGCTGTCACCAAACTTAAGTAAATAAGGGTCTTCAGTAAGCAAGGGCCAATTCTTATTTAGCACTTTGGAAATAGCCAAATGGTCTAAACTAAAGGTACACAAAAATCTAGTAGCAAAAGGGGCTGTTTGGTTCTTAAGTGAAACACTGTTCTCTATGTTGTCACCATGTGAGGCATGTCTAACCATAGACAAAATTGGTTTATAAAAACCTAAACTCCTTTTATTGGTGACTTCTGATTTTATGTCAAGAACAAGGCCTGAAGGATACCCTCTGTTAATAAACATGCCAGTTAAACGCCCACATTCAACTAAAAAATCTTCGTGATCTGAAACCATCCTAGCGGCCCTAACTATCTGCCCTTTTACGACCGCTCTTTTCTGATTTTTGGGATGGCTGCTAGTGTAGTAAAGGAACACATTAGAATAAGTGGGTTTCCTGTAAATCTCACTCCTAAGGCTTTGATTTACATAATCCTCGGTCAACAAAATGTCTAGGAAACTAATACGATGTTCCTGTAGATTGTAAGTAAATTCTAAAAAGCTGGTCATGTTAGAAATCCTTTCTATAAAGGAAGGGACCAAAGAGGGATCCGCCTTCCACAATATGAACATGTCGTCTTGGTACCTAGTGTACCAGGCGACACAATCATTGAATACAATGTCAGAAAAAAGGAATGTCTTTTCCCAGTATGCCAACACACAGTTAGCAAAACTGCCCCCACATGGTGAACCCATTTCTACACCAGAACGCTGGAGGTAAATATTACCTTCAAACAGCATAAAGTTAGAACTCAAAACAATTTCTAGTAGTGTTTCAACCAAGTAAACATTGTCGTCACTGACCTTTTTGTTCCAAAGAAATTCACTTACCCACTGTGTGCTAAGCTGTTGAGGAATAACGGTGTACAGGTCTTTAATGTCAATAGTTAGAAACCACCACACACTACTAAAAGGGATAGTCCCTATGTCATGCAAGAAACCCCATGAGTCTTTACAAATTTGCGACTCGAGTTCTAGCAGTGGTTTCAAAATGTTGTCAACTAGTTTGGCACACGCATAGGTAATAGACCCACGGCCATCAACAATCGGGCGGAAAGGTGGGTCTCTAGTGGATTTGTGAATCTTAGGAATACCAAACAAGACGGGGAGCTTAGGGGCCACCACCGTCAAGAAATGGTAATGGTCAATGTCAATGACCCTTTCCAAAAATAGATCTTCAATAATGCCGCTTATCCTAGAGTAAGCTTGATTCACTTTGTTGATAGTAACCAAAGTACAGAATTCCTTGTCTAACATGTTAAATATTTTGTCAACATATAGGTATTGGTCCATAAAGATGTGACCACCCCCCTTGTCAGGCTTCATGACTCTAATGTGAGAGCGCAGCAATGTTGAAAAAAAATCACACTCAAGTTTAGTAATGTTTAACTTGTGTTTGTGTGAATGTAGGTTGCTCTTAGCTAAAGCCCTAAAGTCGAGCTCGCACATTTTCTCAAAACTCCGTAGAGCCTCATGCAGGGGGGGGGATTAAAAACACTAGGAATTCTAAGGTTACTATCAGTACAGCTTACAACATTTTTGTTTTGCATTAAAATATTAAAGTCAAGTTTCCTCACAAACAATTTCAAATCTACAATAGTTTTGACAACATCAAAATGAGAGTCAGGCACAAAAGATAGACCCTTTGAAAAGAAGTCCACCATATCTTCACTGATGTCAAAACTAGTGTAGTTGTAGATTTTGAAATCTCCTCTTGAGTCAACCATAATCACTGGGTCTTGTTGTGTGCTGGCTATCTCCTCCTCGGGTTTCTCCTGCTCCTGGAGTTGCCAAAATTGTTCCTCACCAGTGTTCCTGCTTGGGTTTGTTGTTCCTGGAAAAAAAACCCTGGGGCAGGTTGTTCTGACTACTTGCACTTGAAGAAGATGGCAACTGTTGCTCACTAGTGGCCGTGCCATGACCATTGTTGTTAGAATTGTCAATTAGGCGCTCACTACGACAAAGAGGTTGTGGCTCTTCGTTCTGGTTACCAAGCTCGTCCTCCTCCTGATTAGCTAAATTTTGTGAATGTCCATTCAAGTCCACAACTTGCCTAGACTCATTAAATGGTTTAAAAATAGGGGGGGGGGGACGCGGATAAGCTTTTTTGTTTGCATATTCACTAACGTCCCTTTCAATCTTTTTCTTCTTGGCATTAACCAATTTATACATTGTGGCCTCAATACTGTTAAAAATACGAAGATATTCATATTTATACCTTAAGTCATGGCACGGCCGAAAGCGTTTGCTTACTTCATTAAATTTACATTTTTTATTGTCAGCCTTGGACTTGTGCTTTCTACAGCTCATTCGTTTGGTTTACCTGGTTTGTCATTTGTTTAGTGCTTTTTGGTTTAGAAAGTTGGGAATGAGAGGCAACAGTGGATAAGCATAAAGGAGAACGAGGGGTGGGGGTAATAGTCACAGGATCATAGCAGGTTACTAGGCTATTGGCCGTGAGGCCCTTATAAGCCTAGCCAAGAGTTTTGTCCATGGAAGTCAGCACCCAATGTCCCTGTCCAGCAGGGACACAGGTGGAATCCCAGTGGTGTATTTTCTGTTTCTCATCCAGTAATCCAGGTTGCCCTTAAAAAAGGGTAAAGTGGTACTCTGCTTGACATGGAGAGGGAGTCTATTCCACAGATGGGGGAATCACTGGGACAAAAATCTCTCCCACCAACAAGTCCTGTTGATGTCACAGACCAGGCTGAGGCCGCGCATGTGGGTTACTCCAGTGGAGTTTGACTTGCGGATATGCAGCAGTCCCATCAAGGCAGGGTCCATGATCGCCTTGTATGCCAGACAGAGGTCACCTCTGAGGGAGTCTATATGAAAGCGAGTAGAGGGATAGGGCTTTTACCCTATCTGTGTATGGTAGATGTTTGAGGCCCTGAATTCTCCGGGTGAGGAACCTCTGTGGTCTCTCCAGCTGCTGCATCTGCTTTGCAAGGTACATGCCGAAAAATGCATTGTACTCAATAACGGGCCTTATAAGGGAAAAATACAGGGATGTTATGACCTCCTTGTCTCTAGATGAGATACCCTTACTTATGAGGTGGGCCATGTAGAAGGTTTTGCATACAACAGAAACATGGTGGTCAAGTCAGGTTGCTATCAACCTGGGTGCCCAAATCCCTCACGACTGACTGAGTGCTTAGGACATTATTAATGTGATAATTTGTGTGGACATCACTCTCCCCAAAGGGGATGATGATGCATTTTTTGGTATTCAGCTTGAGGCCATGTTTCTGGCACCAGTCATTTGTCTGAGTGAGATCCTCTTGGAGGATGTCCAGATCACTAGGGGAATTGATGACAGCACCCAGCTTGCAGTCATCTGCAAACATGGTTGGCCATATCCCACTGGTTTTGGTTCTGCACCTCAGAAAAGTATATCCCAAATAACAGTAGCCCCAAGAACGAACCCTGGGGTTCCTACAGGTCTACTGGTTGAGGTGGCTTCCACAATTTTGAGTAGGTGGGTTCTATCAATGAGCCAGTTTGCTACCCATCTAGTAACATACGGATTTGATGCTTATTTCAGAGAGTTTATCTATTATGCCCGAGTGGGGAATAGTGTCGACTGCTTTTGCCAGGTCAAGGTAGGCAGTGTGCACAGTCTTCCCCTCGTCCATGGCTTTGGTGAATATCTCAAAGAAGTTGACCAAATTTAACAAACATGACCTCCTCTTGAAGACAAACTGTGTAGGATCGAGGGTTTGAATGCTGCCAATGTCCTTGTTAATGAGGTCCATGGCAATCCGCTCCATGGCCTTGCAGATCAGGCTAGTTAGGCTGATGGGTCTATAATTTCACGGATTGGTGGACACTCCACCTTTGTGCAAAGGGATGACAGTGGCTTTTCTCCACACAGCTGGGATGAAGCTGGTGCTCAGGCTTTGAATGAATAGGGTGCCTAATGGTGCTGCAAGTTCCTGCATGAGTTCATGTACAGTTGCAGCCTGGGATGTTATCGGGCCCCATGGAGGGTGTATTTCTTTGCCTTTGAGAGAGCAGTGATGACCTGTTCTCTAGATATATGGGGAAGGGGGCAAATACTGGGGATGTTCTGATTTACTGATGGGGAACAGAGGGGTGAAGTTTTCGTTGAATCTGTAAGCCAGCAAGTTTGCTACATCAACGGCATTTGTATATGTGGTGTCCTTGACCACCAGTTCTGAACAGATCTGGGTGCTTCCTTTAAGGTTGCAGACATATGTGAAGAAGGCCTTATGACTGTCTCTAGTAGATGTGGCCAATTTGGACTCAAAGTTTGCTTTAGAGGATTTCGCTACTGCTCTTATTTGCTTGTTCAGGCTAAGGAAACATTGCTTCCAACTTGGCACCTGCTCCTCCTTGGTCTTGGACAGCAATTTTTTCCTTTTGTTATAGAGTTTAATTATTGAAGTTGTCCATCAGACAGGTTTACTCTTCCTTGCAGAGGATGATTCAGCACTGTAGGGTATTTCTGATTCCAAGCATCTACATAAATGCTCATACAGTGCTTTGGTGTAGTTTTGGATATTGGTGCCAGTTCCTACAGAGGGAGAGAGGACTTTGAAGCTGTTTATACCTTCCCTCAGGAGGCTGTAATCAGCTTTGGAGAAGTTTTTATGTCTGACCCTAGCTAGAGGGGGGATTGGGGGAGGTGGTGACTTTGAAAGTGACCACTTCATGGTCGGATCTTACCAGGGAGGATGACACTGTAGGGATGCTGCAGTGGTTACTCATGTTGGTTATACCAAGTCCAAGATATTATCAACCTCTTGTGGGTGTACCAAAGAATAGTAATGTAAAATCTTACCATAACCATAGAGGTCCTTCCCTTCCATGTTGCAGTATTTTTACTGTGGGATTTCCCACCTCAGGTGACCCGATGCTGGCTGCTATACAAAAGTTTAAGCCTGGTTGCTGTCAGTGCGTTGGACGTCACACATAGGGCCATAAACCAGGAAGGTTAAATGTGACATCTGCATGCACAGACCTCAGAATTTGAGAGCCAGACAGTCTTACAGAGAGGAATAAGTGACTGTCAGCTAGAAGTGTCATATGCTGGCTAGTTGCTCTTGGTGAAGGGTAGAGCTTCCTAAAAGTTAGGAGCTAGGTTAGTAGTCCAAAAGTAATGCAGGGGGGAATGTGAGAGGGATGGAATGCTGCAACATGGAAGAGAAGGACATCTATGGTTATGGAAAGATTTTACACAACTATTCTACGTCCTTCTATTCCTATGTTGCAGTATTCTTACTGTGGGAGAGTACCACAGCTAGTTAGAAAGAAGGGTGGCGGTAGAAGTGGAAGATTCCAGAAACCTCTGCAGGATTGTTCTAGCAAAGCCAGCCCTGGCTCTGGAGACTTGATCTAGTTTGTAGTGCTTGGTGAAGGTGTGGATAGTGGACCAGGAGGCAGCTTCTAAAATGGAAGCTGTGTCCAGCCCTTTGAGGAAGGCTTTGGAAGTAGCGATACATCTGGTGGAATGAGCTCTCACCCCATGGGGTAAAGGTTTGCCATGATGTAAGTAGCAAAATGAAATGGATGTTCTGATCCAACCTGAAATAGTTTTCTTGGAAACTGCATTGCCCATAGCCCTGGGGTGGAAGGAGACAAAGTTGATCAGATTTTCTGAAGGGCTTAGTTTTGTCTAAGTAAAATCTAAGTTGTCTGTGCACATCCAGGGAATGGAGAATCCTCTCACTCTTGTTAGTGGGAGAGGGAAAGAAGGTGGGCAGTCGAATAGATTGATTTAAGGACAGCTCGTTTATAACTTTAGGCATGAAAGAAGGGTTAGAGCGTAAGGTGGAAAACAGTGTAGGGGGCAGGCCATGAAAGCCTGCAACTCTGACACTCCCCAAGTAGAAGTGATGCCCACCAACAGAACAGTTTTCCATGTACATAGTTGTAAAGTAGCATTACTAGCCAGTTCAAAGGGGGCAAGTGTTAGTTTTTACAGGACAAAGTTTAGGTCCCAGGGAGGCCGGATGGGTTTTCTAAGTGGTCTGACGGGTAAGACCCCTCTCAGGAAAAGTTTAACATCTAGCCTGGATTTTAAAGGGGGGTCTAGAGTCAGATAGGCAGATACGGCTGAAAGATGTACTTTCACTGAGGAGTATGAATGGCCATCCTTAATGTGTTCACACACACATGCAAGGACTAGGGAAGGGTCAGCATGGCTGGGGCCCCTGTCCTTACGTAGACACCATTTTGAGAATCTCTCCCATTTTGATAAGTATGATTTTCTAGTAGCAGGTTTCCTGGCCTCCCTCAGGACTGCAAGCACATCCTCTGAATAGTGGTGTCTAAAAGAGATTAGAAGTTTATCACCCAGAGTGTAGGTGATGATGGATTAGGGTTCCCTTTTCTTGTGTGAGAAGGTACACCTTGTGGGGAAACTTGTGGTGATTGCCCTTGGCAAGTGAGTGAAGCAGGGAGGAACCAGTACTGCCTTGGCCAGTAGGGGGTCACCAACAAGATTTTTGGTTTGTCCTCCTTGATTTTCAGTAAGACCTCTTGGATTACAGGGAAGGGAGGAAAAGCATAAAGAAACAGTTCCTTCTAAGGAATGCTGAAGGCATCGACTTCTCCAGGTTAGTGGGGAGTGATCCTGGGGGCAGAAATTGGTCAATTCTCTGTTCTGGGGGTAGACAAACAGATCCACTTGAGGAGTACCCCACGAGTGGACAATGTCTAAAAAGGTTTCCCCTGTTCAGCATCCATTCATGCTGCTGAAATCATCTGCCTGTTTGTTGTCCTGACGGGGGATGTATGAGGCCTGCAAGGAGAGGTTGTGCCTGGAGGCGAGGTCCCAATTTGTAGAGTCATTCTGTAAAGAAGGTAGGCCTTGGTTCCTCCTTGTTTGTTGAGGTACCACATGACTGTGGTATTGTCTGTAAATATTAAAAGGGGATCTGGATGGAGGGTAGAAGGAAAATTCTCCAGGGCAAGGAGAAAGGACTTGTTTGCTTAGGCTGGCAGCTTGAGGAGAGGTCAGGGAATAAGCCAGGCTGCCAGGTTGAGCGTCTGCAATTGGGGATGCATGAATTCTCCATTCTTCTGGGTCAGGAGTGTTGGGATCTGTGGTAGGTGCCATGGTGGCAGGGGTGACAGACTGCATAGCAGTGGGTACCAGTACTGGTGGGGCCAGTCTGGGGCAATCAGGACTGTCCTCAGTTTTTCCTCCCTTATTTTGAGCAGTACCCTTGAAATGAGTGGAAGAGGGGGAAATGCATAGACCAAGAGGTTTACCCACTGGAAGGATAGAGCATCCACTTTTCCAGGCCTTTCTGTAAGGTACCCTGGTGCAGAACTTGCTGAGCTGATGATTGGAGTGGGAGGCAAAGAGGTCCACCTTTAGAGTGCCACCATTTCTAGGTTACTAGGCTGAAGGTGCTGTGGTCTAGCTGCCACTTGTGTGGGTCTAGCAGGTTTCTGCTTAAGTTCGCACCCAAATGTAATGACTGGAACAGTGAAACACGAAGAACATCTGCAGTCATATCCCTGACATTGATATGTTTCTTTTGAAAGGCAGGATTCCAAGTTTCCTGAACCCTGAAATCCTTGCAGGTGGCTCCCCACCCTACGTCTGATGCATCTGTGTAGAAGAAATGGTTTGGGGAGGGCATTTGGACAGGCAATCCCGGGTTGTGACCGATTTGTTGAATCCACCACCTTAGCTCTGATTTGTTTCTCTAAGGAGTGTAGGTGTTGTGACCACACGTTCTTGAGTCATTATTGGAGCTTTTGATTGTGCATTCTTGCCCAGGGAAGCATGGGAATTGGTGGCTGCCATAAGCACCAGGAGTTGCAGAAATCTGGGGTTCCAGTAAAAGGTTTTGAAAGTGAGTGGAGAGGGAGTGGACCTTTTCCTGTGGAAGAAATGCCTGCATTACATCTGCACTGATTCTGCAGCCCAGAAAATATTTGTCTTTCTGAGGGAGCAAGGAGGATTTGTTTATATTGAGAGTGAAGCCCAGATTTAGGAGGAGGGTGGTGGTGAACCTGAGGTGGTCTTCTGAGATGGGTTTCTGTCTCTGCTAGAAGGAGAATGTCGTCTAGGTAGGGGTAGAGTTGGATACCTTGGGTCCTGCAGTAAGCAATGGCTGGGGCTAGGCATTTTATGAATACTCTGGGTGCTGCAGACCAAAGGGCAAGGCTGTAAATTGAAAGTGATAGCAAGGTTCAGAAAAACAAATTTTCTGTTGGAGGGTTTTATGGGGACATGCAGGTAAGTCTCCTTTAGATCCAGAGTGGCCATGAAGGCCTGGTCTGGGATAAGACAGAGTAGAGTTGGGAGGGAGAGCATTTTGAAAGAAAGAACTTCTAGAAATTGGTTCAGGGAAGGCAGATCCAGTAAAGGTCTCCAAGGGCCATCCTTTTTGAGGACCAGAAAGAGTCTTGAGTAGAATCCTCTTCCTTCCTGCCCTGGAGAAACAGGTTCTATTGTTCCTGGTTTTTGGAGGTCTTGAAGAATTTGTGGCAGGAGGTGGATATTTTTTTTTTTTTTTTTTTTGGGGGGGGGGGGGTTGGCAAGGCCTTTTCCCGCCAAGAAAGGACGTATCCATTTTGAATGATACTCAGTACCCATTAGTCTGAAGTGATGGTTTTCCAAATTGGTAAGCAGTGGGATAGGCGAGCTGACAAAGGCAGATGGGCAAGGCAGTCATGCATTGCTGGGTGCATTTCTATCCTGAAAGGACTATCTAGGACTTGGTTGAGAGTTGACAGGTCTGGAGAATGTTTGACTTCTGGTTCCCCTCCTGTGCCTGGTGGATGAGGGGGTGTGGCAGAGGAAGGGGTTCTCCTGACAAATGAGGTTTTAGCAGGGTAGTTCCTGTAATACTTTGGAAAAGGGGACATAAGCAAATCCTTGATGTCCTGAAGTTCTTTGCTTTTCTCCTGCAGGTTTTTAAAAAAGTTCTGCAGACTGTTTTCCAAACAAGAGGTTATGGTCTAAGGGGAGTCCACAATATTAGTTTTACAACCTGGAAGAGGTTTGTAGGCGCAGCCAAGAATATCTGCGGAGGACGGAAGCAGAAGCTTGCTGACCTAACAGAGGCCTTTGCAGCATCATAAAGTACAGTTGTGTACACTTACCATAAATGTAGATGTTCGAGTGTCTTCACTGCTGCAGTCATGACTGTAGGGTTCTCCCCTGCCAGCAGGCAGTCCTCGGTCGGCCAGAATCCCAAAGTCTGGATCTGGCGTTGGCTGTTCAGCCATGCTCCCTGACGTCAGAGTGCCAGGAGTACAAAGCCGGTTTAACTAATAATCTTTGCTTATCAGATACTTTTTAAAACCTGTGTGGTCTTTGACGTGCAGGTGGTTGAGAGTCTGGATTTTTGGATGCAGAGGTAAAAGCATCCAGATAGGCAGATAAGACTGGTGGAATGGCTGATGGGGAGGGAGATTACACTTGAAAAAAGTTCAAAATACCTCCTCTGGGTGTCAGTCATCTGGGTAGCATCTCATTAAAGTATTCTTTCATCCTAGTTATTGTTTCACCAAAGGTTATGTCCTCTGGTGGAGAGTCCCCCTTGACAGATTCCTCATCTGGTGAATAATATTCTAAAGGAGGGACAATCTGGGATGCATAAGAAATGGACTCTTCAGAGGAAGAGGAGTAAGGTTCTAGTCCCTCCTCTCCTTCTTGGGTAGTCTGCAAGGGGAGAGAAATGGCAAAGGCAGGCCTAGGGATGAGCACAGGTATAGTGGAGGGAGTAGAGCCTGTGGGCCTGACGGCCACAAAGGCCTGCATCAGGGAGTTAGTGAAAGATTGCCAGTCTGGGACTCCTTCAGGGGTAAGAGTCAAATGTTTAGTTTTCTGTTTTCGTTTAGTAGGTGTTGATTTGTGAGAAGGTCTATGTTCAGAAGATCGAGTCTCAGAATAGGAGTCTCCGAAGGTCATCCGATTGTTTGAGACGTCTAGCCTATCTCCATGGACATGCAGGCCGCAACCTCTGAAGTGGCTTCCTTGGTGGGAGCAGTTGAAGTAGTTAGTTCTGTCGGACGTCCCTCAACTCCTAAATCGGAAGCTGGAGGGACATCCGATGGCAGAGAGGCAATGGAAGTAGGCCTGGAAACGTTTTTTTTTTTTTCGTGGTAGTTCAGTCGGAGTGGCTGATTTGAGGTCCATTCTAAGCATAAGCTTTTTGAGACGCTGGTTCCCTAAATATAAATTTAGTGCGGCCAGATAGCTGCAGAACGTCGTCGGTACAAAAGATTGGCAAATGGAACAAGCAGTATGATCGTGTTTCTTCCCAAGACAAAAAAAACGCAACAGTTGTGGGTATCCTTATGTGGTTTCTGACGCTCACAACAGCATTTGCCCTTCTTAGCTGACATCGGCGAATATTAAATACAGCTAACCAAGCACAAGCAAAAAGAACGAAAGGTTTCCCCAATGGGATACTTAGCTTTTAGAAGTTTTCGAGAGTACAAGCAAAGCAAATGATGTGACGTCATCTGCGGCTGAAAAGTTCTGACAGCTGTGCATTCAAACTTCACATTTAAGGTCCCTGGTTGATGGCCCTACGTGTGACGTCCCACGCACCTATAGCAACCAGACTTAAGCTTTTGTATAGGAGCTGAAGTCGGGTCACCTGAGGTGGGAAATCCCACAGTAAGAATGCTGCAACATAGGAATAGAAGGACATCTAGCTGTTCCAAGGCGTTTGCATTGACAAAATCGAGGAATCTCTGGGCATTTGTGTTATGGCATGAGTAGTTCTTCCAGTCTATGTTTGGGTAGTTAAAGTCAGCCAGGATCAAAGTAAAGGGTTGAATCTTGACAGATTCGAAAAGGTCCAAATAGGCAGATCGGGCATCTTGAGTCAGATTTGGGGGCCGGTAGCTAGCTATGATTTGAACCTGCACCTGGAATGTCTCCTGTGTGTCACACTGTTTGACCAGCCAGGAGGTGTGCATGTCTAATATATATTGAACCACCGCCTCCTTTGACTTTCTGCCCACAGTTTGGGATCTGAATGTATGATAGGATGAGTAACCAGGTAAGGCTGGGGTGCTCTCCACAGTTTTGAACCAGGTTTTTGTAACTGCACAGATGTCAGCACTTTCCAGGATTAAGAATACTTGCAATAAGTGCAGTTTCATGTTCAGACTCCTAATGTTTAGTAGCATGACCTTTAATTTATTTTTTGTTGAAATGTTTATGTTGGTAGTTTTAACCTCACCACTTTTATTAAAAAAGGCACTATGGGGGAGGCAACAGCCTTTGCCAGATGGACAGAAACCATCTCTGGCAAAGCATCATGGTCTGTCGATCATATCTTCCCAGGCTGTCAGGTACTGAATCCTCCTGGAATGACACCAGAAACTAAGCCAATTGCTAAAGTCAATAATTTTCTGTTTGTACTGAGGCATCATTCTGGGTGACGGCAGAATGCTACTTAAGGCTAGGGACATATCTGCCTGGGGGAGACAATCAGCGAGTAAAATCATGTCTCTCTTCATATAGTCCAGAGAGGTACATCTCAAGTCATTCATGCCAACATGGACTATGACAGTCATAACAGTACCTGCAGTTGAGAGACTTGAGTGCATATGTGATACGGCAGATTCTGGCACCTGACAGACAACTAACCATGACTGTCCTTATCCAGCCTGGTGAGAGACACATCTGTATCTCTCACAATGGAGTCTCATATGACTAATATGTTGGGTTTATGGTGAAGCTATTGTGGCTGAGAGACACAGGCGTGTGGACGGCTGTGGAGATTGCGTGTGTTTTTGCCTCGTAGGTCTCCTTTGTTTAGGTATGTTTATGTTGCAGACCTCCGCATATGTGGGTGTGTGTTGTGTAGGTGTGGGTGGTGTTTGAGGTGTAGTTATTGTGTTGACAACCTTTTCGATGTCAGATATACTGGCTTGAGAGGGAGAGAGCATGGACTCTAGGGTTCCTAATGTAATTGCATCTTTCACAAATTGTGTTCCTAGGTGGTAGTAGCAGATGGCTGTCCGTGTACATGAGGCAGTTGCTACACTGTCTCAGGATGCTCATATCAACCAGACTGGCAGGAGAAATTCTAGGAAATTTTAATTCTTTATTTGTCAGAATCTGAGGGAGAAAGGCCAGGGAGAGCTAAGGGGTGGGCCCAAAAGCCAAAGTGCTTAAACCAATACTAAGAGGCTTAGAATAACACTGAAATTAGACAGGCTATAAACAAGCAGTAACAAATGCAACAGAAAAGATGCAGTTGAGCACTTTAGAGAACAATCAGCAAGTAGCAGGAAAAAGCAAGATGAAGTAACAGAGCAGCAAGAAGAAACACAAATACAGAAAAATGTAAGTAGCTGAATAAAGTTTTTTTTTTTTTTAATACAGTGGAAAGGGAGAGAGGAGGAACAGAAGATAATTCAAAGTTAAGGGACTAAGGAGAGCAGTTGGGAGGGAGGATGGGAGAACAAAATTCGGCCACAGGTTAACAAATATATAAATGCAGGCACAGATAAGACAGACAAGTAAATAATTCAATCAAGCAAAAAATAAAGACAGTGCAGAACACTGAACAGTTAAACTGCAAAAAATATACTTCTCAGCTCTATATTTCCAGATTGTTTCAGAGGCACTCTCAGTCAGGCACAATGGAGCTACAGCATCTCTTGGTGATTCCCCCATTGTGGGGATCAGAGCAAAGAACCTGCTGCACTTGTTTAAACGGATCCCAGCATGGCTGACCCCATCAATGGAAAATACTGTCCGCCACTTCGACAGAGAGACCACTCATGAGGCATTAGAATGGACTTGCTTAGTTTGTTTGCAAACAAGCTGGATTTCATCAGAATGCGTGTTATTAGAAAGCAACCAGAAGAGATCGCCCATTGTCACACTGTCATTGCTTCTCGACAAAGAGGATACAACTTGGTTCCTCCGTGTTTGTTGATGTATCAAACCACTAGCATACTTACTCATCTGAATGGCAACTGTCCTGGATGGGACAGTGTTTTGAAAGGCCTGCAATGCTAACAGAATTTATTTAATTTCCAGGACAATGAAGTGTCTTGGCCTCTTCAGGGGACCACGTACCTTGGATTGCCCTTCCCAAGTACCCCCCCAGTTGAGAGGCATCCATGATCACTGTGGCCATGGGCAGGGGGGAGAACAAAAAAACAACCTTCTAAGAATTTGTCTGAATGAATTCACCAAAGAAGATACTTTCTGCACAATGTGTGATCTTGACTGGAACGGTTAAAAGATGCTGAAGAATGGACCACTGAGTCAACTAAGTCCACTGAAGTATTTGTATGTGAAACCCGGCCAGAGGAGCAAGGGTGACAGCAGGTACCATGAATCAAAGGGTTTATAAAATTAGCCATACTGGAAGAGAAGAATTTTGAATTACTTTCCTAACTTGGGCCCTCAGTGTATGGATTCAAGCAGGAGGAAAGGAGGGAGGCTATCCGATTTTACTGTGCCCAGACGAGCACCTACAAACTATATATACATATATAATACTAAACTCTCTAATTGAGGAGAGAGAGTTATTAGTATTACATAAACACAATTATAAAATGGTTGCACCACCAATCAGTGCTGAAATAAGAAGTGGGCCATGCATGGGGTGTGCACACTATGTAAAAATGAAAATGTTGTAAAATGTTGCACTATAAAGCAAAAAAAAAATCTTCTTGACCTTGTCCTCAATAACATCGCACCTACTTCCTTTTTTCCTTCAGCACCCTCATCTCTCATCAAATATGATCACAAATCCGCATTCAGAAATCTAAACTCACCACAATACACACCTCCAAATTTAAAGACTTTTAAAGGATAAACTTATTAAAACTACATAATCAGCTCTCAAAATACAAATATAAGATTTCAAGTACCAATGTAGTCTCTGCTGTCAATTATGACAATGAATCCCACCTAACAAACAACATAAACCAACTGGTCCCTATCAGAACTAATACTACTGGGAAACAAAAATAAGCCACCTTGTTGGAGTGCCAATATTAATACAAACTGCAATAAAAGGGAAAAATCCTAATTAAGGCCTATAATAAATCAAAATCTACCCACATTATAAACTGCATGAAAAAGATCAGCAAAAGTCTGAATGCTACCATAAAAAGATCAAAGCAAAGCACAACATAAAAATCTGAAGTCAAGGATAATCATTAATTGTTAACTACATAAAATGATTAACCACATACAGCAAATGTTCTGAATTAATTCATAATACTACCCATTGAAACCCTAAAAATATTGTTAACACATTTGCAGATGAATTTAGTGCCAAATACACATCAGAAACAGGCAATGAAGATCAACAAATCCCCGAATCCATTCTCTCCCTCCCATCCAATCTTACTATGGAAGATGTCGGAAATGTATTCTAAAGGTAAAAATACCAACTCTGTGGGCCCTGACAATAACATACTCAGTTCCTTCAACAACAGCACTAGACACATCCTCTCCAAACCCCTCCTAAAACTGTTCAACTTAAGCAGAGTCATAATGAATGCTCCCAAGATATGAGAAATTACTCTTATGCTCTCCTCAGATCCTAATAACTATAGACTTATCAGCCTAACAAGCCCAAATTTCAAAGCCAAGGAACACATTTTATCTGATTTCATAAGCTCTCATATAAAAAATATTACTGCTCTATACCCACCACAAATAGGGTTTTGTAAAGGCAGATCGTCTCTACTTAATTTAATAAATATTTTTTTGCAAATATCATTAAAGCTAGAGATAGGGGAAATGCAGTTCATACAGCATACCTGGATAAATAACCAAGTCCTCTGACACTATTTCCACGCGCTTGAAATACAAATAAGCAGAAAAGCCTAAATATGCAACCCTAGATCAAAAGATGTATATAACAACTGACTGACTGACAGGACTGATGTAAAATCGCAGGTGCCACCTCAGAAAGCAAAAAGGTGATTAGTGGAATTCCAATGGCTCAGTACTGGGACCTCTTCGGTTCAGCAGCTAATTCTCAGATTTGCAAACCACTAACCCAAACATATACCAAAATAAATTTGCTGACCAGCTGGGTGTTGTCATTCACTCAGCATCAGATGGGTTAATACGGTTAGGGATAAACCACTTAAATCAGTAGTGTATTACAAATGGGCTGAAATTAAACAAAGAACTATAACTTTGTCACATTTGGTAAACAAATCTTGACAGTAGCTTACAGTATAGAAAAAACTCCTATCCCGACAGATACATTTGTCAGAGATTTTGGCGCACTCATCTCCAGACTGATGACATTCATCAGAGATCATGGCATCTTCTCCGACAATTATCCTTTGACTACAACAGAGGAAGAGTACTCCGCAAATCCTTCTATTTAGCCTAATTACTAAAGGGATTTCACCTATAAGCTGCGGTGGTGCAGCGGTAGCATTGTTGCCTCACAGCAAGAGGTTCTCCCATTCGATTCTCGGCTGCAGCGCCTTCTGTGTGGAGTCTGCATGTCCTCCCCGTGGTAGAGTGGCATTCAAAAGACATTCGTAGAATGGACGTGCCTTCATTTAAGGTTGGGTGTCGAGCGGGCACCTCGGCACCGTAAAAATCTACTGCCAATCATTAACGGACTGGAGTTCCGCTGTGGCGACCCCTAACCGGGAAAAGCCGAAAGAAGAAGAACTAAAGGGATTTCACCTAAGCCAAAACAAGTTACCATTCCTCTCTATTTTGCCTTGATCAAACCAATTAAAGAAAATAATGCTATTTTTAGTATGCACTCCTTCGAACATATCACACAAGTAGAAAAAAATAGGAGTTTCTACCCAAAATATCACAAAACTGAATACCATCAGCTACCAAAACAGGCTTTACGTTCTATCCCTATAGTCTACTGATTACAAACTCCTGCAAGGTGATCTGTCTGTCATTCTGTATTAAGGATCTAACCCACCTTGATTTCCTACATCTCCAAAAACAAATGGCTTTACAAGCGCACACAAACTAAGACCTGAATCCCTGATCAGATAATTCGTAAGACAGTGAAGAATAAACATTCTTCTATTACATATAAAGCAGGGTGATATTTTCACTTCCTTTAAGGAAATGTTTAATGATTCAAAGGGTGTCTGTAAATTCATCTCAGGCCTGACTTCTTCTGCCCCCCCCCCCCCAGCAGTCAGGAAGTACCTATTAGAATGGGTGCAGGCAAGGGGAATACTGGCCCATGGACTGACTCTGCATTGTAAACTGAAATTCATGAATTAATGAAATATTTCTCAGGGCAAATGGTTTCAAGGTCTGTAGCAGCAGCAGAAGTAATCTCACCAAGAGAAAATCAAGTGTAGATTCCAAAGAAATGGCATGCTGCCTTTTTGTTGGGCTTCCTGGTATCAAAATTACCTTAATACACAACAACCTGTTGTCTGAGCAGAAGAGACTTAACTTAGCAAACTGTCACTTGACCATTTCTTAACTTTTAAACTTCTGGGGGAACAGCAAAAGATTCTGACTTCTCCTAATGACATACCACAACCAAAGTGCTAAGTTACACAACTTGAACAACTCTAACTAAACACATCTAGACTAGATACAGCATACAAGTTCAGAAATATTCAAACAGTCCTTGCTAAAACTATCAATGTCCTATCACATAAAGAAGTACAGAGCACTGATTATCCATATAATATGTAACACTCATCAATGAAACACACTTTAAATTACTGGTTACTTTAAAAATTACCAATACATATTCACATGAATGATTTACGTTGACTGGAAGACTACTCACCTTTCTTATTCCCCAAAGGGAGATTAGTATTGAGTAAGGATGCAAAAGAACTCTGCTTAGACAACTGGGCTTTGGCTGCCAGAGCATTATTCCAGAGTGCTTTGATAAGTATTGACGCCAAGTACAAAGTCTGGGAAAAAATGCTCAAGTCATTATTTCAGTCAGCATCACAAAAAAACATTAGGACTCTAATCAGCTGAAACCATAACAAACAAGAAACTCTTAGCATAATATCTAGTTAAAAGCAAAAAAAAAAAGAACTAATTCTGCAATTTAAGAAAAAGTAAACTGCTATAAAACTACATATTCAAATTCCATATTAGATGATAAATCACTAAGACATAAAATACATTTAGTATAAAAGATGAACTGTGAAAAGGTCTTTGTGATGAATCTTGGTTGGGATCATCCCTTCCACAAACCAGAATTCAGCATTTTTTTTTCATAAAATCTCCAGCTCAAGGGTGCGCTAGATGCGTGTCAAACTCTATGACCTAATGAACAAGCTTTATAAATGCACTTGGCAGCTCACCAGTTACCCACCAGCCACTATTAAGCATCATCCTGTAAATCGTGAAATTTTATCATCATCTTCAAGTTTGGTGTGTGCTCGAGAAATGCATTCCAAGAAATTCACCTTGAGAGGGAAGTTTGGGTGAAGTTCAAGACGTGAATTTTTACTACTTAAACTTAGGCAGGAAGAAAACTGCACCAGTAATTAAACAGCTAAGAGCTGTTAGAACAATTTGTTCTTCCACACTTCACAGCTTTCAAAGCTAACAAAAGTTTTTCAATGCATTTAGATGCTGTCTGCCATCTCTGTAGCAGTGTGAGATTCACTAAAGTACAGTTGTGTACACTTACCATAAATGTAGATGTATGAGTGTATTCACTGTTGCAGTCATCACACTTGGGTTATCTGCTTGCAGTAGCCCTCAGTCGGCCTGATTATCAAGGTCTTGGGTCCTGCGTCGGTTGCTGTCTCTTCTTCCGTGAGGTCAGGGTATAAAGCATGCAGCAGATGCCATTATATCAGTTTTTCTTGCCCAAGATGTCAGGTGCCCCCCTAATGGGAAGCAATTAAATATATATATATATATATATATATATACACACACACACACACACACTGCAACATTGAGTACACTCAAACATCTACATTTACGGTAAGTGTACACAACTGTACTATGTTCTTTGTGTTTCACTGTTGCAGTCATCATATTTGAGTAGATTCCCAAAGCTAAGGATGGGAGGAGGAATTTTAGATAGAATTGGGACCAGCTATAAGGCCGTGCAAGACTGCAGTGGCAAAGCAAGCTCTGGATTTAGAGAAAATTGGCAAATAGAAATGCTTGGTGAAAGTATGTACAGAACTCCAGATAGCAGTTTCTAGGATGTCCCTGGTAGGGACACCTTGGAGAAAGGCTGCAGAGGTAGATGCAGCCCTGGTTGAATGTGGTCTAATCCCCTGTGGGACAGGTTTTACATGGTGCATATAGCAGAAATGAATGCAATGGCCTATCCATTTAGAAATGGTTTGCTTTGAAATAGCCTTCCCCTCTGCCCCTGCAGCAAATGCCACCAGCAGTTGTTCAGATTTCCTTTGAGGTTTAGTCCTGTCCAAATAAAATCTAAGTTGTCTGTGCACATATCTAAGGATTGCAGTATCCGTTCCCCTTTGTTCTGTGGATTAGAAAAGAAGGTTGGCAAATGAATGGACTGATTAAGAGCCACAATGGATATTACCTTGGGCATGAAGGACACCCTGTCTGTATGAAAAATGATGAAAGGCTCCACTGCCATAAGGGCCTGTAATTCAGATACCCTTCTTGCTGAAGTGACTGCTAAAAGGCTGTTTTCCAAGAAAGGAATTATAACTCTGCACTTGCAGCTGGCTCAAAAGGAGGTAGAGTGAGTTTTTCCAATACAAAGTTAAGGTCCCAGGCTGGAGTTGGTGCTCTCCTGGGTGGTCTTAAGTTTTTGGCCCCTCTGAGGAACTGCTTGAGCAGTGGATGAGAGAAGAGGGGTGGTTCTGTGTTGCAATGAGCTGAAATGGCTGAGGCATGAATTTTGATGGAGGAAAAAGAAAGGCCCTTGTGAAGCATCTCAGTTAAATATTGAAAAATCTGAGGTAAACTGGGTGCAACTGTGCCCATCCCTTGAGTATGGCTCCAGGCACAGAATCTTTTCCATTTTCAGCATAAGATTTTCTAGTACTAGGCCTCCTTCCCTCCAAAATGACATCCAACACTTGTTTACTGACGGATGGTAACTGAGAGTAGGTAATTAGCCAAGCTGCCAGGTTGAGGGTTTGAAGCTGAGGGTGTAGAATCTGGCTCTCCTGCTGTGACAGCAGGGTAGGGGTCTGAGGCAGGTGCCATGGAGCCAGCAGTGACACACTGCGCAAGAGGGCGTACCAGTGTTGGCATGGCCAGTCTGGTGCAATCAGTATTGTCCTTGGTTTGTCCTGTTTGACATTTACTAGTACTTTGGAGAGGAGAGGCAGAGGAGGAAAGGCATAGATTTTTCCAGCTTCCACTTTCCAAGCTTGTTTGTGGGGAGTCCTTGTGCAGAATTTGTCCACTTGGAAGTACTGGGGGGAGGCAAACAGGTCTATATCTGGGCTCCCTCATTTGTTTATCAACATGTTGAAAGTCTTTGGTTCCAGTTTCCACTCGTGTGGGTCCATGAGATTTCTGCTTAGTTCGTCTGCCAATGTACTTAGTTTTCCTGGCAGGAAATGAGCCTGAAGACGCACTTGGTATCTCAAGGCTGTGTTCGACAGAGCCATGGCTAGTCTGCAGAGGGGGAAGGAATGGGTATCCCCCTGCTTGTTTATGTACCACATAACAGTGGTGTTGTCCGTCTTTACCATTAATTGTCCTGGAAAAATGTGGTCCTTGAAGGTTGTCAGAACATTCTGTACAGCTAACATTTCTTTTTGATTGATATGCAGGTGCATTCGATTTGGGTTCCATTTGCCCTGAATGCACTTCCCTCCCAGGTGACCCCCCATGCATAGTCTGATGCTTCTGTTAGGGTTTGGGCGGCAGGGGGTAGAGTGAATGGTAGACCTTTGTTCTGGTGGCAGGCCTCTGCCCAACAAAGAAACTCTAACTGTAGGCAAGGAATGATAGGAATCATTGCTTCTAGATCCTGAAAATGTTGACACCATAGGCATTTTAGATACCATTGTAGTTTCCTCATATGCAGTTTTGAATATGGAATTAATAGAATGCAAGAGGCCATGAACCCCAAAGCTTGCAGTATTTGCCTTCCAGATAGCAGGGCTTTTGTGGCCATTAGTTTGAAGTTGTCAAATGAATTTGTTTCTCTGGCATGAGGAAAGCCATCTGGGAAGTTGTGTTCAAGCTCGCTCCCAGGAATATAATTTCCTGACAGGGTACAAGATGTGATTTCTTTTCGTTTATGGTGTACCCCAGACAAGTTAGCACCTTTTGTACAAATGCCAGATGATTCAAAAGTATGTCCTGGCTTTCTGCCTGAATTAGACAATTGTCCGGGTATGTGTATATTTGAATATTTCATTGCCTGCAAAATGCAATGACGAGCTAAGCATTTTGTGAATACCCTAGGTGCAGTAGATAAGCCAAAGGGTAGTGCAGAGAACTGATAGTGCCTGTAGCCTGCTTTGAAGCGCAAATATCTTCTGCAAGATTCCCTGATTGGGATGTGCAGGTAGGCTTCCTTTAAATCCAGTGTTGCCAACGAGGCATCCTTGCCTAGCATGGGAAGCAACTGGTGAAGAGTTAGCATCTTGAATTTTGGAAACACCAAAAAGGTGTTTAAGATAGAAAGGTCCAGGACGCCATGAGTTGTCTTTTCTTCAAGTCTTGAGTAGAAACCTTGTCCCTTTTCCTCTTCTGGTACAGTTTGAATAGCCTTTAATCTTGAGAGAGAGAGAGTACATGCTTTTGAGCCTCTGCCCACTGATTTGGGGGTAGATCTGGCCAACCGTTTGGGGTTGATAACGTGTGGAAGTGAAACCTGTATCCTTGGGAAACTATATTTAAAACCCATTTGTCCTGTGTAATGAGTTCCCAGTTTTTTGCTTGCAGAGCAATCTTTCCCCCTAAAAGAGCAGTCAGTTGAGAAGTGCTTGGAAGTTTTAAAGTCAAGTCATTGAGACAGCTTACCATAGGAGGAGTCTTACTACTCCCTGACTTGGAAGTGGGAGCCCCCCACTGCTTAGTCCTGTGCATACCCTGGGACTGAAGCCTGGGTCTTCTGCTGGTTCTGGGTTTGAACTGAGAAGGCCTGGAAGAGGCAGGAAAGGACCAATTTTTAGAGGGCCAATGTCTATTAAATCTTGGAGGCTGTACTTGTAAGAAATCTTTAACAGTTTGCATAGATTTAGCTTTTTCCTCCATCTTTTTAAGAACTTCTGCTTTGTTGCCAAACAGGCGGTCCTGATTTAAGGGAGCATCCAGCAATTTAGTTTTAACATGATCTGGCAAAGATTGCTCCTTAAGCCAAGCATGCCTTCTAATTACAGACCCAGTGAAAGCAGCCCTGCAAGATGCCTCTAGTGAATCAAAACCACATTGCAAAGTATGTTTTCCAACCTGTTCAGCAGAATGCATTAAATTCTGTAAATCCTTACTTTCAGCACAATCAGGAATCAACATAATTTTCTGTTTAAGCAATCCAATAATATGCTGCTGATACTTTTACATATGAAACTAGCAATTTAAGGCCCTGATGGCCAAGGTTGCAGAGGTGTATACCTTCTTACCTCATCTATCCAGGAACCTGGAGTCTCTATCAGAGAAGGTAGGATTTTTGGCAGTAGTAGCCTTAATGCCCTTGGGTCCCTGTGAAATGGTCTCAGAATCCGCAGTAGGATTTTTAAAAAGGAACTTGTGAGAGTCAGGAACCCTGTAATATCGATCAGGGTTTCCTGGGAGCAGGAGGTAAAGAGTCAGGGGCCAAGCTAGATTTCGAAAAAGCATCAAAAATATCTAGTACAGGAGGGATAGCTAAAGGCCTGTGTTGGGGCAGGAGTAAAAAATCCCTAAGCCGCTTTTTAGAGTCAGAGTAATCCTGGCTTTCCCAGCGAAAATGATCCCCTAAGAGTATGCAAGGTTTCACCAAAAGAAAAATCTACTGGGGGAGAAGCACAGGGAATACAGTCTTCTGCATTAGAATCCTCATAGGTAGATAAGGGTAAATCCTGGTCATCAGAGAAAACAGAAATTTCAGAAACCTGGTCAGAAGTATCATAAGCAAATTCACTCCTAGGTCTCAGAGGGGGAAGGTTGGCTTCCCGTGATTAAAGTAATAAGGTCTTCAGCCATTCTCATTTGTTTTTTAGGCATAGAGGCCTGACCATGCAGTCTGGACGTCGGTTTTCTAGACATGGTTAGAGTTTTAGGCCTTAACAAGAAGATGGTATCGGTTTAATATGCAAGTCAATAGGCCTGAATACACCCTCAGAAGCCAGTGCCTGCACAGCGGCTCCGGACCCATCCAAGGTAGAGACATCCGCAGATTCCACAATTGAAGCATCTCATGGCATACTGGACTCCAAATGGGTCTCAGTAGAGGCCTGCGAATCTGAAGTAGCGGGTATCAGGGGCTGCGAAAGCGCCTCACTGAGTACCGGTGACTAGCTTAGGAGAAGCGTAGTCAGCAGCTTTGGACCTAGGCGGCCTGTCTCCGTCTTTATCTTTACTTTTTTTCTGAATGTCTGTAGTCGGGTGGCTTAACGAAGACATATCTGGATAATTGAACCGAGTACCAAAATATTTAGAAGCGAAAATATACAGATGACGAAATGTTCATGGTGTAAATAAGGCACAAAACTGACAGCGAGGTATGTCGTGGTCAGGGTCTAGGCAAGGAATACAGTACGAATGAAAATCTTTATGAGGTATTTGCTTTCCACAAGAAATACAATTAATGACTTTTAATGACATTGGTTTAAAGCAAGAAAAAAGTTTCCCCAACAGGGTACTTAGCTTTAGTTGAAGATTTTGGTTCTGAAACTCGAAAACAAAAATTTCAGGAGCCGGCTGACCTGCACTTGCAAACTGCTTCTGCTTTGGGCACCACACAGCAGGAAAGGCTGATGTAATGGCATCAGCTGCATGCTTAATACCCCTGACTATCTGACGTCACGGAAGATGAGACAGCAACCGACGCAGGACCCAAGACTTTGATAATCAGGCCGACTAAGGGCTACTGCAAGCAGATAACCAAAATGTGATGACTGCAACAGTGAAACACAAAGAACATCAACTAGGTTCCTGCGTATAAACCTTGCTGCAAAACGGATGACTATTCCTTAGTCACATCACAGAGAGTCCTGCAGTACAGAACCTTGTTATAACAGGTTCTCTCTCCTCCACTTCTGAAGTATAATCAGTGTTCTCAATTTATTTGTTACAAGTACATAACTACTTGACTGGCAGTGAATTCCAACTGATAATGCTGGACAGAGGAGTCACACATCCATGGTGGACTGAGGGTGGTTATTCCTTAACCATAAGGGAGGGCCCTAATGCAGTTCTTACATCCAACATTAACAGCCCTCCCTGAAGAGTCAGTACTTTGTCTCAATCCCAGGAAATAAACCACCAGGGTAGAAGTCTAAAGACAAGCTTCAGAACTTGAAGTACCATGGGACTATAAGAAGCCTGACTCCAAGGGTCAAGGTCAAAGCTTTGTAAAAGGTGTGCACTGAAGAACAGCTGGCCATAATGCAGATGTGTAGCAGTCTCTCAAAAAAGACAATGGAGGCAGCCACTCTCCCAGTGCAGTGGGATTTTATTACATTTTCACAAGATAAGTGATCTTCCAGATGAAAGTAAAACACAATGTGGTTTGCATTCCACATGGAAATCGTAGTGTGCCAAAAGTGAGCTCTCTGTGGAGTGAAAATTTGAGTGTCTTATGCATCTACTTCAGGTCCTCTCTCATCTGGCTTCAGAGAGAGTCCTAAACCTTGTAATAAAGAAGAGTTGTGTAAAATCTTACCATAACCACATATGTCCTTCTCTTCCATGTTGCAGTATTCATACTGTGGGATTTCCTGCCTCAGGCAACCTGACATCTGCTCCTATACAAAAGCTTAAGCCTGGCTGTTGTAGGTGTGTGGGATGTCACACGCAGGGCCATAAACCAGGGAGCATGAATGTGACATCTGCACCCACAGACCTCAGAACTTGAAGCCCAGAATTAGGTCTACAAAAGAACAACTTGAGGCTAAGGAGCAAATGTCCCTGATGGGTTGTACAGATTAGTCTGTAGTGAGTGGATACAGAGGTCAAAAGACCAACCATCCAGTAGAGATAGAAAAAAGGGGGTCTGGAGGGTGGGAAGGAATACTGCAACATGGAAGAGAAGGACATCTATGGTTATGGTAAGATTTTACACAATTATTCTGTATCCAAAATGTTGCAGTATTCTTACTGTGGGAGAGTACCACAGCTTAGAAGGAGTGAAGGGAGGGTGCAGAGGTAGAGGATTCCAAGAATCCCTGCAGGATTGCCCTGACAAATCCTGCTCTGGCCTTGGAGACCTGGTCTAGCTTGTAGTGTTTTGTGAAAGTGTGAACTGTAGACCAGGTAGCTGCTTCGATGATGGAGGCTGTGTCCAGCCTCCTAAGAAAGGCTTTGGAGGTGGCCATGGCTCTAGTGGAATGAGCCCTAACTCCTTGAGGCAATTGTTTGTCATGATGCGAATAGCAGAAGACAATGGATTTCCTGATCCAACAGGAAATGGTTTGTTTGGAGACCGCCTTTCCTAGAGCCCTGGGGTGGAAGGAGATGAAGAGTTGGTCAGATCATCTGATGGACTTATTTTTGTCTAAGTAGAAACTCAGCTGTCTGTGCACATCAAGGGAATGAAGGATCCTCTCTGCGGTATTAGTTGGAGAGAAGAAGAAGGTAGGTAACTGAATAGACTGGTTTAAGGATAGTTCATTCACCACTTTGGGCATGAAGGAAGGGTTTGTGCTTAAGGTCACCCTGTCATTGTGGAAGGTGGTGTAAGGAGGACAGGCCATGAGGGTCTGTAGTTCAGACAGTCTTCTGGCAGAGGGAACGGCCACTAAAAGAATGGTTTTCCATATGCACATTTGTAGAGAAGCTGTGCTGGCTGGCTCAAAAGTAGGTAAGGTGAGCTTCTCCAGCACAAAACTGAGGTCCCAGGGAGGAGAGATAGGTTTTCTTGATGGTCTGATATGCAAGACCCCTCTTGGGGAAAGTTTAATGTCCAGTCTGGAAAGTAGTGGTGGCTGTAAAGGCAAGCAGGCTGAAATGGCCGAGAGGTGGACTTTCACTGAAGAGTATACTAGTCCTTCCTCAATGAGCTCACATATATGGGTAAGGACAAGTGAGGGATCTGCCTGAAAAGGGTCCCTTGTCCTTAAGGGAACACCATTTTGAGAATCTCTGCCATTTAGATAAGTAGTTTTGTCTTGTAGTTGGTTTTCTGGCCTCTCTCAAGACTGACAGCACGTCCTCTGAATAGTGTTGGCTGAAAGGGATCAGAAGTTGATCACCCAAAGAGTGAAGGACAGCTGGGGGGTGAATGAGAGATCCCTTTGTTGCTTTAGGCCCACTTTGTGGGGTAACTTCTGGTGATTGCCCTTGGCTAGGGAATGAAGAAGGGGGAACCACTGTTGCCTTGGCCAACAGGGAGTCAAAAGCAAGATTTCTGGTTGTTTCTTCTTGATTTTCAGAAGGACATTTTGTATTAGAGGGAAGGGAAGAAAGGCATACAGGAACATTCCCTTCCATGGAAAGCTGAAGGCATTCACTCTCCAGGCTAGAGGAGTGTGATCCCTGGTGCAGAATTTGGTTAGCCTGTTCTGGAGGGAGGCAAACAGATCCACTTGAGGTGTGCCCCACTGGTGGACGATGTCTAGGAAGGTATCCCTGTAGAACATCCATTCGTGTTGTAGAGAGGATGTTCTGCTGAGCAAGTCTGCTTGCTTGTTTTCCTGAGAGGGGATGTAAAAGGCCTGCAGGAAAACGTTGTGGTTGGCTGCCAGACCCAGGATTTGTAGGGTTATCCGGCATAACTGGTATGCCTTTGTCCCTCCTTGTTTGTTGAGGTACCACATGACAGTTGTGCTGTCTGTCACAATGTGGAGCAGCCCTGGTTGCAGGACACTGATGTGCTGCTTTTGCAGGGCAGGGGTCCAACACTGTTGTACCCTGAAGTCCTGTAACGCTGCCCCCCACCGTAGGTCTGATGCATCTGTGTGCATGGATTGAGTGGTTGGAGGGAGAGGCAGAAGAATGCCCTGGTTCTGTGAAATTTGCTGAATCCACCACTTCAGCTCTGCTTTTAAGCAGGGCAGAAGAGGAATAAGTTTGTCTAGTGCACATTGGCTCTGAGACCACACATTCTTTAGGTATCACTGGAATTTTCTCATGTGCATCCTTGCTAATGGGAGCATGGGAATAGTGGCCACCATGAGACCTAGAACATGTAGAAACTGTCTTGCAGACAGACGAGACTCTGAAAGTAGGCTTTGAAAATGGGTGGAGAGTGACTGCATTTTGTCAGGCGGGAGAAAGGATCTTATTAGATCTGTCCTTATCCTGCAGTCTAGGAATACTTTGTCCTGTTGAGGAAGCAGTGAGGATTTCAGATGGTTTAGGGTGAATCCCAAGTTGTGGAGGAGAGACATGGTGAACTTAAGATGGGTCTGAAGGGTGAACTCTAAGTCTGCCAGAATGAAAATGTCATCCAGGTAAGGATAGATTTGGACTCCCTTGTTTCTGCAACAGGCAATGGCTGGGGCCAAGAACTTTGCAAAAACTCTAGGAGGCATGGACAAGCCAAAGGGCAAGGCTGTAAACTGAAAGTGTGAAGAGTGGCCAGTAAAGCGCAGAAACTTCCTGTGGAATGGTCTTATAGCAATGTGCAGGTAAGCATCCTTTAGGTCCAGAGTGACCATGAAGGCTTGGGGGGGGGGGGGGGGTAGGAGAGTTTTAAGGGAAAGCATCTTGAAGGAGGGAACCTTCAGGAATAGGTTCAGATATAAATCTAGGATTGGTCTCCAGGGGCCATCCTTTTTTTGGAATTAAGACAAGACGGGAATAGAAGCCTTGTCCTTCCTGTCCTGAGGGAACTGGCTCTAGGGAATAGATGAAGCTGATTTTTTGGAGGGAAAGGGATTCTTTCTGGTTTAGGTCTTCTTCCAGGATAGGAAATATCATTTTTTGATGACAGAAAGAACCCAAAGTTCTGTTGTGATGGATTTCCAGAAGGGAAAGCAGTGGGTAAAGCGGACGGACAAAGGCAGTTGAGCAGGACAGTCATGCTATAGTGGGGCCCCCCTCTGTCTGGAAAGGGCTGTTTGGCTGGTGTGTCTGAGAGTTGAGGAGTCTGGAGTAAGGCAGTCTCCTAGATGCCCTGAGGGGCCTTGAGGAGGGAGGCGTGACACTGACTAAGTCCTTCTGACGAACTATGTTTTTGCTGGGTAGTTCCTATAACATCTAGGGATGGTGGACATCGAGATGCTTAATGTCATGAAGTTCTTCGCTTTTCTCTTGTAAGTTTTTGAAAACTTCTGCTGAGTTTTTCTCAAATAAAAGGTTGTGGTCCAGAGGAACATCCATGACTTTGGATTTAAAATCCTCTGGTAGAGTTTGTAGGCGAAGTCAGGAGTATCGGTGTAAGGCAGATGCAGAGGCAGCTGACCTGGCTGATGCCTCTGCTGCATTGTAACTGCACCTGATAAGAGTGTCTGGCTATTTTGTAGCTAGGGACAGTTTTGATGCAATGTCAGTTTTGGTTGGACAGTCTGGGGTAGAAGCCAGCAAGGTGGAAGCCTGGGAGACAAGTTCCACAGTGTATTTAACCATGTTGGTTTGGTAATTGATAGACCTGAAGGCCAGGGTGGACGAGGTGTATACCTTTTTACCCATTCTGTCCATGGTTTTGCTGTCTTTATCTGTTGGCAAAAGTGAAGCAGAGGGTAAAGTACAGTTTTGTACCTACCATAAATGTAGATGTTCGAGTGCTAATACAGCTGCAGTCATAACAGATGGGTTCTCCTGCCGTCAGGCGGGTCCTCGGTCGGCCGAATTCCAAAGTCTAGGTCCAGCGTCGGTTGTCGTCGCTTCTTGCCTGACGTCAGTGCGACAGGGGTATAAAAGAACCAGCCGACGCCATTTTCTTCAGTTTTTCTTGCCCTAGATGTCAGGTGCCCCCAGAAGGAAGGCAATACATAAATTTATGTAATAATGCAGTGCAATATAATCAAAGAACAGTAGTTGCAAGCAAATACACCATAAATGAATACCCCAATCAAGTTGTATGAGGAGGTGTTAGCCAATAGGCCTGTCCCAAGAGGGGAAGGAGGGAGGGGAAACCTGGACTGCAGCTGTATTAGCACTCGAACATCTATATTTATGGTAGGTACAAAACTGTACTATGTTCATCGTGCATACAGCTGCAGTCATAACAGATGGGTAGAATCCCAAAGCTAAAAAAGAGGTGGTAGGCACTAGGTGGAACTAGGAGGAGCCAGGATGCCCTGCAAGACTGCAGTGGCAAAGCCTGCTCTAGATTTGGAGTATAATGGTAGGTGGTAGTGCTTGGAGTAGGTATGCACAGAACTCCAAGTGGCTGCTTCCAAAATATCTTTGGTAGGAACTCCTCTGAGGAAAGCTGCAGAGGTAGCTGTGGCCCTTGTGGAGTGAGATCTGATGCCTGGAGGCACAGGTTTACCATGAAAAGAGTAACAAAAGCGTATGCAGTGGGCTATCCATTTTGAGATTGTCTGTTTGGAAATTGGCTTCCCTTGAGCTCCTATAGCATAGGACACAAAGAGTTGTTCTGATTTTCTGAAAGGCTTTGTTCTGTCCAAATAATAATGTAGCTGTCTGTGGATGTCCAAGGAATATAGTAGTCTCTCCCCTTTGTTTTGAGGATTAGGGTAAAAGGTAGGTAAGTGAATAGCCTGATTCAAAGCTACCCTGGATACCACCTTTGGCATAAGACGGATTGGTCCGTAAGGAAACTCTGTCCTGATGGAAAATTATGAAAGGCTGCACAGACATGAGGGCTTGTAGTTCCGATACCCTGCGAGCTGAGGTGATAGCCAGAAGGAAGGCTGTTTTCCAGGACAAATATTGCAAATCTGTTGAGGCAGCTGGCTCAAAAGGAGGCAAGGTCAGCTTTTCTAGAATGAAATTGAGGTCCCAAGCAGGTATTGGTTGTTTACTTGGGGGTTTTATATTCTTAGCCCCTCTGAGGAACTGTCTTAAGAGGGGATGACAGAATAAAGGAGGATCAGTGTTGTATTCTGCAGAAATGGCTGAGGCATGGATTTTGATGGAGGAGAATGAAAGTCCACTGCTTAGCAGCTCAGCTAGATACTGTAATATCTGAGGTAAATTCAGTATTCCAGGATTCTGGCCCTTTTTCTCATTCCAGGCACAAAATTGCTTCCATTTTGCGGAGTAAGCTTTCTTAGTAGAAGGCCTTCTGGCCTCCAAAATGACATCCTGCACCTCCTTGGAGAGTAGGGTCTGTTGTGAAGTTAAGGAATCTTCCATGCGGCCAGATTGAGTGTTTTCAGATGACTGTGAAGAGTTTTGAAGCTGTGCTGAGTCAGAAGAAGAGGCATTAGAGGTAGGGTCCATGGTGGGGAATGCGTCAGGCTCCTCAGGAGTGGGTACCAGTGCTGTCTTGGCCAGTCTGGAGCAATGAGAATCATCTTTGGTCTGTCTGCTTTGGTTTTTAATAGAACTTTGGGCAGCAGAGGAAGAGGTGGAAAGGCATAAACTGTCATTGTTGTCCAACTGAAAGAGAGAGCGTTCACTCTCCAGGCCTGTGGATGCAAAGTCCTTGAGCAGAATTTTGTCAATTGGTGATTTTTGTGGGAGGCAAAGAGATCTATGTCTGGCCTTCCCCATGCTTGAATTATTTCTGTAAAAACTTGAGGGTGCAACTTCCATTCGTTTGGGTCTGTCATATTTCTGCTTAGGTTGTCTGCCAGCGTGTTCTCCTTGCCTGGCAAGTACTGTGCTTGAAGTTCGATTTGGAATTCCAGAGCCATGTTCCAAAGTGACATGGCCAGCCTGCATAGGGGGTATGAATGGGTTCCTCCCTGTTTGTTTATGTACCACATTACTGTGGTGTTGTCTGTCGTTATCAATAGTTGGCATGGATGCAGAAGGTCTTTGAAAGCTATAATACCATTTATTACTGCTAGCATTTCCTCTTGATTGATGTGTAGGTGCTTTTCTTTTTGGGACCATTTGCCCTGAATGCACCGATCTGTCATGTGCGCCCCCCAGGCGTAGTTCGAGGTGTCTGTTGCGATGACTTGATTTGCTTGAGGCTTACAGAATGGGAGACCTGTGTTTCTTTGGCATGCTTGAGCCCACCACAGAAATTCCTTTTGAAGACATGGAATTAGTGGTATTATTGTTTCCAAACTGTGGCTGTGTTGAGACCATAGGTTTTTCAGGTACCATTGAAGTTTCCTCATATGCAGCTTTGCACATGGGATTAGTAGGATGCAAGATGCCATGAATCCCAGAGCCTGCAGGATTTTCCTTGCAGTCAGCCTGGTGAAATTTGCTAGTTTTCTGAAGTATTGAGTTAATTGCCCCTGTTTCTCTGGTGTGAGGTAGGCCATCTGGGCGTTTGTGTCCAAGTTGGCACCCAGGAAAATTATTTTTTGTGAGGGTATTAGGCTTTATTTCTTTTTGTTGACTGTGTACCCCAGAGAATTCAACAACATTTTTACAAAAGCCAGATGTTTCAGAAGTATGTGCTTGCTGTCCGCTTGGATCAGGCAGTCGTCCAAATATGGGTATATTTGTATCCCTTGAAGTCTGCAGTAGGCAATTACTGATGCCAGGCATTTCGTGAATACTCTGGGTGCAGTAGATAAGCCAAAGGGCAATGCAGAGAATTGATAATGGGTTGAACCTGCAAGAAATCTGAGGTATCTTCTGCAATTTTGTCTGATTGGGACATGCAGGTATGCCTCGTTGAGGTCCAATGTTACCAGCCAAGACTCCTTGCCCAGCATGGGAAGAAGCTGCTGTAATGTGAGCATCTTGAATTTTGGCACGAGTAAAAATGTGTTTAGGATGGATAGGTCCAAAATAGGTCTCCAATCTTTTCCCTTCCTTGGTACCAGGAATAGTCTGGAATAAAAACCTTGACCTTGTTCTTGAGTAGGTACCTCTTGAATAGCTTTCATGTTCATGAGATCTGAAATTTGTCTTTGTGCCTCTGCCCTTTGATTGTGTGGCAGGTTTGGCATGCCTCTCTTTTGTGGAAGGGTGTGAAAATGGAATCTGTAGCCTCTGTTTATAATGTCCAGGTTCCATTGGTCTTTTGTGACAATATGCCAATTTTTCGAAAATAATGCCAGTTTTCTGCCTAAGGGTGCTGCCATTTGAGCCTTGCTTGGCATGCAAAGGGGAAAGTCATTGGGTTTGCTTTCTGAATGGCTGTGAACTATCCTCACCACCTCTTTGTGTAGGAGCTTGCCATTGTCTGCCTCTAAACGATCCTTGAGATTGCCCTCTGCCCCTCGGTCGCCTGTATCTACCTCTTTGGGGTCTGTCCGTGGCTGGAAAGGACCAATTTTTGGAAGGCCAATTTCTACTGAAACGTGGAGGTTGTACCTGTAGAAAATCTTTCACTGTTTGCACTGATTTAGCCTTTTCCTCCATTTTCTTTAATACCTCACCTCAGCTTTAACACCAAATAATACATTTTTTTGTAGAGGGGCATCTAGTAATTTAGCTTTGACATGATCTGGTAAGGTTTGCTCCTTGAGCCAGGCATGTCTACGTATGACTGATCCTGTAACAGCAGCTCTACATGAGGCCTCTAGAGCATCAAAACCACATTGCAAGGTATGTTTACCCACTTGTTCTGCACTATGCATCAAATCCTGTAACTCCAAGTCTGGTTGTTCAGGTTGTGACAATTTGCTTCTCAACTGTGATAACAGAAACTGTTGGTACTTTAACATATAGAACTGGCAGTTTAATGCCCTCATGGTTAAGGTGGCCGAGGTGTATACCTTTTTTCCCCACCTTTCTAAAGATCTGGAATCTCTCTCTGAAGGTAATGGATTTTTAGCAGTGGAGGCCTTAATTCCCTTGGGGCCCTGTGAGATAGTTTCTGGGTCAGCCGCATGGCTTTTGTATAAGAATTGGTGTGAGTCAGGAACCCGGTAGTACCTGTCAGGCTTGACTGGGGCTGGAGGTAAAGAGTCTGGGTTAAGGCAGGCCCCCGAATACACATCATCTAGTATGTCTAAGACAGGAGGTATAGCCAGAGGCCTGTGCTGAGGGAGCAAGAGAAAATCCCCAAGCCTTTTCTTGGAGTCCGAGTACTCTTGGCCTTCCCAGTGGAAGTGTTCCCTCAAGGTATGCAAGGTTTCCCCAAATGAGTAATCCTCAGGGGGACAGAGGGAATGGACTCCTCTGCATCAGAATCTTCAAAAGGGGAGTATGAATGTTCCTGTTCATCAGAGTGCTCTGAAATAATGGAGACCTGGTCCGGAGGAGGGGGATTCTTCCTCCACTCTGGGCCTTTTGTCTGGGGGGGGGGGGGGGTTGAGAACCCCTGATAAGACTAATTAAATCCTCAGCCATTTTAAGCATCTGTTTTTTAGGCATGGGGCCTGGAGAAGGGCCCTGTGTAGCTTGTCTCTTAGAATGTATGGCTGCTTTAGACTTGGTGAAAGCCTTGATGGAAAAAGAAGAGGAAGGCCTGAAGACACCTTGAGAGGAGGCAGACCTGTCGACATTCTGAGTTTCACCACCTAGAGTGGCTTGGGTATCTGTAGTCGAGGTGTGGGCCCAGGAGCCTGCGACCTCGGGCACAGTAGACACCACCAATGAAGTGTCGTCGGTAGGCAGGGGCTGCGTAGGCGCCTCGCTGAGAACCGGACCACCTGTAGTCGGCTTTGGCGTGGTGTCGGTAGAGGCCATGGACCTCGTGTGTCGGTCCTCATCTTTGCGTCTTTTAGTCAAAACTGGAGTCGGGGTATCCGACGACATTATGTAGTTAATTTTTTTGCCAAAATAGTGCTGGGCGAACTCCGCCCGACGCTTAATGGTGTGTTTGTTGAATGTAGCACAAAAACGACAGACCGAGACGCCGTGGTCTGGGCCTAAGCAAGGAATGCAGAGGGAATGAAAATCCTTATGCAGCATTTGCTTCCCACATGAAATACAATTATTAACTTTGTCTGACATCGGTCTGAGGCAAGAAAAGTTTCCCCAACGGGGTACTTAGCTTTCAAGAAGACTTCGGTTGCAAAATTTTCGTAATTTCAGGAGCTGGCCGACCGGCACTTGTGAACTGCTTCTGCTTCGGGCACCGCGCGGCAAGAAAGACTGAAGAAAATGGCGTTGGCTGGTTCTTTTATACCCCTGTCGCACTGACGTCAGGGAAGAAGCGACGACAACCGATGCCGGACCTAGACTTTGGAATTCGGCCATCCGAGGACCCGCCTGATGGCAGGAGAACCCATCTGTTATGACTGCAGCTGTATGCACGATGAACATCTGCCTAGACTGTCTGGAGACACAGCAATAACTGCTGGGTCAGCCAAGGGAGGTTTCACCAGAAATTTCTGATCAGGCACTTTGTATAATCTGTACGGCCTTTTAGGGACAGGAAGTTTCAAATCTGGGTTCTTGGAGACCGAGTTAAAGGCATCGAAGAAGGCTGGAAGCACAGGAGTAATGGCTGAAGGGGATGGTGACTCAAGTTGCAGAAGTTCAAAATACCTCTTCTGGGTATCTAACATTAAGGAAGTATCACACTTGAAGTACTCTTTCATTTTTGTAATAGTTTCCCCAAAGGTAATGTCCTCTGGGGGAGAATCTCCTTCAACAGAGTCTTCATCTGGGAAGTAATAATCCACAGGTGAAGCAATTTGAGACACAGGAAATGGATTCCACAGAACAGGAGTAGGACTGCTCTGGTTGTTGTTCTCCCTGATGAGTAGTGGTTAAAGGTAGGCAGGAAGCAGAGGCTGGCCTGGGGCTCAGCACAGGAATAATGGTAGGGGCTGGGCCTGAGGGCCTAAGAGCCATAAAGGCCTGCATTAGTGAGTTGGTAATTGACTGCCAGTCTGGAGCTCATTGAGGCATGGGGCTGCTCAAGTGTTTAGTCTTCTGTTTTTTCTTTGTTGGCATGCGCATAGGGGTAGGCTTAGAGACAGAGGCCTAGGCTGAAGCAGGAGAAGTCTCGGTTGGCCGACCAAGTGTTGGTTTCCCCCTCTACGTCAGTTATGGCCAGCGTCTGGCTTAACTCCGCAAACGTGCTTTCCAATGCCTGCAAAAACAGCCTCTTCCAGAGGAACCGGAGCTGACGGAGTAATCAGGTGTCCCTGGGCACCTAAATCGGTAGTCGGTGGGACATCCGATGGCAGAGCGGCATCGGAAGAAGGCCTGGACACCTTGGCCTTCTTCCTCGGTTGTTCAGCTTGGGCGGCCAACTCGGGATCCATCCTGAGTGTGAGACGTTTTAGTCTTTGATTTTCCAAATACAAGTTAAGTGCAGCCAATCTGCTGCATAGGGTCTTTGACACGAAAGACTGACAAATGGGGCAGGGCTTATGGTCGTGCTCCTTTCCTAAGCAACACACACACCTGTTGTGAGAATCTTTGTGCAGTATCTGACGCCTGCAGTTACATTTGCTCTCTCAGAAATTGGCTAAAGGGGAATCTAGAGCAACCAATCTCAAGCGTACGTAAGAGAAAAAATCCCCAACAGGGTACTTATCTTTAGAAGTCTTCGGTTGTAGGATCGAAGCGGACGAAGTAAAGTCATCTGCGGCTGAAAAGTTCTAAGGTCTAGGAGTGCAGACGTCACGTTGATGGCCACTGGTTTATGGCCCTGCGTGTGACGTCCCACACACCTACAGAAGTCAGGTTTAAGCTTTTGTGTAGGACACGACATCGGGTCGACTGAGGTGGGAAATCTCACAGTATGAATACTGCAACATAGGAATAGAAGGACATTGGGTTATTTCTCCTTCTATACTGAAGTAAAATCAGTGTTCTCAATGTGTTTGGTCCAAGTACATACCTGCCTGACTTGCAGTGAATTCCAACAGCTAATGCTGGACAGAGGAGTCACACATCCATGGTGGACTGAGGGTGGTTATTCCTCAACCATCGAGGAGAGTCCTTATGTACATCAAGTAATACCTCTTACATCCAACATTAAGAGCCCTCATTGAAGAGTCACTGCTTTGTCTCAATCCCAGGGAGTAACCCACCAGGGTAGGAAAAGCCAGAGGACCAGAGTACAAACTTCAGAAGGAAGAATCTTGAAGTACGATGGGATTGCAAAAAAGCCTTACTCCTACGGTCAAGGTCAAAGCTTTGTAAAGGTGTGCACTGAAGAACATCAGGCCATAATGCAGACGTAGCATTCTCACAAAGAAGGCAATGGAGGCAGGCCGTCTCCCAGTGCAATGGGTTTTTATTGCATTTTCATTAGTGTTTGTAATGTGCCACATGAAAGCAAAACACAACGTGGTTTGCATTTCACAAGGAAAACTGTAGAGTGCCAAAAGTGATCTCTCTGTGGAGTGAAGGAGCTAATAAAATGGCCTGCCTTCTTAATTTCCTGTGCCTGGCCTGCCTTCTTAATTTCCTGCGCCCACTTCAAGTCATTTCTCAACTGGCCTTTTCCCAAACAATGTAAACAGAAGTGAACAGACAGAACAGGAAAAACTCAGAAACCATTTTCAGAAGTAACATGGACTTTTCATAAGGGATGCCAGATCATTCTGAAAGGTCAAACACACTCCCTACAACAAAGGCCTGAAACTGAGAGAGATCCTGCCAACACAGAAGACGGGCACAAGAATTTTTAAGGAAAACCTCCATAACCTCTCAATCTGTAGGACTCAAACAGCAGTTGAGCAAGCCTGTCAGTCATGAATTAAAGTTTGGCAAAGGTGGAGGGCTCATCAGACAAGGACAAAGATCCAGCAACTTCGTAAGGAGGAATTTCTTGACCAGCAGCTGCTGCTGGGAGACCATTCTGCTGTCCACTAGGTCACGACAGGCACAAATAAGCTGACAAAATGCATTCTGATCAGGAAATAAGACCAAATCATAAAGGTGTCAAACATTTTACAATCACCTGCAAGCTGACTTGACTGGGATGGGAGAGAGTATTTTTCTGCATAAAATGAGAAATGCTTAAACATGAAGTATAGGCCTGCTGAGTAGAAGGCTTCCTGTCAGCTACAGTTACCTCTTCAAACACTAAACAACAAACCCAGAAAGCTAATGGGAACTGTACAGTAAGCAGACTCTGTACTGAATCTAGAAGTATCCTTGATGGTGAGGTGACATCCTTGGATGGAAACAAAGACTTTCTAAAGCTGTCAAGGGCCAAATCGCATTAAATCAGAGTCTTTGGGAGCATGACAGGTTGCCACAGGTAGGTTCACCAAACGAAAATGCATCTACATTTGACAAAACTGCATTTGGAGCAGACGAGTTCGCCTTTTTCTTTACTGCTGTCTGACCCATGGAGTTGGTATGTAAGTTCAGGAGATGCAGTGGGCTTACTTTCTTTGGGATGTTTGAAAGACAGAGTTTCAATGAACATTTTACAATGTATTTACATTCACAGAAACTGCCTTTAGCAAGTCAAAATAAATCTTCCTCTTTTCGGTCACTAAAAGGTAATGAGAATGGGTTTTGGTCTTTTCTCTTTGAATGACAAAACTGATATTGTGCCTCCTCACTAGGAGGAATCACACTTCTTGCGCTACATGGGGAAAGATAGGAGTTCCTCACCCTGCCAGCAAAGCATCTTTCATCAGTCTGCAATGAATTTGGTTGCAGAAATTAAAACCCAGCAAAAAAACAGGTGAGGACAGTCCACTACTGAAAAGCAGAAAGTCAGGATACACCAGGATAGGGATTATGACCCAACTGTGACCCAGGAAAAATTCACACCAGTGTTCCCTGTAACATCCACATGCTGATGCCTGCAAATTGTGTTGTGAAGCTAATGACGAGTGGGCTCCACACATGTAGCAAAGCCTGAGTCTGGACTGCATCCTCATTCTAGCTGCCAAAGCTGTGACACACTCAGCCCCTTTCTAAAGGCACACATGACAATTACCGCAGTGTGTCTAACCCTTCACATATGAAAGCATCTTGTGAAGAAGAATCAAACAGGTGTCTTCTCAATTTCTGTTCATCCTCAGGGACCGCACATCAGACAAAACTAATGCAGTAACATGTTCACAAAGTCTATGTATGGGGCTACTAGAAGTCTGTCACCGAAACATGAGAATGCATGGAAGTCCTTTACATGCAAGGCTTCAGCCACTATAATCAGCACCCTGTTTTAAACTAGGGGAACTGAAGCATACCAAAATGACAAAATTCTGTACTAGAAGTAGCTCAAAGCAAACTGGGGGAATTGTATGTATGGACCCTCAGCAAAGGGTCTAAATACATATTATATACACTTCTGTACATACATTGTGTGTGTGTGTGTGTGTGTGTGTGTGTGTGTGTGTGTGTGTGTGTGTGTGTGTGTATGTATGTATATATATATATGTATATATATATATACATATATATATATATATATATATAGATATATATACATATATATATATATATATATATATAGATATATATAGATATATATATATATACATATATATATATATATATATATATATATATAAAATGCCAATGACACATATCCAGGAGCACTGTGGAAGAAATTACACGAATCCACGACAGGCCAACAGCCAGAACCATAAGTATCAAATGTGCTTATTAAAGTTACTGACATCTAAAATAGAAGAGAAATCATCAATTTCCTTTAGAACAGAACAAAGTGTGGGGGGGGGGGACTAATGACCTCAGTACAAAGTACAAGCCAACATTTGTGGCCCACTTTTAGAAACAGATGTAGTGTCTGGAGAAGATTCTGGGCCTTCATCATGAGCTCTAATGCAATGGTCTGGTCTGCAAGTGAAGCTTACTCTACAGGAGGGTTGGGACAAGTAAGCTTTAAAACAAGTCCGACAGTAACCCAATGAATAACTCACTGGTCTTTTGAGATGGTTCTCCAATACAAGGTGAACATAAGACAAAACTGCCCCCCCAATCACTTCAAGTCAAGTTGCTTAACGGGGGGGAGGCCTGGTGTCCTAAAATTTGTTTTAACTCTAGTAATAGGAACTTGAGTTCAACTAGAAGTTTGGGTACATGATGGACGTAGCAGGGAAGATGGGTGTGCACATTCTGAAGAGGGGGAGGGGCACAACTACTCAATCAACTCAGGCTTTCAGAGAAGATATAGCTCTTGATGAGTGCCTTGCTTAAAGTTAAACTATTGGCACTGTAAAATATGCTGGAGTATGCATTTTTAGTCAACTATTTTTTTAATACATCAACAGGAGATCAGGCACATGTCAGATGTATAATGAGGTTTCCTAATACCAGTAACTTACAGGACGTTGAAGATCCTTTAATGTCTTTCTGATATACGAAATAACACACTAACCATCACCACAGTAATTTTGTACACACTCTTTAGCTACAGTGATGATCATTCTGGCAGGTATCATAGTAGACACAAGTACAATTTTTAGTTCCTTACTAAAACATAACTTAACATGATGTTAAAAACAGCACAGGGAGCATTTTCTATAACGAATGGCTGCAGGTGAAGAAGAAAGTATTTTCTCAGTGTGTACATAACAATCATAATAGGAAAACTTCAAACAGATCATTTCCTTCACTAGGCAATCATTGGCTGTTTTTGAGAAGTCAGAAAGTACAGTTGTGTACACTTATTATAATTAGAAGTTATGTACTCACCATAACGTTCCATCTGAGTAGGTACTTCATTTGTCTGCAACCTGTGGGTCTCGGATCCGACCGGCAGCTTTCCAAGCTTCAAGATCCAAGCTCCTAGCTCCTCCCCTCTACCCACAATCTCCTGTCACCACCACACTACCTCAGATCGGTTTTGCTGTATCACCTGAAAAAAACTGTAATAAACAGGTTCAGATATTCTCAAGAATCATTTAGATCCTAGAAACCCCCTACTGGTTAGGGGGATGGCAGGGGGGGATGGTTGCAGACAAATGAAGTACCTACTCAGATGGAACGTTATGGTGAGTACATAACTTCTAAATCTGAAGTAGTTACTTCATTTGTTCTGCAACCTGTGGGACAGAGTCCCCAGCTACCTAAACAAAGAAACCTGGGTGGTCTATGGGAGGATATTCCGAAGCACCGCAGAGCCAAAGGAAGCCCTGCTTCTAGATATCATGTCCAGCTTATAATGAGAAATAAATGTATGGGCAGAAGACCAAGTGGCTGCTGAACATATGTCGTCCAACGGCATCCTGGACCAGAAGGCTGCAGAAGTTGAGATGGACCTTGTGGAATGTGCATGGATTTTGAATGGGGTTGTTTTGCCTGATGCCTTATAAGCCTGAGAAATACATTGACAAATCCAATTAGCCAATGTCACTTTGGACACAGGTTTTCCCATGTATGAAGGAGCAAATGACACAAAGAGTTGATCAGCCTTACGAACATCTTTGGTCCTGTGCAGGTAAAAACGTAACTGTCTATGTACGTCTAGTGTATGCAACATGTATTCCCCCTTATTTTGAAAATTTTTGAAAAACACTGGCAGATTGATAGTCTGATTGATATTTGCCACAGATTCCACTTTTGGTAAGAAAGACGGGTTAGTTCTGAGAGACACTCTGTCATTGTGGAAAATAAGATAGGGAGGTTTCATGCACAAAGCTTGGAGCTCTGAAACCCTTTTAGCAGAAGTTATGGCTACCAAGAATGCTGTTTTCCAGGACAGAAATTTAAGGGGTACAGAAGCTGCAGGTTCAAACGGAGGTTTCGTTAAGGCTTGCAGAACAAAAGTTAAGTCCCAAGGGGGAGTCACGGATTTCACTGGTGTCTTGAGAAGGAAAACGCCACGCAAGAATGTCTTGCACAATTTTGTAGATGCTAGAGATCCTAATCCGTCTCCCACATGAAAATGGGGTATTGCTGCCAACTGTACTTTGACCGTTGATGCACTGGCCCCTTGTTCAAAAATCATGGACAAAAAATCCAATACTGTAGGAATCGGAACAGTAAATGGGTTGAGACCTTGGCTGTTAGCCCAGACAGAAAATCGTTTCCACTTACTATTATAGATTTTCCTGGTGGACGGTTTATGAGCCGCTACCAGAATAGTTTTCACTGGTGACGAGATACCGGGAGTCCTTGCCATTAGTGGAACTGGATCAACCAAGCCGCGAGCTTGAGGTTGACCAGGTTCGATGTTGGGTGCGATATCAGATCTGGAATGGGATCCAGGATTAAAGAGGGGGGGAGACTGTGACACCGCCGGTATGGAAACCAGATTTGACGAGGCCAGAATGGGGCTATGAGAATAATTTTGCTCCCCAACCGTGCGGCTTTCTGAATGAACTTCGCCATGAGTGGAAGCGGGGGGTAAGCATAGAGTAGACCAGGAGGCCAAGCATGAATCAGAGCGTCTCTGGGGCTCTCCCCTTCTGGGGGAAGAATTGCGAAGAACTCGCTGCATTTTGTGTTTTGGGGAGTAGCAAAGAGACCGCAGTGAGGCCAACCCCATTTGCGGAAAATTTCCTTCGCAATTTTCGGATTGAGAGACCACTCATAAGGATTGAGAATTACTCGACTCAATTTGTCCGCCAGAATGTTGGATTATCCCAGAATGTGCGTTGCTATCAGAAATCGGTTGGTGGATATCACCCATTCCCAAACTCTCATGGCTTCTCGACAAAGAGGGTAGGATCTGGTTCCCCCTTGTTTGTTTATATACCAGACCACTGACATATTGTCCGTCTGTATTGCAATCGTTCCTAGAGGTAGAAGGTCTTGGAGAGCCTGCAATGCTAGAAGCACCGCCCTCATCTCCAGAACATTTATGTGCAAAGCGGTCTCCGACAAGGTCCACATACCTTGGACGTTTCTGCCCAAACAATGCCCCCCCCCCACCCTAGGTGAGAAGCTCCATGGTTAACGTGACCGGGGGGTGGGGGGGGGGGGTCACAAAGGGTCTCCCTTGCCTGAGTTCTGGGGAGTGAAGCCACCACAGGAGGGATTCCGTGCAAACTCTGCTCAGGGGGATAGGAGTGTTCAATGGGTGGAATAACAGTGACCATTGAACTTGGAGTGTCCACTGTAATATGCGCATCCTTAGGCGAACATGGAGACAGAGGCCGATAGCCGCTGCCATCGAGCCTAGTGCCCTCAGGACTACCTCCGCCGGTGGGGCCTTGGTGCGAAGAAGAGCCAAAACTTGGAGTGAGAGGCTGGACAGCCTGTCCGAGGTCAAGAAGGCCCGAGAAGATCGGGAATCTAGCCTGGCTCCTATGAAATCTAATGCTTGCACAGGATGAAGAAAAGACTTCGGTATGTTGACTGAGATGCCCAAGCTGTCGGCAAGAGACAGCACATAGTCTCTCGCGATACAAAGTTGATGCCTGTTGGTTGCTGAGAGGAGCCAGTCGTCTATGTACAGAAAGACCCTTATGCCCTGAAGCCTCAGGTGGGCCGCAATCACTGCCATGACTTTGGTGAACACCCTGGGGGCTGAGGTGAGTCCGAACGGAAGGACCCTGAACTGGTAATGACTGGCCCCTAGCCGGAAGCGGAGGAACCTCCTGGACCGTCTGTCCATTAGAATGTGGTAGTACGCGTCCTTGAGGTCTATAGAGCACATCCAGTCGTTCTCCTGCATTAAGGGGAGAATAGATTGTAGAGTGACCATCCGGAATTTTTCTTTGGGAACAAACATGTTCAGGGCGGACAAGTCTAGAATGGGCCTGAGGTCCCCCGTCTTTTTTGGCACTAAAAAGAACCTTGAGTAGTAGCCCAATCTGGATTGGTCTGGGGGGACCCGCTGGATGGCTCTTTTTTCTAACAAATTTGAAATCTCTACGGTAGCCGCCTCTCTTTGATTGGGTGGGACATCGAGGAGGCGACCACCTGAGGGAGGATGAAATGGGAAGGGAATTTTGTAGCCTCTGGATATAATTCGGAGCACCCATCGATCGTTCGCGATGGACACCCACATAGGTGCTTCGTTAAACGCCCCCCGACTGTCTCCAGAGCAGGACAGTCGGGTAAGCCCTCAGGGCTGTTGCGTGGGTCTCTCGGAAAAAGGCTCCCTAGATCCGAAGTTACGCGGTCCCCCTCTGCCTCTGGGCCGGCGTCCACCCTGCCCTCCTCTGCCTCTGGAGGGCGCGGAGTCCAAAGCTGAATAGGATTGCTGAGACTTGCGGAACCACAGCTTCTTTTGCCCCCTCTGATTCCTCGAGAAGGAACGTTGGGGGCTCAAGAAGCGGACTCTGACGGCAGACAGCGTCTTACCGTCCTTCTCGCTTTGGACTAGTGTATTGCGTACGGTCTTGCCAAAAAGCGAAGAACCGTCAAAGGGTGCATTCGCGAAGGACGCCTTGAAAGGTTCCGCGAAATTACAAAGACGGAGCCAGGCGTGACATCTCAAGACAACACCTGCTCCGCTGGCCCTTGCGGCTCCCTCCGTAGCATAAGACAGTAGCCGCATGGACATATTTGAAATGGACTTAAGAGTGGCCATGCGTGTCGAAAACACGGTTTTGTCCTCGACCGACATGGACTCAGGAGGGCCTGCAGTGTATTCCTTGATCAAATCCCGTTGCAGCCTGATGATATGCGCCATATAATTCAGCGCCCTCACGGAGAAGGTTGCTGAAGCAAAGGTCCGCTTCCCTATACGGTCCAGCACCCGGGACTCCTTGTCTGGCGGGTGTACCGTGGAGCTCTCCTGGGAGAGTTCTCTTTTAGTGGCAGCAGCCACCAACATGGCATCAACTGGAAGCCCTTTGGCCTAAACCTGCCTGTCTGAAGGGGGGCTAAAGATTTTATCCGGTCGACGTGGGATAGGCTCCACGGTGTCGGGTTCCTGCCAAGCCCTGGTAGTCAGGAGATCTACCAGGGGATCTGCCGGTGGGGACACCCAGGAGGTAGATGGGCCCGCTTCAAATGCCTCCAGAAATACGGACTCATCTGAGGAAGGTTTTTGGGCAGACCAACCCCCTAATACGCAACATTTCCATGATGTCTCCAAAGGAGACATCCTCGGGGGATGACCTTGGGGAACCTTCCCTTTCCTCTAAGTCCGTACCTGCGGTGACGGACTCGGGGGAGTCCATGTGCCTCCTTTTACACGTCCGTTTACGAGGCACCTCCTCTGTGGGACTATCAGAAGAGGGCTCGTCAACGGCCTCTTGTTCCTCTGAGGGAACCAACTGGAGGGTCTGAGCAGGCTGTCCCGATGGAAGGATGATGGAAGTTAGGCCCGTATGCAGTGAGGGGGCAGAGGGATCCAAAACCAGAGTCGGGGACCTGGAAGACCTCGACAGTACCCTCTCCACTACCTTGAACGCCGAGGAAGAACTACTCTCTTCCGGCCCCGAAAGTAGTCTCCTCGGCTCCGAGATAGGGATCGGGGTCGGAGCCGAAGCCATTGGATCCAAAAGGGAGGTGGCTCTCCGACAGGCGGCGCCGAAGAAGCACCCGCTCCCACGGATCCGACGCCCAGCCCACGGCTCCGAGAGCTCGGATCAGAGATATTCGAGGGTATGGTTGGCGTCGATAAGGCTTGGGCCACCGGCGCCGACAAAACCCCGGCTCCGAAAGGGCCTGGATCCGAAGACTCCTTGAAGGAGAAATCGGGGCAAATATTGAAGCTGCAATCCCCCCCTGTGGAGGGGGAGGCAGGAGCACCCCCATCTGCATTTGGGTCTGCAAAAACTGACGCATCATCCTATCCATGTCGGCGTCGGAGAGAGACCTAGTAGATCTAGAGGAGGTCGTTGAGGCGGGTCTGGAGGGCCGCCTCGACGACCTCGAGGGTGATAGGAGCTCCTCCTCTGGCTCCGGTGAGAAGGAAGGAGATCGGAGTCGAGAAGGAGAAGGTCCGGACACCCTCGGAGGTGATTTGATAGTTTTTGAAGGCGGAGCCGAGGGATGAGGCTCGGCTCGCCTCTTGTGTCTGTGCTTCTCCCTGTCTTTGGTCCTGTGCTCCCTAGAAGGAGAAGACTGAACTTCCATCGTACTCAAGGCAGTAGTGGGAGGCTGAGTCCCAGCCTGAGTTGAGGGAATCAGGGGTGTAGAAGTTACCTGGGTAGCCTGCACCTTGGAGGGAGATGAGGAAGAGGCCTCCTCCGGGGGAAGCAATCCTGCCAGAATAAGCCTGTTCCTTCTGTCCCTCACAGCCCGGGGGTTGAAGGCTGCACAAACCTGGCAGTCTGAAGACAAATGAACAACCCCCAGGCATATAACGCACTGAGTGTGGCCATCAGCTGGGGAAAGCTTATGGCCACACCCAGTGCACTTTGAAAAAATAGCTTTATGGCCTTCGGCCATTTTGCTGAGACACACACTCACACGCCCAAACACCTAGGGGGAGGGTTTGAAAAAAGAAAACACAATCCCGAAAACAAAAAAGGGCAGATAAACACTCACAATACTCTCCTTTTTAAGTTTTAAAAGTTTTTTGAAAAATTTTGAAGAAAATTATTCACTTCCCTGTCTAAGCTCAGGAGCTCTTCACAAGATGCTTGTCATTCAAGCCGCGGCAAAAATGATCTAAGGTAGTGTGGTGGTGACAGGGGATTGTGGGTAGAGGGGAGGAGCTAGGAGCTTGGATCTTGAAGCTTGGAAAGCTGCCGGTCGGATCCGAGACCCACAGGTTGCAGAACAAATGAAGTAACTACTTCAGATATGTAGATGTTCGAGTGTATTCACTGTTGCAGTCATCACATTTGGGTTATCTGCTTGCAGTAGCCCTCAGTCAGCCTGATTATCAAAGTCTTGGGTCCTGTGTCGGCTGCTGTCTCATCTCCCATGACATCAGGTAGTCAGGGGTATAAAGCATGCAGCTGATGCCATTACATCAGTTTTTCTTGCCCCAGATGTCAGGTGCCTCCATAATGGGAAGCAATTATATACAAGGCTACACCTCCAACAAAAAAGCAAATACACCAAAAAGCTTTAAGCATAGTAAACAAGAATAGAGGTATAGTCAAATAGAAGTCAGGGGGGCTGGAGGGAGGGTAACGAGGACTGCAACAGTGAATACACTCTAACATCTACATTTATGGTAAGTGTACACAACTGTACTATGTTCTTCGTGTTTCACTGTTGCAGTCATCACATTTGGGTAGATTCCCAAAGCTAAGGATGGGAGGAGGTAATTAGAAAGCATTACAACCAGCTATAACGCCCTGCAAGACTGCAGTGGCAAAGCCAGCTCTGGATTTAGAGAAAATAGGCAAATAGTAATGCTTTGTGAAGGTATGTACAGAAAGTACAGTTGTGTACACTTACCATAAATGTAGATGTTAGAGTGTATTCACTGTTGAGTTATATGCTTGCAGTAGCCCTCAGTTGGCCTGATTAACAAAGTCTTGGTTCCTGTCTCAGTTGCTGTCCCTTCTTCCATGACGTCAGGGGTATAAAACATGCAGCTGACGCCATTACATCAGTTTTTCTTGCCCAGATGTCAGGTGCCCCCTTAATGGGAAGCAATTAAATCTATAAATATACAAGGTCATACCTCCAACAAAAAAGCAAATACACAAAAAAGCTTTTGAAGATAGAAAAGGAAAGTAGAGGTATAGCTGAAAAAGAAGGGGGCTGGAGGGAGGGTAACCAGGACTGCAACAGTGAATACACTCAAACATCTACATTTATGGCAAGTGTACACAACTGTACTATGTTCTTTGTGTTTCACTGTTGCAGTCATCACATTTGGGTAGATTCCCAAAGCTAAGGATGGGAGGAGGAATTTAGATAGAATTAGGACCAGCTAAAAAGGCCTGCAAGACTGCAGTGGCAAAACCAGGTCTGGATTTACAGAAAATTGGCAGATGGTAATGCTTGGTGAAAGTATGTACAGAACTCCAAACAGCATGTCTAGGATGTCACTGGTAGGGACGCCTCTGAGAAAGGCTGTAGAGGTAGATGCAGCACTGGTAGAGTGGGGTCTGATCCCCTGTGGGATAGCTTTTCCATGGTGTTTGTAGCAAAAAAGAATGCAATGGCCTATCCATTTGGAAATGGTTTGCTTTGAAATAGCCCTCCCCTCTGCCCTTGCAGCAAATGCCACCAGCAGTTGATCAGATTTCCTTTGAGGTTTAGTTCTGTCCAAGTAGAATCTAAGTTGTCTGTGCACGTCTAAGGAGTGCAGAATCCTTTCCCCTTTGTTCTGTGGATTAGGAAAGAAGGTTGGCAAATGTATGGACTGATTAAGGGCCACACGATACCACCTTGGGCATGAAGGAGGGCTTGGTCCTGAGGGACACCCTGCCCGCATGAAAGATGATGAAAGGCTCCACTGCCATGAGGGCCTGTAATTCAGATACCCTTCTTGCTGAAGTGATTGCTAAAAGGAAAGCTGTTTTTCAAGAAAGGAATTTTAAATCAGCAGTGGCAGCTGGCTTGAAAGGAGGAAGGGTGAGCTTTTCCAATACAAAGTTGAGGTCCCAGGCTGGAGTTGGAGCTCTCCTGGGTGGTCGTAGATTTTTGGCCCCTCTGAGGAACTGCTTAAGCAGTGGATGAGAAAAGAGGGGTGGTTCTGTGTTATAATGAGCTGAGATGGCTGAGGCGTGAATTCTGATGGAGGAGAAAGACAGGCCCTTATGAAGCATCTCAGTTAAGTATTGTAAGATCTGAGGTAAATTGGGCACTCTGTTGTGCTCATCCCTTGAGACTGGTTCCAGGCACAGAATCTTTTCCATTTTTCAGAGTAAGACTTTCTGGTACTAGGCCTTCTTGCCTCTAAAATGATATCCATCACTGGTTTACTGAGGGATGGCAAAGGAGAAATTACGCAATTAGCCAGGCTGCTAGATTCAGTGTTTGAAGTTGAGGATGCCGAATTTGGCTGTCCTGCTGAGACAATAGAGTAGGAGTCTGGGGCAGGTTCCATGGGGCCCACAGTGACATACTGCGCAAGAGGGGGTACACCAGTGTTGGCGTGGCAAGTCTGGTGCAATCAAAATCGTCCATGGTTTGTCTTGTTTGATCTTTAGTAGTACTTTGGAGAGCAGAGGAGGAAATTCCAGCTGAAGTACACAGCATCCACTTTCCAAGTTTGTGTGTGGGGAGTCCTTGTGCAGAATTTGCCCAACTGATAGTTTTGGGGGGAGGAAAACAGGTCTACATCTGGGCTTCCCCATTTGCTTGTCAACATGTTGAAAATCCTTGGTTACAGTTTCCACTCGTGGGTCCATGAGGTTTCTGCTTAGTTCGTCTGCCAGTATATTTAGTTTTCCTGGCAGGAACTGAGCTTGTAAATGTACCTGATAACTCAGGGCTGTGTTCCACAATGCCATGTCTAGAATGCAGAGGGGGTAAGAATGTGTACCCCCCCCTTTTGGTTTATTTACCACATAAAAGTAGTGTTGTCCATCTTTATCATTAATTGCCCTGGAAGAATGAGGTCCTTGAAGGCTGTCAGCGCATTCTGCACAGCTAACATTTCTTTTTGATTGATATGCAGGTGCATTTGACTTGGGTTCTATTTGCCCTGAATGCACTTCCCTGCCAGGTGTGCCCCCCATGCATAGTCTGATGTTAATGTTTGGGCAGCAGGGGGTAGTGTGAATGGTAGTCCCCTGTTTTGGTGGCAGGCCACTGCCCACCGAAGGAACTCTAGGCATAGGCAAGGTATGATAGGAATCATTGCCTCTAGATCCTGTGAATGTTGACACCATAGGCTTTTGTGATACCATTGCAGTTTCCTCATATGCAGCCTTGCATATGGAATTAGAAGAATGCAGGAGGCCATGAACTCCACAGCTTGATGTATTTGCCTTGTAGATAACTGGGTTTTTGTGGCCACTTGTTTGAAGTAGGTTGTCAAATTAATCCGTTTCTCTGGCGTGAGGAAAGCCATCTGGGAAGTTGTATTCAAGCTTGTGCCCATGAATATAATTTGTTGACAGGGTACCAGTTGTGATTTCTTTCTGTTTATGGTATACCCCAGACAAGTCAGTACCCTTTGAACAAAGGCCAGATGATTCAATAGTATGTCCTGGCTTTCTGCCTGAATTAGACAATCATCCAGACATGTATATATTTGAATATTTCTTTGCCTGCAGAATGCAACGACTGGAAAGTACAGTTTTGCACCTACCATAAATGTAGATGTTCGAGTGTATACACTGCTGCAGTCATTACACTTGGGTTATCCTGCCATCAGGTAGTCCCTCAGTCGGCCAGAGTTCCAAAGTCTTGGTCCGGCATCGGTTGCTGTCACTTCTTCCCTGACGTCAGTGCACTATGGGTATATAAGATGCAGCAGACGCCATTTTCTTCAGTTTTTCTTGCCCCAGAAGTCAGGTGTCCCCAAAAAGGTAGGCAATGTAAATTGCTAATAAAACATACATAAGAAAAGCAATCAAAAACTTTCAGTTACTAGCAAATACTCCCCATAGGTAGCAAAGGGTAGAAGGCCTAGTTAAGTACCAGCTAGAAAGAGGGGAAGGAGGGAGGGTAACCTACACTGCAGCAGTGTATACACTCGAACATCTACATTTATGGTAGGTACAAAACTGTACTATGTTCATCGTGTTACACTGCTGCAGTCATTACACCTGGGTAGAATCCCAAAGCTGAGATTGGGTGGTTGGTTCTATAAGGCATTAGGGGTCGCTATAAGGCCCTGCAGCACTGCAGTGGCAAAGCCAGCTCTGGATTTAGAGTAGAGAGGTAGAGGTAATGCTTGATGAAGGTATGTACAGAACTCCAAGTTGCTGCTTCCAAAATGTCCTTGGTAGGTACTCCTCTGAGGTAGGCAGTTGAAGTGGCTGTTGCCCTGGTGGAATGAGACCTAATGCTGTTAGGTACTGCTTTCTCATGGTGTCTATAGCAGAAACGTATACAGTGCCCTATCCATTTTGAAATGGTCTGTTTTGAAATGGCTTTTCCCTGTGCTCCTGCAGCATATGCTACAAACAATTGCTCATTTTTCCTGAAAGCTTTCGTTTTGTCCATGTAGAAACGCAACTGCATGTGTATGTCCAAGGAATGCAGAAGTCTCTCCCCTTTATTCTGTGGATTTGGATAAAAAGTTAGCAAGTGAATAGTTTGGTTTAGAGCCACACTTGATACCACCTTTGGCATAAAAGTAGGGTTTGTTAAGACACCCTGTCTTGGTGGAAAATGATGAAAGGTTCCACTGTCATTAGTGCCTGTAATTCTGAAACTCTTCATGCTGAGGTTATTGCCAGGAGCAGAGCAGTTTTCCAAGAGACATATTTTAGGCCTGCTGAGTTAGCTGGCTCAAAAGGAGGTAAAGTTAACTTTTCCAAGACGAAGTTGAGGTCCCAAGTTGTAGTTGGTGCTCTACGGGGCCGGTCTTATGTTTTTACCCCCTCTGAGGTACTGTTTTAGCAAAGGATTACAAAAAAATTGGTGGGTCTGTGTTGTAATGAGCAGAGATGGCAGAGGCGTGGATCTTAATGGATGAAAAGGAGAGGCCTTTGTCCAGCATCTCAGTTAAGTATTGTAGTTTCTGAGGAATATTTGGGACAAGAGGGTCAATAATGCTGGTTCCAGGCACAGAATCTCTTCCATTTATCCGAATAGGCTTTCCTGGTGCTAGGCCTTCTGGCCTCCAGAATGACATCCATAAGAGCTTTGGAGAAAGGCACTGCTTGCTTGACTAAGGAATCTGCCATGCAGCCAGGTTTAAAGTCTTGAGCTGGCTGTGAAGTATCTGATTGTTTTGCTGAGTCAGAAGATGTGGGATTTGAGGCAAAATCCATGGTGGACCTTGTGCTAAGTTCTTTAAGATTTACCAGTGCTGGCGTGGCCAGTCTGGGGACAATCAGGATCATCTTTGGCTTTTCTTGTCTGGCTTTTAGGAGTACCTTTGAAAGGAGAGGTAGTAGTGGGAAAGCATATACTTATAGGTTTTTCCAGCTGAATGAGAGGGCATCCACCTTCCATGCTTGTGGGTAGCAAGTCCTTGTGCAGAATTTCCGTAGCTGGTAATTCACTGGGGATGCAAACAGATCTATGTCCGGGCTCCACCATTTTTGTGTTATCATTCTGAATATTTGTGGATGTAACTTCCACTCGTGCGGATCCATGATGTTCCTGCTTAAGTCATCTGCCAGACTGTTTTTCTCTCCTGGCAGGAATTGTGCTTGCAGATGAACTTGATAGGTTAGAGCCGAGTTCCACAAGGTCATGGCTTGTCTACAGAGGGGATATGAATGAGTGCCCCCTTGGTTGTTTATGTACCACATAACTGTGGTGTTGTCTGTCTTTAGTAGTAGTTGCCCTGGATGCAGAAAGTCCTTGAAAGCTATAAGGGCATTTTGTACAGCTAGCATCTCTTTTTGATTGATGTGAAGATGCCGGGCCATTTGCCCTGAATACATTTTCCTGCCATGTGTGCTCCCCAGGCGTAATCCGAAGCATCTGTTGTCAGTGTTTGCCTGGCTGTGGGTCGAGTGAAAGGCTGTCCTTTGTTGAGGTGACAGGCTTGAGCCCACCATCGAAACTCCTGTTGTAGGCAAGGAATAAGTGGTATTACTGTTTCCAAACTGTGACAGTATTGAGACCAGACATTCTTTAGGTAGAATTAGAAGTTATGTACTCACCATAACGTTCCATCTGAGTAGGTGTATTCATTTGTCTGCAACCTGTGGGTTATGGATCCGATATCGGATCCGAACCGGCATAGTTTCCAGCTATGGATCCAAGCTCTCAGCTCCTCCCCTCACCCATAATGCCCTGCTCTACCCTCATGACCTCAGATCGAGTTTGCCAAAGCAACAATACCCTCAAAAGGGTAACAAGTAATATGCAGGAAACTGAAAGGCCAGGGGGATAGGAGGGCGGGATGGTTGCAGACAAATGAATACACCTACTCAGATGGAACGTTATGGTGAGTACATAACTTCTAAATCTGAAGTAGGATATTCATTTGTCTGCAACCTGTGGGACAGAGTCCCCAGCTACCTGAATCTTGGGCGGCCATCATGGAAGGATATTCCGGAGCACCGCGGAGCCAAAGGATGCTCTACCCCTGGATGCAAGATCCAACTTATAGTGAGAAATAAATGTATGAGATGAAGCCCATGTAGCTGCTGCACAAATATCATCCAGAGGAATCCTAGCCTTGAAGGCTGCTGAGGTAGATACTGACCGGGTTGAATGGGCATGAACAACCTCCGGTGCGGGCCTTCCTGACGCTTGATAAGCCAATAAAATGCACTGTGAAATCCAGCGGGACAGAGAAACTTTGGAAATTGGCTTGCCCAAATTGAATTTTGCAAAGGAAATAAACAGCTGGTCGGATTGCCTATGACCAGCTGTCCTGTTGAGATAAAATCTTAGTTGCCTGTGAACATCTAGTGAGTGTAGCCTATATTCACCTTTGTTTTCATACTTAGGAAGAAAACAGGGAGGTTAATGGATTGATTGATGTTTGCTTCAGAAGCGATTTTAGGAAGGAAGGACGGGTTGGTCCTGAGGGAGACACGGTCCGGATAAAAAACCAAGTAAGGAGGTTTAGCTGATAAAGCTTGAAGTTCAGAAACTCTCTTGGCTGATGTAATGGCTACCAAAAGGCTGTCTTGTAAGACAAGAATTTGAGGTCCACTGTAGCCGCGGGCTCGAAAGGAGGAGCGGTCAAGGCCTGTAGGACCAAAGAAAGGTCCCAAGGAGGAACTGCTTGCTTAATAGGGGGCCTGAGAAGGAAAGTACCTTTAAGAAAAGTTTTGCACAATTTGGCTGACATAAGAGGATTAGACTCTTGACCAATGTGATAGTGAGAAATTGCCGCCAGTTGAACTTTGACTGTGGAACTGCTGGCACCATCATTAAAGAGAGAGGTTAGAAAATCAAGCACTACGGGGAGAGGAACCGTGAAGGGATCTAGGCCTTGCCGCTCCGCCCACACAGAGAAACGTTTCCATTTGCTTCGGTAAACCTTTCTAGTGGATGGTTTATGAGCCGCCACCAAAATAGCCTTTACCGGTGAAGAGATACCGGGAGTCCTTATCAAGAGTGGAACTGGAGCAGCCAAGCGGTCAGCTTCAGGCTGTCCAGGTTTGAAGGAGGAATGCAGGATGGATGGGATATCAGATCCGGAATAGGATCTAGAATCCAAGGAGGATTCACCGAGTGAGACCTTAGGAAGGGGAACCAGATCTGTCGAGGCCAGAACGGAGCAATGAGAATCATTCTGCAACCCACCCGAGAGGCTTTCTGAAGAACTTGCAGCATCAGAGGCAAGGGTGGATAGGCATACAGAAGACCGGGTGGCCAAGCATGCACCAGAGCGTCTCTTGGGGTACCTCCGGGAGGAGGTATCAGAGCGAAAAAACTGTCGCACTTGGTGTTTGAGGGAGAGGCAAAAGATCGCATGAAGGGTTCCCCACCGTGCGAATATGCGTCCGCTACTTGACAATTGAGAGACCACTCGTAAGGGGTCAGAATGGTGCGACTGAGCTTGTCCGCTAGGATGTTGGACCGACCGGAATGTGCGTTGCTATGAGAAAGCGATTGGTGGAGATTGCCCATTCCCAAACTCTCATGGCCTCTCGACAAAGAGGGTAAGACCTTGTTCCCTTGCTTGTTGATGTACCAGACAACAGACATATTGTCTGATTGAATCGCAATTGTTCCCAAGGGAAGAAAGTCCTGAAGTGCTAGCAACGCTAAGAGCACTGCTCTCATCTCTAGAACATTGATATGCAGTAAGGTCTCTGAATCGTTCCACGTGCCTTGGACTGTCCGCCGCAAAGTGCCCCCACCCGAGGCGGAGGCGTCCGTGGTCACCGTGGCGAGGGGAGAAGCACAAATGGGCGACCCTGTGGAGATCCGGGGAGTCTAGCCACAACAAGAGGAACCGCTTGCAAGCCTTGCTGTTCGCCATGGGATGATACCTCTGGAGAGCAAGGTATGACCACTGTACTAAGAGCGTCCACTGTAGAATGCGCATATTGAGCCTGGCAAGAGGAAGAAGTGCTATCGACGAAGCCATGGACCCTAGAGCCCTCAGGACCAACTCCGCTGGAACAGAACATGAATGGAGAATGGCCCGCACCTGGAGCTGCAGATTTAGAACTCTGTCCGCAGTGAGGAAGGCTCGAAAACTCCTTGTGTCTAGTCTGGCCCCTATGAAATCTAAGAGCTGAGTGGGTGCCAGGTTGGACTTTTTTGTATTTATTGTGATGCCCAGAAATGGAGCAAGATGGAGAAAGGAGTCTCGCCGAGAGAAGTAGATGCCTTGTTGGGGCGGTAAGGAGCCAGTCGTCCAGGTAGGGAAAGACCTGCACCCCCTGAAGCCTCAGGTGGGCCGCTACCACTGCTAGTACTTTGGTAAACACCCTGGGGGCTGTGGTGAGACCAAAGGGAAGGACCCGGAACTGGTAGTGACTGGCTCCCAGCCGGAAGCGGAGAAACCTCCTGGAGCGTCTGTCCATTAGGATGTGGTAGTACGCGTCCTTGAGATCTATCGAGCACATCCAGTGGCATTCTCCCAGAAGGGGGAGAATAGATTGTAGAGTGACCATTCGGAATTTTTCTTTGGGGACTGCCAGATTCAGAGAGAGAGGTCTAGGATTGGTCTTAGTTCCCCGTCTTTTGGCACTAAAAGAACCTGGAGTAGAACCCTGATCCGATCTGGTCTGGGGGAACGGGCTGGATGGCTCTTTTCTCTAGCAGATGGCCAATTTCTGCTAAAGCGGCCTCCCTTTGACCGGGTGGTACGTCTGGGAGGGACTTCATCTTTGGAAGGTGAAGGAAAGGAATGCGATATCCCTGGATATGATTTGGAGAACCCAGCGGTCCGATGTTATGGACTCCCATGCCGCTAGGTGCCCAACGTCCCCGACTGCCTCCAGAGTAGAGCAGTCGGGCAGCCCTCAGGGCTGCGCGGGCCGTTCAGAGAAAGGTTCCCTGGACCCGAAGTTTCTGGGAGCCCCTCTGCCTCTAGGGCGGCGTCCTCCTGTCCTCCTCTGCCACGGAAGGACTGGTTGTCCGGAGCAGGCTGGGACTGCTGCGACTTCGGAACCACATCTTCTTCTGACCCTTTTGGTTCCTAGAATAGGGCCTCTGGGGTGCAGAGAAGCGGATTCGACGGCAGACAGCGTCTTCCGTCCTTCTCGCTCTGGGTCAACGTCCCATGCGAACGGTCTTGCCAAACAGAGCAGAACCATCAAAGGCGTCGCAAGCACGCCTTGAAGGGCTCAGAAAATCGCAGTGGCGGAGCCAGGCCTGGCGTCTAGTGACCAGTCCTGTCCCGCAGCTCTAGCGGCGCCTCCGTAGCATGGGAGAGTAGCGGCATAGAAGTATTTGTGACTTGCCTAAGAGCTGCCATTTTGGTGGAGTGCAGAGCTCTGTCCTCCTCCGAAATGGACTCAGGGGGATGCAGCGTACTTAATAAGGTCTCGCTGCATCCGAATAACATGTGCCAAATAGTTCAGCGCCCTTACCGAAAAGGTCGCCGAACTGAACATCCGCTTCCCAAGCGGTCCATCATCCGAGACTCCTTGCTCGGTGGGTGGACTGAGGGACTCTCCTGAGCCAGTTCCTCTTTGTGGCCGCCATCAACATGGCATCTACAGGAGGCCCCTTACTCCAATGGGTCCTGTCAGAAGGCGGGCTAAGGATTTTATCAGGTCTTTTGGGAATTGGCTCCACGGTGTCCGGTTCCTTCCACGCCCTGGTGGTAATAAGGTCCACCAGGGGGTCGGCAGGGGGGGACACCCAAGAGGTAGACGGGCCCGTTTCGAATGCCTCCAAGAACACGGACTCGTCCGAGGAAGACTTGGGGGCAGACCACCCCCCCCTGATACGGAGCATTTCCATGATGTCTCCGAAGGAGACATCCTCGGGGGGTGACCGTGGGGAGCCTTCCCCTTCCTCCAAGTCCGTGCAATAAAAATAGGAAACCTACAACTTTCACACAAAAAAGTTTAAAGAAAGCAAAAATATTCTAATTTTGTACAAGAAAATTCCACTTAGCTGAGAGCTATAGAAACCACATCCAGTTACCAGCGCGGCAAACAAGATCTGAGGTCATGAGGGTAGAGCAGGGCATTATGGGTGAGGGGAGGAGCTGAGAGCTTGGATCCATAGCTGGAAACTATGCCGGTTCGGATCCGATATCGGATCCATAACCCACAGGTTGCAGACAAATGAATATCCTACTTCAGATTTGTAGTTTCCTCATATGCAGTCTGGCATATGGAATTAGAAGTATGCAAGACGCCATGTACCCCAAGGCCTGCAGAATTTTTCTTGCAGGGAGTTGAGTTTTTGTTGCCATCAATTGGAAATACTGAGTCAGTTGTCCTTGCTTGTCTGGCGTGAGATAAGCCATCTGGGCCATTGTATTTTGCGGGCACCCAGGAATATTATCTCTTGTGAGGGCACTAGTTTTGACTTCTTTCGTTTACTGTGTACCCTATGTAAATTAGCAATCTTTTTACAAATGCCAGATGCTTTAGAAGAATGTCTTTGCTCTCTGCTTGAATAAGGCAGTCGTCCAAGTATGGGTAAATTTGAATTCCTTTTTGTCTGCAAAATGCAATTACTGGTGCCAGGCATTTTGTAAAGACCCTGGGCGCAGTAGATAAGCCAAAGGGCAGTGCAGAGAATTGGTAATGCATTGAACCAGCTAAAAACCTGAGGTATCTTCTGCAATTTTGTCTGATAGGGACATGCAGGTATGCCTCCTTGAGGTCCAAAGTTACGAGCCAAGTTTTCTTGCCCATCATGGGAAGAAACTGCTGTAGTGTCAACATTTTGAATTTTGGAACATCCAGGTAAGTATTTAGAGAAGAAAGATCCAGAATTGGCCTCCAGGCTTTGTCCTTTCTGGGAACCAGAAAGAGTCTTGAGTAAAATCCTTGTCCTTGCTCCTGTGTTGGTACCTTTTGAATAGCTCTCATGTCCATGAGTGTTGTAATTTGTCTTTGAGCCTCTGCCCATTGATTTGGTGGCAGATTTGGCATTCCTTTTAACCTTGGGAGAGTGTGAAAGTTGAACCTGTAACCTTGAGATACAATAATGAGAACCTATTTTTGTCTTTGGTGATCATATGCCAATTGTGAAAGAAAAGTGCTAGTTTCCCCCCAATGGGGGCTGCCAAGAGAGAAGTGCTTGGCAGCTGTAGTGGGAAGTCATTGGGACTGTTTTTTATAAGGTTGAGGCCTGTCTTCCCCTTCTTTCTGGGTTGAAGCACCCCATTGTCAAGGCCTGCAAGAACCTTGTGGCTGACCTCTGCCTCTTGGACATTTGTATCTGCCCCTTTGAGGTCTGTCTGTAACTGGAAAGGACCAATTTTTTGTTGGCCAATTTCTGCTAAATCGGGGAGGCTGAACCTGCAAGAAATCTTGCACCGTTTGCATAGATTTTGCCTTATCCTCCATTTTCTTTAATACCTCTTCTGCCTTAACTCCAAATAAAACATCCTGCTGCAAAGGTGCATCCAATAATATTGCTTTAACATGATCTGGTAAAGTCTGCCCTTTTAACCAAGCATGTCTTCGAATGACAGACCCTGTAACTGCTGCTATACAGGAGGCCTCTAATGAATCAAAACCACATTGCAAAGTATGTTTTCCCACTTGTTCAGCTGCACGCAATAAATCCTGCATTTCCTTATAGTTAGGAAGATCTGAATTTGGAAGCATTTTTTGTTTCAACTGAGACATCAAATATTGCCAATATTTAAGCATGTGAAACTGGCAATTTAAGGCCCTCATTGCTAAAGTTGCAGATGCACATACTTTCTTCCCCCATCTGTCTAATGCTCTGGAATTTCTGTCAGAGGGAACTGGACTTTTTGCTGTAGAGGCCTTTACCCCTTTGGGACCCTGGGAAATAGTTTCAGGGTCAGCAACAGGGCTTTTATAAAGAAATTTGTCAGAATCAGGGACTCTGTAGTATCTGTTTGGCTTAACTGGAGCAGGAGGTAAAGAATCAGGATTTAAACTGGATTCAGAATATACATCATCCACAATATCTAACACTGGCGGGATTAGCAAGGGGTCTGTGTTGAGGTAATAAAAGAAAATCTCTGAGCCTTTTCTTGGATTCTGAATAATCCTGGCCCTCCCAATGGAAATGCTCCCTCATGGTATGTAAGGTTTCCCCAAAAGAGTAGTCCTCTGGTGAAGAGGCTGAAGGAATTGATTCCTCAGCATCAGAATCCTAATAAGGGGGTAGAGTATCCTTGGTCTGAGGATGAATCTGAAGAGATGGACACCTGGTCGGATGAGTCATAGTCTGCATCCTGTCTAGGCCTTTTATCAGGAGGAGGGTGGGACCCCGTGATCAGAGTAATTAAGTCTTCGGCCATTTTGAGCATCTGTTTCTTAGGCATGGAGGCCTGTCCTGGTGAATGTTGAAGTTGTTTCTTTGTTTTTAAAGGGGTTTTAGACTTAGCAGAAGATTTAATGGCTAGCTGAGTAGGTCTGAAAACACCCTCTGAAGCTGAGGGTTGTTCAGCTGCTCCGGATCCCTCTGAAGGGTTAAGTCTTGGTAGGCAGTAAATCTGGTGTATCCGAAGGCCCAGCCATCTCCACGTGGGAGTCAGTGGCGGCCTGTGGTTCCAAAGAAGCGGTCGTCAGAGGCTGTGAAGGCACCTCGCTGAAAACCGGACACTGGCCTAGAAGAGGCTTCATCGTCAGTTTTGGGCCTTGGATGCCTGTCCTTGTCTTTGCACTTTTTCTGTATCCCGGTCGTCGGTTGTTCCGACGGCATGGTGTAATTGAATTTTCCGCCAAAATAATGTCGGGCAAAATCAAATCAACATTTAATAGTGTGCTTGTCAAACCTAGCACAAAACCGACAATCTGTGATGTTGTGGTCTGGGCCTAGGCATGGGATACAATAAGAATGGAAATCCTTATGAGGTATTTGCTTCCCACAAGAAATACAATTATTAACTTTTACTGACATCGGTCTGAGGCAAGAAAAAGTTTCCCCAACAGGGTACTTAGCTTTGTAGAAGACTTCGGTTCTGGATTCGGAATGAAAATCTCAGGAGTCGACCAAACGGCACTTGCAAACTGCTTTTGCTTCGGGCACCGCGCAGCAAGAAAGACTGAAGAAAATGGCGTCGGCTGCATCTTATATACCCCTGGCGCACTGACATCAGGGAAGAAGCGACAGCAACCGATGCCGGACCAAGACTTTGGAACTCTGGCCGACTGAGGGACCGCCTGATGGCAGGATAACCCCAAGTGTAATGACTGCAGCAGTGTAACACGATGAACATCTAGGCACTTTGTGAATACCATGGGTGCAGTAGATAAGCCAAAGGGCAGTGCAGAGAACTGATAGTGCATGTAGCCTGCTTTGAAGTGTAGGTATTTTCTGCAAGACTCCCTGACAGGGATGTGCAGGTATGCTTCTTTTAAGTCTAGTGTTGCCAACCATGCATCTTTGCTTAGCATAGGAAGCAGCTGGTGAAGAGTCAGCATCTTGAATTTTGGAATCACCAGAAATGTATTTAAAGTAGAAAGGTCCAGGATAGGATGCCATGTATTGCCTTTTCTGGGTACCAGGAAAAGTCTTGAATAGAACCATTGTCCCTTTTCATCTTCTGGTATCAACTGAATAGCCCCCATTATTAAGACAGAGAATACTTGATTTTGGGCCTCTATCCACTGATTTGGGGGTAGATCTGGCAACCCGCTTGGTGTTGGTAAGGTGTGAAAGTGAAATCTGTATCCTTGGGACACTATATTTAAAACCCATTTGTCTTGGGTAATGAGTTCCCAGTTTTTGGCCTGCAGACCAATCTTTCCGCCTAAAGGAGCATTCAGCTGGGAAGTGCTTGAAAGTTTTAAAAGCAAGTCAATGAGACTGTTTTCCATAGGGGAAGTCTTACTACTCCACGATTTGGGTGTTGAAACCCCCCACTGCTTAGTCTTCTGTCCCCCCTGGGACTGAAACCTGGGGTTTCTGCTATGTCTGGGTTTGGCTTGAGAAGACCTTGAAGAGGCTGGAAAGGGCCAGTTCTTAGAGGGCCAGCACCTACTAAATCTAGGAGGCTGAACTTGTACGAAATCTTTAACAGTTTGCATAGATTTAGCTTTATCTTCCATCTTTTTCAGAACTTCCTCAGCCTTGGTGCCAAACAGGCGGTCCTGATTTAAGGGAGCATCCAACAATTTAGCTTTAACATGATCAGGTAAAAACTGCTCCTTAAGCCAAGCATGCTTTCTGAGCAGAGAACCAGTAACAGCAGCCCTGCAAGAGGCCTCTAAAGAATCAAATCCACATTGCAAAGTATGTTTTCCAACCTGCTCAGCAGAATGCATAAAATCCTGTAATTCTTTATTTTCCGCACAGTCAGGAATCAACATAATTTTCTGTTTAAGCAATCCAATAACATGTTGTTGATACTTTAACATATGAAACTGGCAGTTTAAAGCCCTAATAGCCAAAGTTGCAGAAGTGTAAACCTTCTTACCTTATCTATCCAGCGCCCTGGAGTCTCTATCAGAAGGGGTAGGATTTTTAGCAGTAGAGGCCTTAATGCCCTTGGGTCCCTGTGATATAGTCTCTGGATCCGCAGTATAATTTTTAAAAAGGAACTTGTGTGAATCAGGAACCCTGTAATATCTGTCAGGATTTCTGGGAGCAGGAGGCAAGGAATCAGGGGCCAAACTAGATTCCGAAAAAGCATCATCAACAATGTCTAGTACTGGAGGAATAACTAAAGGCCTATGCTGACGCAGGAGTAAGAAATCCTTAAGCCTCTCTTTTGAATCAGAAAAATCCTGGCTTTCCAAGTGGAAATGCTCCCTTAGAATATGTAAGGTTTCACCAAAAGAAAAATCCTCTGGAGGGGAAGCAGAGGGGATAGAGTCCTCTGCATCAGAATCCTCATAAGTAGATAACGGCAAATCCAGATCATTAGAAGAATCAGAAAAATCAGAATCCTGACAGAAGATTCATAAACAACTTGAGTCCTAGGTCTCTTAGAAGGGGGAGGCTTGCTTCTCCTGATTAGAGTTATAAGATCATCAGCCATTCTTATCATTTGCTTTTTAGGCATAGAGGCCTGTGCATGTGGCCTGGGCATCGGTTTTTTAGGCATGGTTCGAGATTTAGGCCTAAAAGAAGAAGGAGGCATCGGTTTAATATGCAGGTCCGTAGGCCTGAATACACCCTCAGATACCGGTGCCTGCACAGTGGCTCCGGACCCATTCAAGGGACAGACATCCACAGGTTCCATAGTTGACGCATCTCACGGCATACCGGACTCCGAATAGGTCTCAGTAGAGACCTGCAAATCAGAAGTAGCGGGTATCAGGAGCTGCAAAAGCGCCTCACTGAGTACCGGCAAACTGGCGAATGGCTTAGGAGAAGCGTCGGCGGTAGTTTTGGACCTTGGTGGCCTGTCTCTGTCTTTATCCTTGCATTTTTTCGGAATCCCGGTAGTCGGATGGCTAACCGACGACATTTCTGGATAATTAAACCGAGTACCAAAATATTTTGAGGCGAAAATATACAGACTGATAGTGCGCTGATTAAATAAGGCACAAAACCGACAGCACGGTACGTTGCGGTCAGGGCCTAGGAAAGGAATACAGTACGAATGAAAATCTTTATGAGGTATTTGCTTTCCACAAGTAATGCAATTATTAACTTTTACTGACATCGGTAAGGAGCAAGAAAATGTTTCCCCAACGGGGTACATAGCTTTAGTTGAAGACTTCGGTTCTGAAACTTGAAAACGAAAAATTCAGGAGTCGGCTGACCGGCACTTGCGAACTGCTTCTGCTTCGGTCATCGCACGGCAAGAAAGACTAATGTAATGGTGTCAGCTGCATGTTTTATACCCCTGACGACCTGATGACATGGAAGAAGGGACAGCAATCGACGAAAGACCCAAGGACTTTGTTAATCAGGCCGACTGTGGGCTACTGCATGCAGATAACCCAAAAGTGATGACTGCAACAGTGAAACACGAACAACATCTCCAGGTAGCAGCTTCTAGGATGTCCCTGGTGGGGACACTTCTGAGAAAGGCTGTAGAGGTAGATGCAGCCCTGGCTGAATGTGGTCTTATCCCCTTTGGGGTAGGTTTTGCATGGTGCTTCTAGCAGAAATAAATGCAATGGCTTAACTATTTTGAAATGGTTTGTTTTGAAATAGCCTTCCCCTCTACCGCTGCAGCAAATGCAACCAGCAGTTTTTCAGATTTCCTGAGAGGTTTAGTCCTGTCCAAGTAAAATTCAACTTGTCTGTGCACATCTAAGGAGTGCAGTATACGTTCCCCTTTGTTCTGTGGATTAGAAAAGAAGGTTGCCAAATGAATGAACTGATTCAAGGGCCACACTGCATATCACCTTGGGCATGAAAAAGGGACTGGTCCTGAGGGACACCTGTCCACATGAAAGACAATGAAAGGCTCCACTGCCATGAGGGCCTGTAATTCAGACACCCTTCTTGCTGAAGTGATGGTCAAATGGAAGGCTGTTTTCCAAGAAAGGAATTTCAACTCCACATTTGCAGCTAATTCAAAAGGAGGTAGAGTGAGTTTTTCCAATACAAAGTTAAGGTTCCAGGTTGGTGTAGGGGATCTCTTGGGTGGTCTTATGTTTTTGGCCTCTCTGAGGAACTGCTTCAGCAGTATATGGGAGAAGAGGAGTGGCTCTGTGTTGTAATGAGCTGAAATGGCTGAGGCATGAATTGTGATGGAGGAAAAGGAAAGGCCCTTGTGAAGCATCGTAGTTAAGTATTGGAGAATCTGAGGTAAATTGGGTGCTGCTGTGCCCATGCCCTGAGTTTGGTTCCAGGAACAGAATATTTTCCATTTTTCAGCGTAGCATTTTCTAGTAATAGGCCTCCTTGCCTCCAGAATGACATCCAACACTTGCTTACTGAGGGATGGTAAAGGAGAGATCAGGTAATTAGCCAGGCTTCCAGGTTCAGGGTTTGAAGCTGTGGGTGCAGAATCTGGTCCTCCTGCTGGGACAGCAGGGCAGGTGTCTGGGGCAGGTGCCATTGTGCCAGCAGTGACACACTGCGCAAAAGGGGGTACCAGTGTTGCGAGGCCAGTCCAGTGCAATCAGTATCGTCCTTGGTATGTCCTGTTTGATCTTTACTAGTACCATGGAGAGGAGAGGCAGAGGGGGGAAGGTGTTTTTCCAGGTGAAGGACAGGGGATCCACTTTCCAAGCTTGTGTGTGGGGAGTCCCTGTGCAGAATTTGTCCAATTGGTAGTTCTGGGGAGAGGCAAACAGGCCTATTTCTGGGCTCCTCAATTTGTTTCTCACCATGTTGAATATCTTTGGTTCCAGTTTCCACTCATGTGGGTCCATGAGATTTCTGCTTAGGTCATCTGCCAGTGTATTTAGCTTTCCTGGCAGGAATTGAGCCTGTAGGTGCACTTGATTGCTCAAGGCTGTGTGCCACAGAGCCATGGCTATCCTGCAGAGTGGGTAGGAATGAGTTCCCCCCTGCTTATTTATGTACCATATAACTGTGGTGTTGTCTGTCCTTATCAAGAGTTGTCCTGGAAGAATAAGGTATTTGAAGGCTGTCAGTGCATTCTGTACAGCTAACATTTCTTTTTTATTGATATGCAGGTGAATTTGTCCTGGGCTCCATTTGCCTTGAATGCATTTGCCTGCCATGTGAGCCCCCCCCCCCCCCCCAAGCATAGTCTGAAGGGTCTGTTGTCAGGGACTGGGCGGCGGGGGGTTGAGTGAAAGGGAGTCCCTTGTTGTGGTTCAAGCCTCTGCCCACCAAAGGAACTCTGTCCTTAGGCAAGGAATGATAGAAATCACTGTTTCCAAGTCCTGAGAATGTTGACACCAGAGACTTTTTAAGTACCACTGAAGTTTCCTCATATGCAGTCTTGCATATGGAACTAGGAGAATGCATGAGGCCATGAACCCTAGGGCTTGCAGTATTTTTCTTGCAGATAGCTGGGTTTGGGTGGCCACTACGTTGAAGTAATTTGTCAAATAAACTTGCTTTTCTGGAGTGAGGAATGCCATCTGGGAAGTTGTGTTCAAGCTTGCTTCCAGGAATGCAATCTTTTGGCTGGGTACCAGATGTGATTTCTTTTCTTTGATGGTATACCCCAGAGACGTTAGAAGTCTCTTTACAAACATCAGGTGCTTAAGCAGCAACTCCTGACTGTCCACCTGAATCAGGCAATCGTCCAAGTATGGGTAAATTTGAATATTTCTTAGCCTGAAGTATGCAATGGCTGGAGCCAGGCACTTTGTGAATACCCTGGGCACAGTAGATAAGCCAAAGGGAAGTGCAGAGAACTGACAGTGCACATAGCCTGCCCTGAAACGTAGGTATTTCCTGCGGGATTCCCTTACGGGAATGTGCAGATAAGCTTCTTTTAAGTCTAAGGTGACCAGCCAGGAGTCTTTGGCTAGCACAGGAAGCAGCTGCTGGAGTGTAAGCATTTAAAATTTTGGTACCACCAGGAAGGTGTTGAGAATTAACAGATCCAGAATAGGGCGCCAGGAGTTCTCTTTTCTGGGCACCAGAAACAGTCTGGAGTAGAAACCCTGTCCCCTTTACTCTGTTGTAACAGGTTGAATAGCCCTGATACTGAGAAGAGAAAGTACTTGCTTTTGAGCCTCTGCCCACTGGTTTGGAGGAAGGTCTGGCAATCCGCTTGGGGTTGGGAGTGAGTGGAAGTAGAATCTGCATCCCTGGGATACAGTGTTTAAGACCCATTGGTCCTGGGTAATATACTCCCAGTTTTTTGCATGCAGGGCGAGCTTTCCTCCTAGGGGTGCAAGTACTTGGGCATGGCTGGGAAGGATGAAAAACAAGTCATCCTGAACTTTTTCCATAAAGGGGTAGCTTATCACTCCCTGTTTTTGAGGTGGGAGCACTCCATTGTTTAGATCTGTGCATACCCTGAGACTGTAGTCTTTGTGGTCTGGTGCCCTGGGTTTTGACTGAAGGTCTAGGAGGGACTGGAAAGGGCCAGTTTTTTTGAAGGCCAATGCCTACTTAATCTAGATGGCTGTACCTGTAAGAAATCTTTAACAGTTTGCATAGATTTAGCTTTTTCTTCCATCTTTTTAAGAACAACTTCTGCTTTTGTGCCAAACAAACATTCTTGGTTTAATGGAGCATCTATTAATTTTGCTTTGACATGGTCTGGCAAGACTTGTTCCTTTAGCCAAGCATGCCTTCTCAAAACAGACCCAGTGGCAGCAGCCCTGCAAGACGCTTCTAAGGCATCAAAACCACACCGCAAAGTATGTTTACCAACTTGGTTTGTAGAATGCATTAACTCTTGTAATTCTTTATTTTCTGCACAATTAGGAATCAACAACATTTTTTGTTTAATTAGTTCCATAATATGCTGCTGGTACTTCAACATGTGAAACTGGCAATTTAAAGTCCTGATGGCAACAATTGCTGAGGTCTATACCTTCTTACCCCATATCTGTCTAAAGCCCTAGAATCCCTGTCTGAAGGGGTAGGGTTTTTGGCTGTAGTAGCCTTCATACTTTTAGGTCCCTGGGAAATGGTCTCTGGATCCGCAGTGGGATTTTTAAAGAGACATTTGTGAGAGTCGGGTACTCTGTAGTACCTGTCAGGCTTTCTAGGAGCTGGTGGTCAAGTATCAGGGGTAAGACTGGACTCCATGAAGACATCATCTACAACATCCAAACAGTGCTGAGGCAAGCTTAAAAATTCCCTTAGTCTCTTTTTGGACTGTGGTTAGTCCTGGCATTCCCAGCGGAAATTCTCTCTTAGGTATGCAAGGTTTCAAGGAAAGAAAAGTCCTCGGGGGGGGGGCAGAGGGAATGGAATCCTCTGCATCTGAATCCTCATACGTAGATAAGGGTATATCCTAGTAATCAGAGGGATCAGAGTCATCGGACTCATGGTCTGTAGAATCAGAAGGAAAATCAATTGTCTTTTAGAGGGGGAAGGCTGGCTTCCCCTAATTAAAGTAATAAGGTCGTCAGCCATTCTAAGCATTTGTTTCTGTGGCAAGGGAGCGTAAGTATGCGCTTTGGTCGTCGGTTTCCGAGGCATAGTGCGAACTCTGGGCCTGAGAAATTAGGTAGTTTTATTCAGAAAAGAAGCAGTCGGTTTAATATGAACATCGGAAGGTCTAAAAAGACCCTCAGAAGCCGGTGCCTATACAGCGGCTCCGGACTCATTCAAGGTAGACACATCCGCAGGTTCCATAGTCAAAGAAGCATTCTGCGGCATACTGGACTCCGAAAGGGTCTCAGTAGAGGCCTGCGAATCTGTAGAAGTGGGTATCAGGGGCTGCAAAAGCACCTCACTGAGTACCGGCAGACATGCGACTAGCTTAACGGAAGTGCCATTGGCAGTGTTGGACCTATGTGGTCTGTCTTTATCCTTGTGTTTTTTCGGAAGATCGGTAGTCGGACGGCTTATTGAGTCCATTTCGGAATACGGAGAAAGAGAGCGAAAGAATTTAGCGACAAATATAGCCCGACAATGAATAGTTCGGGAGTTGAACAAGACACAAAACCGACAGCGAGGGACATCTTGGTCTGAGCCTAAACAGGTGATGCAGTAAGAATGAAAATCTCTGTGAGGTATTTGCGTTCCACAGACAAGACAATTGTTAACTTTTTCTGACATCGATTAGAGCAAGAAAAAAGGATCCCCAATGGGTACTTAGCTTTAGAATACTTCAGGTTTTAAACTAAAAAAAAAAAAAAAACGAAAATTTCAGGTAGCGGCTGACCGGCACTTCCGAACGGCTTCTGCTTCAGGCTCTCGCACGGCAAGAAAAGCTGATGTAATGGCGTCGACTGCATGTTTTATACCCCCTTACGTCGTGGAAGAGGCGACAGCATCCAACGCAGAAATCCCAAGACTCTGGTATTCGGGCTGACTGAGGGCTCCAGGCAGATAACCCAAGTGTGATGACTGCAACAGTGAAACACTAAGAACATCTGACTAACTTTCAAACTGATAACTTTCAAAGCTTCAGGGCACCTTCCACACACGCAAACTACCACTGCTTGAAGCAGAGGCATATACAAAGAAGTTTGCGCTCCAAAAAGCTTCAGAACTTTCTTGCCTCAAGAAAGAAGACTATAGTCCAGAAAGGAAAAATGCTAAGAAAGAATCAAGTAAATAATGAAACCACACACACACACACACACACACACACACGCACGCAAATGAGCAAGGGAGCTGAATGGAGGGGACTGCTACTGCAACAGCGCTCTATTAGGCTATCTATTGTTATGATAAGTTTACTTACACAACTGTATTATGTTCAACATTTAGATCACAAATGCAGCAGCCTAAGCTCTACAAGTAGATTACCATGTTTAAAAAAAAGGTATTGGGAGAAAGAAAGAATTCTAGCATCCAGGAGCCCTTAGAGAATGGTCCTTGTAAAACCTGCTCTGTACCTGCAAAAAAAATCCAGACTGTAATGTCATGTGAAAGTACGCAAATAAGAGCAAGCTGCTGCCAGTACTTTTAGAGCCCTGGCAGAATGGATCCTAACCCTGCCTGGAAATGCTTATGGTGAGTATAACAGAACAAAACAACCAGAGACAACCATAAGGAAAATGCTTTGGCACTGGCTCTCTTTTTCTTACTCTCATAGGAGAGAAACAGCTGATCAGCTTTTCCTGAAAGATTTACTTTTACCCAAGCAGTATCCAAGCTGCCTATGGACATCCAAAGCATTAGGGATTTTTTTTGCTCCCTTGTTTTAAGTTCTGGAAAGAATACAGGGAGATTAACAGTTTGTCTAAGTAATCTCTAAACCACTTTAGGCATAAAAGAAGGATTAGTTCTCAAAAAACCCTGTCCTTATGGAAAATAAGGTACGGCTCACCATAAGAGCTTGTAACTTAGAATCTCTGCTCGCAGATGTCAGGATATGAGTAGCACAGCTTTCAGAGTAGGTTACTAGGTTTAACAGGCTCTAGAGCCTTTTTAAGCCTAGCCATTCATGACCCAATTTTCACAATTATCAATGCCCACAGACTAGAATGGCTTTAGTATATGCCTCTGCTTTATGACAACTACAAAATACTCCTGTGAACAGACAAGCCAGGAGTGAATTTGTAATTTCCAGTTTGAACAGGCTTAGGAAACAGCTGTTTCACATGAATGGGGAGTCTATTCCAGAGAAGTAATCTCTTAGAGACACCTATCCCTCCAACATGTTTTGTTTGTCACAGATGAGGTTTAGATCTTTAGACCGAGAAATTCTACCACTGTATGTTTTGCGAATGTGTAGCACATCCATCAGGGCTGGTTGTAGGTTAGATATAGATCGCCCCTCTTTAGTCTGTAAAAGACGGTACAGGGATAGGGCTTTGAGGCAGTCTGAATAGGGCATGTTACTTGCACTCTGTACTGTTTTAGAAAGAAAACTCGGTGGCTGCTGCAGCTGTTGAAAATGGCTGATCAGGTACATGTCAAGGGGTGCATTACACTCAATTACTGGTCTAATGAGGATCGAGTAAAGTGGGGCTATGACTTCCTTAGATCTGGATGAAATGCCCTTACTTACAAGCTACATCATATAGAATGATTTTCTCACCACCATGAACACATGGTGATCAAAATTCAGGCGACCGTCAACCTGAGTTCCCAAATCCCTTAGTAGCGGTTCAACTCAGGGGAGTGTTATGAATAAAGAAGTTATGTACTCACCATAACGTTCCATCTGAGTAGTTATACTTTATTTTCTGCAACCTGTGGGTATTCGGATCTATATCGGATCCGAGCCAGTAACATTTTTAAAGCATCTGCTCCAAGCTCCTCCCCTTACCCATAATCCCTCATCTCCTACCTTCCCTCAGATCGAGTTTGCCACTATATAAACTATTAGCAACTCAATAACAGCCCTAACCTAGAGCTGGTTCGGGGAAAGGAGGGCGGGACGGTTGCAGAAAATGAAGTATAACGACTCAGATGGAGTGTTATGGTAAGTACATAACTTCTTTATCTGAAGTAGTTAACTTCATTTATCTGCAATCTGTGGGACAGAGTTCCCCAGCTACCAAAACTCCTGGGAGGACCTCATGGAAGGATATTCCTGAGCACCGCAGAGTCAAAGGATGCTCTCTCTCTCTCTAGAGATCAAATCCAATTTATAAAGAGAAATGAATGTATGTGACCTTGCCCAGGTTGCTACTGCACAGATATCATCCAGTAAAACCCTAGACCAAAAGGCAGCCGAAGTTGCTATAAGATCTGGTAGAATGAGCTTTAATAGGACCAGGTGGGGACAGACCTTTATCCTTATAGACTTGCAGTATACATTGTGTAATCCATCTAACTAAGGAGACCTTGGAAAATGGCCTTAGCCAAAAAAGGTCTGGAAAAGGACACGAATAACTGGTCAGACTTACGAAATTGTTTAGTCCTGTGTAAATTGAAACAAAGCTGTCTATGAACATCTAGCAAATGCAGCTTATAATCATCCTTGTTCTGAAAATTTGGAAAGAACACAGGCAGATTAATCATGTGGTTAATATTTGATTCAGAAGCAACTTTCGGTAAGAAAGAAGGGTTTGTGCGGAGCAAAACCCTGTCTTTATGAAGATAAACTAAGGGGGCACGGCAGACAAAGCTTGAATGTCAGAAACCCTTCTGGCTCAAGTAATAGCCACTAGAAAAGCTTTCTTCCAGGACAGGAATTTCAAATCTACTGATGCTGCTAGTTCGAATGGGGGAGCCATCGCCTGTAAAACTAGGGTAAGGTCCCAAGGAAGTATGGAATCCTTAACCGGGGGATGTAAAAGAAAAGTACCTTTCAGAAAAGCTTTACACAATCTCAAGTACCTTTCAGAAAAGCTTTACACAATCTCAAAGAGGCTAGAGCATTCAGATTTTCGACGACATGAAAAATAGATATGGCTGCCAGTTGTACTTTCATCATAGAGGAACTAGCCAATTGTTGGAAAATATGAGACAAAACCTCTAACACTGCAGGAACTGGGGCTGTAAAGGGATCTAGGTTCCTCTGAGAAGCCCAAATAGAAAAGTGTTTCCATTTGCTGCGATAAACCTTCCTAGTGGAAGCTTTGTGGGATGCCACCAAAATATTCTTTACTGAAGATGACAGACCGGGAGTCCTAGCAATCAAGGGAACTGGAGCAATCAAGCCATCAGCTTGAGACTGCCCAGATTGGGTGGACTGATGGCCGAGGGATGAGAGATGAGATCCGGGCAAGGATCCAGAATACGTGGAGGAGTTAGAACATGAGACCAGAGGAAAGGGAACCACACCTGACGATACCAGAACTGTGCAATGAGGATCACTTTGCACCCCAGTCGGCAGGTTTTCTGAAGAAACTTCAGAATGAGAGGTAACGGGGGATAAGCATACAGTAAACCTGGGAGGCCAAGCATGGACGAGGGCGTGTCTGGGGGAGTCCCCTGGTGAGGGATCAGAATGAAGAACTCGCTGCACTTCATGTTGGAAGGAGATGCAAAGAGATCACAGCAAGGCTGACCCCACGCAAGGAAGATCTCCACTATTTACTGTTTCAGAGACCACTCGTATGGCATTAGAATAGCCCGACTCAGTCTGTCCACTAAAATGGTGGAGCATCCTGGGATGTGCATTGAAAACAGAAACTGACTGATGGAGATCACCCACTCCCACACTCTCATAGCCTCGCGAAGGAGACGGTAAGATCTGGTTCCTCCTTGTTTGTTGATGTACCAGACAACAGACATGTTTGTCTGACTGAACTGCAATCGTCCCTGTGGGAAGAACAGCATGAAAGTCTTGCAACACTAAAAGCACTGCCTTCATCTCCAGAACATTGATATGCAATTTGGTCTTGGTCTGGGACCACGTGCTTTGGACCGTCCTCTCCAAAAAGTGCCCCCCCCACCTGAGCTAGGAGGCGCCCGTGGTCACTGTGGCGTGGGCTGGGGGTGTTATGAAAGGATGACCTGACAACATTTCTGGCGAATGGAGCCACCAGAGAAGAGAAATCTTGCAGGCTCTGCTGATTCGTATTGGATAGTCCATGGGGAGGTCCAACCAAGACCACTGAACTGTCAGGGTCCACTGAAGCACCCGCATGTGAAGGTGCGCACAGGGAAGGTTTGAGATTGCTGCAGCCATGGAGCCTAGGGCTCGGGGAACATCGTTCGCCTTTGGCGTCCTGGGGCCGAGGATCACTGACACATGAGCCCGTAAGTTCCAGACCCTGTCCCGAGTAAGAAAATCTTGCAATAGTAGAGTGCCCCAGCCATGCCTCTATAAATTCCAAGGTCTGTGGCGTGTTCAAGTGGGACTTGGAGATGTTGAAGGTAATTCCTAGGTTGACTGCAAGATGCAGAAAGGAGTCTCTGTCCATGCAAAGTAGATGCTTGGTGGCAGCAGTGAGGAGCCATTCATCTAGGTAAGGAAACACCTGAATTCCCTGAAGCCTCAGGTGAGCCGCTACGACTGCCATAACCTTGGTAACACCCTGGGGGCTGTGGTGAGACCGAAGGGTAGGACTCTGAACTGGAAATGACTGTCTCCCAGTCGGAAGCGAAGAAATCTCCTGGAGCTTCTGCAAATTTTGATATGGTAGTAAGCGTCCTGGTGGTCGATCGAGCACATCCTGTCACATTCTCGGAGGTAAGGTAGAATGGACTGCAAGGTGACCATCGGGTTCAGGATTGACAGGTCCAAAATGGACCTGAGGTCTCCCGTCTTTTTTGGCAGTAAAAAGAACCTGGAGTAAACACCTAATCCGGGCTGATCTGGGGGACCAGTTCGATGGACCGATTGTGAAGCAGCTTTCAAATTCCGTGTGCTGCCACCTCCCTTTGAGCAGGTGCAACATCTGGGAGGCACTTTGGTTGGACGGGTGGAGCAACAAACGGGATGGAGTAGCCTCCGGATATTATATGGAGCACCCAACGGTCCATCATAATAGACTCCAAAGCCGTTAGATGCAATGACAATCTTCCCCCGACTGTCTCCACAGTAGGACAGTCGGAAAACCCCTCAGGGTTGCTGCGTGGGACTGTCCGAGAAGGTCTCCCTAGACCCAAAGTTCCTTGGGCCCCCTCTGCTTCTGGGGTGGCATCTGTCTTGTCTCTCTCTGCCTCTAGGGGACGAGTTGCCCTGAGTCTCCCGGGAAAACTGAGATTTTCGGACCCACATTTTCTTTTGCCCTCTGATTCCTAGAAAAGGATCTTTGAGGCCTAGAGAAGCGGACTCCGATGGCAGACAGAGTCTTCCCATCCTTCTTGCTCTGGATCAGGGTGTCACGAACTGTCTTCCCGAAAAGGGAGGAACTGTAAAAGGGAGCATTTGTGAATGACATCTTGAAGGGGTCTGCGAATTGACAAAGTTTGAGCCAAGCGTGCTGCCTCATAGCTACGCCTGTCCCAGCCGCCCTAGCCACTCCTTCCGTGGCATGGGAAAGAAGACGCATGGACATGTTTGAAACAGATTTCAGAGTCGGCATTTTCACTGAGAACAGCCGCTTGTCCTCTGGCGACAAAGACTCTGGGGGCGACATAGCGAATTCCATGACTAGGTCTCGCTGGAGTCGAATGACATGTGCCAAATAATTCAGCACTCGTATCGAAAAAGTCGCTGAAGAAAAGACTTGCTTCCCAAACCAATCCACCACCCTAGTTTCCTTGTCTGGAGGGTGGACCGAAGAACTTTCCTGTGCCAGACATCTCTTGGTGGCAGCTGCAACCACCATAGCATTCACCGTGGACCCCTTGCACCAGGCCTGTCTGTCTGTGGGAGGAGAAAGGATCCTGTCCGGGCATTTGGGTATTGGCTCTGTGCTGTCAGGCTCCTTTCATGCCCACGTGGTAATGAGATCCACTAATGGATCTGCAGGAGGGGACACCCAGGATGTAGATGGGCCCATGCCAAAGGCCTCCAGGAATACTGACTCGCCCATAGAGGGTTTTGGGGCTGACCAACCTCCCCTCTGGCAGAGGATTTCCATGATGTCTCCAAAGGAGATATCCTCGGGAAGTGACCTGGGGAAACCCTCACCTTCATCCAAGTCAGTATCTTCTGTGAGGGCCTCGGGGGAGTCCATGTGCCTTCTCTTACACGAGTGCTTACAGGGAGCCTCCTCAGTGGGACACTCTGAAGAGGGCTTTTAAGTCACGAGGGGTTCCACGACGGGATCCACCTGGGGGTCCTCTAGCACGGGCTGTCCCTGGAACAAGCTGATGGGAGTCGGGACCAAATCCACGGAATCCTGGGGGGAGTCCAAGGCAATGGGCTGGGGTCTCAATCCTTGGGAGAGAACCCTCTCCACCATGTCAAAGGCCGAAGAAGAGAGCACCTCCTTAGCAACCAACAAGGAAGAAGCTCTTCCCGGCTCTATCGTGAGGATCGGGGCCAAGGCCAAGGTAGCCAGGATTGGATCTGACAAAGTCGGAGCCGAAGACACCTCCATTCACTCGGAAACGGCTCCCCATTCTCGGCCTCGAGAGTTGCTTGGATCCAAACAACTCTGATCAGAGGAATGCAAGGTAATCGCCAGTGTCGAGGTTGGAGGAACCATTGGCAGCAAACCCCCCAGCTCCGAGGATCCTCGGATCCATAAACCCTGAAACCGCAGGTCAGATCGGGGAAGGAGAGATAGGATGGAAGAAGGGCATAGAGGTCCCCTCTCCGGCCAGAGAGGGGCCTGGGAAAACTCCCATTTGGATTTGGGTCCAAATGAACTTTGGCATCATCCTGTCCATGTCAAGCTCCGACAGACTCAGAGTCGACCGCGTGGAGGCGACCGACTTGGATTTGGCTGGTCTGTGAGACAACCTCGACGAAGGCCTCTGGTCTTAGGACTCAGTTGGCTCCAGGGAGAACCTCGGGTAGTTGAGCCAAGGAGAGATGGCCCTGACAACTTTAGTAGCCGGACTGGGAAATGGCTCCCGCTCTGGAGTCCGTTTGAGGTGCCTTTCCCCTCTCTTATCCTTGTCTTTGTCCTTGGACTTTGTCCCGATCTCAGAAGGCTTAGAGGGAGGTTGTGTCCTAGCCTGAAAGGGGGGGGGGGGGGTTGGTCAGCTACTGGAGCTGAGGTAGAGTCCAATGCAGAAACTGGTAGCAGGTCCTTAGCTACCAGCGTTGCCTTCCTTTCTTTTAATGCCCTAGGGCTGAACCCTGCACACACAAGGCAAAGATAGGTGGGGAACACCCAGGCAAAAGAGTGTGGCCATCAGCCGGTGAAAGCTTGTGGCCTCACACTGTGCATTTTTTAAAGGTCGGTTTTGGCTGCTCAGCCATCAACACATGCCACTCAGCCAAAACTACACAAACACACACACACTAAGGATGGTTAGGCCTACACTACCTCACAAATCCTAACTTTTTAAACTAATTTTTTTTTAACAGATAACCAACGGACGATGAAGGGGAGGAAAGGGATGACCAAAAAAACGACTGCACACACAATGAATACACCCAACTTGGAGCTATAGAGACCACAATGCGTATGCATGAAGTGGCAAACGAGATCTGCGGGAAGGTAGGAGATGTGAGGGATTATGGGTAAGGGGAGGAGCTTGGATCAGATGCTTGAAAAATGTTGCCGGCTCAGATCCAATATGGATCCGAATACCCACAGGTTGCAGATAAATAAAATTAACTACTTCAGATGCTATAATTTGCAGGGGTGGTCATCCTCCTAAAGGTTATAATTATGCATTTTTTGCATTTGGTTTTAGACCTTGGTTCTGGCACTAGTTATGTGTCTGTGTCAGAATCTCCTGGAGGATATCTACATTTTTGAAGGATTCAATGACTGCACCCAAGCTTGCAATTGTCTGCAAATTTCATCAGCCAAAGGCCCTCTACATTTGCCTTGCATTCAAGGAAATATATTCCAAACAGAAGAGGTTCCAGTACTGGGCCCTGTGAGAAACAACTAGTAACAGGCCTCCTGGTGGAAGTAAATTCCCCCAACCTAACTTTATGTAGCTTATCTGAGACTCATTTAGCTATCCATTGGGTAAACATGTGGATTTATGCCTAAATTTGTGAATCTGTCTAGAACACCAAACTGAGGTATTGTGTCAAATTCCTTTTCCAGGTCGAGGTAGGCGGTATGAACCGTGTTCCTCTTGTCCATAGCTTCAGTGACCTTCTCGAACTCGTCCACCACGATTAGTATGAATGACCTGCCCCTGACGAATCCAAAGTGGGTTGAGTCCAGTGTTTGAAGATTTCCTAGATCTTACTTTATCATGTCCATGATAATTATTTCCATTGCCTTGCATATAAGACTAGTTAAACTCGTAGGTCTGTAATTCCCTGGGTCTGTTAATGGTCGATCTTTGTGCATAGAGATTACCACTGCAGTCCTCCATTCCCTACATGCAAAGCCAGTCTGAAGGATGTGGCTAAACAGGGAATTCTAGTAGGCCTGACGGGTCAAGTTTCAAGCAGTTTAGGATGCATCCTGGGATATCATTAGGACCCACTGATGCAGTGCTTTTAGCTCTAGAGGGTGCACTGAGGACCTGCTCTTTAATGACAGCTGTAGGAGAAAAGGTAGAGTGCATTTCCCAGGGTGCAACTAGAAGTGAAGCTGGACTAAATTATTTCACCAGCAAAGTTGTTACATACCTTGGTTGAACAGAAAAAGTTTCATCTTCTATTATGTTCAGCCCACTGTTGGATGTTCCCTTTAAGGCTGTGAAAATAACTGAAAAATGCCTTATGGTTAACCTTAGCTTGGGAGACTATTTTTGCCTCTCAAGTTTACTTTGGTGGACTTGATTACCCTCTGAGCTTTTTGTTGAGACTGATGAGGGAGCTTTTTGGTCTTTTGGACATAGCTCTATCTATTTTAGGCAGGATTTTCTTTCTTTTGTTGTACAACCTATTTATACTTGGGAGCCCACCACGGGTGGCTTGCTTTTTGAGGGTTTATGCTAACTTTATTTCAGTTTGGTACTGCAGTTTCTATGCAGTTATTTACATGTTTGGACAGGGTTTCCATAAACATTTCTACTACATATGCAACAGTGTTTTCTGAGTTCAGGAAAGTTTGGAGTTTAGCAAAGCCATCACTTAATAATAGGCAGTAGGCCTTGAAAAAGGTTTTATGCATTCTATGGTTTGCTGAAAGTTTGGGTTTCTATTTATTTCAAGAGAAACCACTTCATGATCCAATCTATTCAGTGAGGACATTACACAAGGGGCTGGGGTGCAACATTCCTTCATATTTGTGAGTAACATAATCAGGATATTCACACCCCTTAGTAGGTATGCAGACTACCTGTTCCAGGGTGTTTGCAGTGAAAATCCAGGAATCTTTGAATCTGCATGTTAGTGGTTGCACATGTACCTCAGCTTATGGTGGGACAGTTGAAATCACCCATGATTATGGTGTTGGGCCAAACTGAGTGACTCAAGTACATCGTATGGTTACCCTGGGTCACAGACAGAGACCTATAGCTAGCAAGGATATGGTATGGGACTTTACCCAAGTTTAGTTGGACATGGAATAACTCAAGCATGTCATATTGTTTGATCACTCTTGAGATGTGCTTACTTTTTATGTAGACCGATCAACTTCTTGCCCCTTCTTGTGTGATAACTAGTCTAAATGTGTGGAAGGCATTATAGCCTTGTACTGCTGGGGTATCTTCTATGGTGTTAAACCATGTCTCAGTAACTGCACAGATGTCAACATTCTCTAGCGTGAGGAGCGCTTCCATGGAGACGAGCTTCTTGCTGAGACTTCTAGTACTGAGTAGTAACACCTTTAGTTTATTTTTCATAGAATTTACTACGTCAGCAGGTTAATCAGAATGGCATTGCCTAAAAAAAGGCACTATGGAGTGGATAATGTCTTGACCGATATCCAAACGCCTAGTGGAGACAGATGCAGGCCATCTCTGGCAAAGCAGCACAGTCTGTCAATCGTGTCCTCTCAAGCTGACAAATATTGGATTCCCTTAGAATGGCACAAGTAACTAAACCAAGTCAATCAACTTCTGTTTAAGTTGTGCTATCATCTTAGGAGAAGGTGAATACTGCTCAGTGCTAAGCTCACACCTGCCTGGGACACAATCTGAAAACTCTATTAGGTCTCTCTTCATAGAGTCCAGAAAGGTACATCTCAGACCCTTAAAACCCACACTGACTGACAGAGTCATACTGGTATTTCTGGTTCAATGTCCCAAGTGCCAGTGTGATCTGGTGGTTCCTTGCTCTTGATAGGTGATTGACCGTGACATTCTCCTTGATCAGCCTGGTGGGGAGCATCAGTGTGGCTCACAACACAGTCCTCAATGAACAATATATCAAATTATGTGGCAGCTTGCCTTAAGGGCTTAGAGGTTGAAACATTGTAACGTGGCTGTACATTGTCCTTGGAAGTTCTGTCTTTGTAGTGTGTTTGGGAGGTTGCTGAGTGCAGCGTATCGGAGGCTTTCTTTTGAAGTTTGAATAAATTGCACTTAAGAGCTTCAGCATGCATGAGATTTTGTATCTGAGCCACAGTGGGTGGTGTGTGTGCGCTACTGGCAACCTGCTTGTAAAAATTGGCATCTGCATGTGAAAGCATTGCCTCCATACCTCTCAACCTGGAAACATCAAAAATCTGGACAAGGCCCATGAAAAATAGGTACAAATATGTACACTGATTAACATAGAAATTGCATACATAATTACGTAACACTGCCTAGTTCAATGGAATTGTGGGATATCAACTTTTAAACGCAAACTGAAGAACATACAACCAAAGTATGGCACCAGAGTCCCCCTACAGCCATTCCATAGTCCCATAACCTGGCTATTTCGCCCCATTTACCATAAACACTAATGTGCATACTGCTTTACTTCTACAATGATTATTTGGATTTTATTTTTACATTTTATAGCACAATGCACAAACACTAATAGATATCAGCTAAACAATGAAAACAGACTTAGCATTAAAACTTCTCTGCCCTTGGAACTCACATTCATTGAAATAGCATTGGAACCCACACGGCCATACCACATCCAAAGAAAATGCATTTGGCCAGTGGTGGATAAAGATTACTTCTGGCCTGTTTTCAAATCATAGGCCCCTTGCACACAAAACAAGAACCATACACGTGCTCTTTGTATATAATAGAATGACAGTAGTGTAAGCCATGGGCATCTTGCATAACTTCTCAAGCTTATTTCCAATTTCAGTTTTTTGCTCGACTTACTCTGATTTGTGTTATCAGACCAACTCAACAGCTGTAAATGCACAACAAAATAAACTAGGCAAACTGCATGTTTTAAGACTTCCAATTTTTAGTCCAAGTACTGACAGACCCTCTCCTACATTCATCCTGAAGCATCAAAACTATCACTGTAATCCAAGTGCTGTTAACTGGCCACTCTTGCTTCTCCATTGTCTGCAGTGGAAAAATGTGTTTTTATCTTGAATGCTGGAAAATGTACTGTACTTGTTTAAAAATAATTTTCTTATAATGCAGCACAGAACATAATTATGATTTTCTGTTCCTGAATTTGGGTTAATGCTATTTTTTGTTCTTTCCACTGATGCACAAATGCCCTTGTGCGTGACATTTTCTCACTTCTGTTGTATCTGTAGCAACACCCTTGACTTGTTACACCCAACCCCTTTAAAAATACAACAACACAGTACAGTATCAGCAATGCATCTACATACTGAGGGAGTAAAACCCAAAGCCTTCTGCATCAAAAGCAAGTACCTAACCTGTTATGCTATTAACAATGCAAGCAGACTAAGCATAAGCAACACTAAACTTCTCTTCCCCTGAAGCTCTCAGCTCCTTGTAAAACCCACTTGACACTCAACTGTATCTCTCAACTTTGCAGCACAAAAAATCTGGAAAAAGCCAAAATTTATTGTGGGGGGGGGGGGGGCAAAAGCCCAAAAACCAGGGACACATTTTAAACATCGCTTGTATAATTTTGGAAAGTTCCTAGAATAAAATGTTGTGCTACCACCATGCGTTTCACTGCCAAGTCTGGAACCCAAGACCCTGTGCAATACAGTCAGAGCAACATACCATTATGCCAAATCAGCAGTTTCCTGAATGATAGGAAGACTGAAACTTAAATGGCTATCATTTAGTGACTTCAATTCTCACTTCTCCCCATAGCTCTCAACCTCTCAGCACAAAAAACCTGGGGAAAGCCAATAACGGGGGAATACAACTCCAAAATAGGGACAAATTTCTAATACTGATCTTATAAACTTAGAAAATCGGTAGAATAAAAGTTTTTGTGTTACCATTTATTTTCTGAAGAATATGAAGTCTGAAATTCAAATGCCTATCATTATTTAGTGAATTCAATCCTTCACTGATTTGTCACGAAATGCAGAAAACACACTCATTTTATGAGGAACAGAACAAAAATATGAGGCAGAAAATCTGGAAGGTTTTCACATGTGGTTTCACCTGGGGCATTTTACTTACACACACACACACACACACACACACACCAACACACAAATCAATCCCCAGAACATCTCAGCAAATGGCATAATACAACAGTCTCAGGCTCTCCCGGCTGCTAAAACAGTCTCAACAGCATAATATGAAGCTGCTGCAGTCCCCAGAACGGTAACGGTTGCTACAAATGACATAAAACATCTCAGCATAATAAGAAAAGAAGCATAACGGCTGTTACGAATGGAAAAAGTCTCAGCATAATAAGAAAAGAAGCATAACGGTTGCTACAAATGGCAATGTCTCAGTGCAAAATTACAAATGGCAACGTCTCAGTGCAAAATACCTCTGCAGGATGTTTACTCCTCTGCAGTTCTGTTTCCATTGCAGTCCCAACGTCCGCGAAGCACCATAATTCCATTGCTGCTTGGCTGAAGCTGCTGGCTGGAAATGCATGTACGTGGGCTCTTGAGCTCAATTCCAACAGGCTGGCAGGCTGTTTCACAGAGCTGATGTCATCACACGTGATGACGTCAGCTCAAACAGCAGAGAGAAAAAAACTTAAAACTAAGAAGGCAGGAAATTCGGAAATTAAGGGGTGCCACTCGGGAATCTTGACATCCCATTATTTGGACCCCAAAACTCAGTAAAAGCTGAATAACTCGCTATGGTTGGGAGGTATGGTTGCCTCCAAAGACGTAGTGTAATTACATCTCTTGCATACTGTCTCAGTCTGCTTAAGAATAAGGGGGTTGTCAGTAAACATGAGAAAATTGCTACATTCTCTCAGGAAGCCCATTTCCACCAAGATGGCAACAGAGACAGTAGGAAAGCACAAATCCATGGCTGTGGCTCTCTTTTGTGGATCTACTAGAGCAGTGCAATCGGGGTTTGGAGTTGTTGGGCTGGGGAGAAGCCTAGGATTGATCTAAAACAATGTTTTTGGGGTGATGCTTCTCAGTATGCAAACTAACTGATATACACTCAGCTAGATGCTTGAGAAAATTAAAAGTTATGTACTTAACATAACTAGGCATGTGTTGTCCCATTTTCATTCCTCCTTAATATATGGGTTTGGCTCCAACCTTTGCATCTGACTTGGTCACATATTCCAGACTTCAGATTCAGTTCTCAAGCTCTTCTCTCTACCCACAATGCTCTATTCCATCCTCATTGCCTCAGATCGAGTTTGCTGCCATATATCCCTATAGTTAAACAGAGACAGGTATAGGTTGATAGAAAAGGCAGGACTCGAACCCAGAAGTGTAGGTTCCCAAAACATTCCAGTAGGTCTCTCCAGAAAATGGATGAGGATGGATGGGAGGGAAGTTGAAGCATGAAAATGGACAGCACAGATGCCTAGTTATGATAAGTACACAACTTTTAAATTTAATGCTGTCCTTTTCATTCTTCATCGAACGGGACAGTCTCTCCAGCTACACTGATCTTGGGTAGCCTTCATGGAAGGATATTGCAGAGTACCGCCGAACCAAAGACGGCTCTGTTTCTAGAAATATTTTAAATCAGATGTAGTTAAATGTTATGTTCTTAGCATTACTAAGCATCTGTGTTGTCTATTTTCATTCCACCTCAACTTATGGGTTTGGATCCGATCCTCGGATAAGACTCAGACACTTATTCCAGACTTAGGATCCAGCCCTTGAGCTCCTCCCCCTACCCCCATAATGCACTATTGCATCCCCAAAGCTTCAGATCGAGTTTGGGGCTCAATGTCCATAGCAAAACACAGACAAATAGTTTGATAGAAAGACAAGGCTCAGCCCTGGAACTGTAGGTTCCAATACAGTCCAATAGGTCTCTCCAGGAACTTGGATGGATGGGAGGGAAGTTGAGGAAAAATAAAAATGGACAACAAAGATGCTTAGTTATGGTAAGAACATAACTTAAAATCTGATGTTGTCCCTTTTACTCTTCCTCAACATATGGGACAGAGTCCCCAGCTACTTTGATCTTGAGTGGCCCTCATGCAAGGATATTCCGGAGTACTGCCAAACCAAAGGCAGCTCTTTTTCTAGAAATAATATCCAATTTGTAATGAGTAACAAAACTATGAGCAGTGGATCATGTAGCTGCAGCACAAATGTTGTCAATAGATGTATTTGTCCAAAAAGCAGATAATGCGGCCATGGATCTGGCTGAATGAGTCTTGGGAGGTTTAGACAATGTCATGCCTTTCTGAGAAAAAATCCAGGAAACACAGTCTGTTATCCATTTTAAGAGTAACTTTGGATTCTGGATAACCTAGCTGCTTTGAAGAAAAGGAAACATAGTTGGCTTGATTTTCTGAATTGTCTTGTCCTGCGAAGATAAAAACGTAATTGTCTGTGCACATAAAGAAGATGCAGCATGTACTCTCCTTTATTGAAAAATTTGGAAAGAAAACTGGTAAATGGATCGGTTAATGTTATTTTCAGAGGGCACTTTAGGTAAAAAGGAAGTGTTACTCTTTAAAGAAACCCTATACTTACAAAAATTATGCAAGGAGATATTGTAGAATGAACTTTGAGTTTAGATGGTCTCTCTGCAGATGTGGTGGCTAATAAGAAAACTGAGTTGCATGACAAAACTTCAGATCAGATTTAACTGAAGGTTCAAAAGGTTTCTGTGTTAGGCCTTATAGTACAACTGTGAGATCCCAAGGTGGTGAGGGATCTTTTATTGGCGGCCTTAGAAGAAAAATTCCTTTCATGAAAGATTGACATAGTTTGGGCAAATCCAGAGAAATATGTCTGTTCCCCATGTGAAAATTAGAAATCGCTGCCAGCTGAAGTTTTAACTGTATAGAAACTAGCTCCTTCCTCAAAAAGTGTTGTCAAGAATTGGAGAGACTGACACAGAAAAGGGATCAATGTCTTTGTTGAAAGCCCAAAGGGAGAATATTTTCCATTTGCTTTTGTATACTTTTTTGGTAGATTCCTTTTGAGAAGCCAAAATAATAATATGAACAGAGGGCAGAAAGCCCCTGTCTATTACTGGAAGTAGAGTAACCATGCGGTTAAGTCTTAAAGCTCGAATGTTGGGATGTTGGATACCTGATGGGTGTGACAGGAGATCAAGAGCTGGCTCCAGTACCCATGGGTGATAATGAAGATGAGACCGTAGGAAGGGGAACCATACTTGCCAAGGCCAGACAGGGGTAATGAGGATTACTGAGCTCTTCAGCCTGCTTGCTTTCAGTAAAAATTTGGGAATCAGGAAAGAGGAGAGAAACCATAAAGGAGACCCACAGGCCAAGTGTGAACTAGAGTATCTCACAACTCCTTCCCTGTGGGGAATCGGAGTGAAGTACCTGCTGCACTTGTTGAGAGGAGTGACAAATGGGTTGCAGCAAGACGTAGATAGGCTAGAACCAAAAGACTCCAAAACACTAAGTCTTTTGATGAGGGGTTTTGGGAAGACCAGCCACATTTCGCTCATCTCATGGTGATCTGGGGGAACCTCCTCCATCAAAATCGGTATCTTCTGTGACAGACTCCAAAGGGGAGTCAATGCATCTCCTTTTACAAGTTCTCCTCCCATGTACCTCCTCTGTGGGATGTTCAGATGAGGTGTCAAAAGAGAGGGGAAGTTCCTCTAATGGAACTGGCTGGACACTTATTAGTTCTGGCTGTCCCTGTGGAATAGGCCTGAGCAACTCGGAGCTTAGGAACAGATGGGGGGAAGGAAGTAGGATTAGAGGCATGAGAGGGCTGTTCTTTGTGAATAGAAAAAGTCTGTTCCACCACCTTGAAGCCAGACAGACCCAGAGAGACCACAACCCTCCTCACGAAGGCAGGTCTAGACTCTCTTTGGATCTGTCCTTCAGGGATGGAACCGGATCTAAACTGCCCAGGGCCAAGACTCCAAGAGGAAGGAACAGATCTGACAAAATCGAAGCTGAGCCTATCTCCTAAGATATGACACTGACACCGGCTCCAAGACTCATTCTGATATGACAGTATCACAGCTGAGCTAGCCAAGTGTCGCATGCCAGGTCAGGATAAAGCAAGTGAGCATCATGGGTTCTTGTTCAAGCAGCTTTATTGTATACAAACATATCATAAAGGAGGTTAAGTAACTTTAACTTATAAACAGATTAGCTACCATGCACATTGATGGTAACATTCTGGCTGCACCTTCAAAATGGCACTGAAGCCAACACATGCTTGGTAATTATATGCAAACACAGATCGCTGAAATGCTTCTTAAAGGTACAACACACCTGTTCTACATCCTCCCTCTGAGGAAATGAGTTGGTCATTGTCACTGAAATTAATAAATATGCAATTTACATAAAAATACTTTTCATCATGCAATTATACAAAGTTAGATTCATATATACAACTACATCCAAGTTGCTGTGTATTTCAAACTAGGCTTTGAAATGTGATCATATCGTGCGACATAACATTTGGGATCTGGTTTAGCAGCTGGTATCATCTCTGCCAACTGTTCAATCTTAGGAACACTGGAATCACCTGACGGAACAGTATCAGGAGTCAAGACACTTCTTGGAGCAGGAATATCATCTGGATTGTTCTGAGAGTTGAGTCTTTATCACAGGTACAAAGCTGCGATATCAGTTCTGTCACAAAAAGATGTCTAATTTCTCCTGTACTCCACACCCTTGGATCTAACAAAATGGGATCTCGGCTCTGCACAAATACTCATTACTTGACCAATCCGGACATAACCTTTCGCGGTTTGTATCCTCACTGTCCCTCCTTTTTTCAATGGATGAAGAAATCTACTTGACTTGTCATAGCTGGACTTTTGGAAAGAAAGCTTTCTAGATAACTGGGCTTTGATTGCTTGGTTGTTCCTGTCTGCCTATATAGAAGTCTCTGAGCAGGTAAGCCAAGTATATCATCACGGGGTATGTTTCTGAGATTGAGTAAGTTCAAAAAAATTGGTATTATGCTTTGACTTCTCAAGTAATTGCTTTGCACTCTGTACTGCAAGTTCAGCAAGTCCACACGACTGCGGATACTCTGGACTACTAGTAACATGTACGAAGTCCCATTCTCTGGCAAATTTCTGAAACAACTTACTAGTGAATTGCGTACCATTGTCAGAGATTAATTTCTGTGGACTGCCATGGACTGAGAAATAGCACTTCAGCTTAGTAATGACTGTAGTGGAAGTCAGATTAGGTAGTAAATCAATCTCAAACCAATTTGAATAAGAGTCTGCCAGTATTGAGTAATGTTAACTGCTCCACTTGAATATTTCTGTAGTTACAATTGATCAAGGTAGATCAGAAATTTGACTTCGCTCAAGTGTCTCTCTTTGCAAATGCCCTTTAGTACTATTACATACTGAACAGGAAGCAAGTACTCTATTAATGTCTTTCGCTAGAGAAGTGCAAAATACTAGCCCTCTTGCTCTTCTATTAGAAGATTCGGAACCCAGGTGACCACAATGCAAAATCTGGATATATTCTTGTTGTAAGAAAGCAGAACAACAATTTCAGGGCCTTTGAAAATAATGCCATCCTCCATCAACAACTCATCTCTTCAAGGAAAGTAAGACTGCACTTCTGGTGGTACACTTGATTGCTTTGACGGCCATCCAATAATGACACAGCGATTGAGCTTCTGCAAAACTGGGTCAGTCACTGTATGATCTTGTAGCTCATCAAGTCTTGTGGTAGAAAAAGTACACACTTCAACGACATCAAAGTAAAAATTTTCTGCATGAACCTGTTTCATTGTATTTCTAGGTGCTCTGGATAAGGTATCAGTCAGATAAAGAAGTCTGCCTTTCTTATAGATCATTTCGAAGTTGCACTTTTGCAACTTGAGCATCATTCTTTGTAATCTTGCTGGAGCTGAATGCACAGGCTTTTTTAAAATAACAACTAAAGGTTGATGATCAGTTTCAGTCTGGATCTCTCAACCACAGATATAACCATGAAACTTGGAACATGCAAGCACTACTGCCAAAAGTTCTTGCTCAATCTGAGCATATTACATCTAAGTCTGGGTAAGTGTTCTAGATGTGAAGGCTACTGGCTTGCCTTCCTGGAGAATAACTGCACCTAAACCAAATTTTGAAGCATCACAGGAGAGAGTCACTGGTTGGTTGACATCATAGTATCTTAATTTTGGAGGGGGGGTAGCAATTTTCTGCTCAAGAACTTCAAATGCTCTCTGGTGCTGGTTTAGCCATGACCAAGTAGCATTTTTACATGTGAGCTTTCTCGAAGTCGCTGTCAACTTGCTGAAATCTGGTATAAACTTGTTGAAGTAATTGACCATACCAAAAAAAGTAGAGCTTGCACATTATCTGGTGTGGGCATCTCAAGAATGGCTGCTTGCTTGGATGGGTCTCGTCTCAAGCTCATATTTGTAAACAAATTACCTACATATGTAACTTCTAGTAGTCTGAATTTGCAGTTCAAGGGACTGAGCTTTAAGTTCACTTCACATGCTCTGTCTAGCACTCTCTTAAGATTTCTGTCATGCTCTACCTCATCATAGTCTCCGACCAATATATCATCTACTATTATGGCACATGTATACCTGAAAAAATTTGCTCCATTGCACGCTGAAGACTTCACTTGCAGAATTTATTCCAAATGGCATCCTGAGGAAGCTGCATCTTCCAAATGGGGTACTGAATGTAGTCAGTAATGAAGATTTACGATCAAGCATCACTTGGCAAAATGAACTCTTTGTATCCAAGACAGAAAAAACAGTGGCATTTGGTATCGGGGCTGCAACCTCTTTGACTGTATGCATGGGATGATGCCATCATTACACTTTGAAGTAGTGTCTGCTTTAAGCTCGGTGGATTTACTACTGATCTGAACAGTACAAAACACTTCATTTCTTGTTAATAAACTTACTGCATCAATCTTTTCACCAATTATTGATACACCATCTACAAAGAAAGCAGACTGTTGTGATTTTATCTGATTAACTTGCTTTTTTGAATAACCCTTCTTTGTAACTGTGTAAGGCTTACTTGATTTACAAAATCTTTGAAAATGGTTCCATTTCTTACACTTATGAATGACACTGCTGACCAGCTGCCAAGCACTTTTCTCTTCTGGACTCGTGGGTGGCACCACAATTGCGACAGTTAACAATAAAGCTTGATTTTGGTTTTGCTGATTCACTGTTATGCTGTACTGAGCAACGTCCGTTTTGCACTAGATACCCTTGGTTTTGCACTGAGCATGCTCCTTTAAATGTACTGTTCTTGGAATGTGCTAGAAGACTACAAGTTTTACCTAGAAGTCCCGCAGGGGCTGCTGCTGCCATGTGCTTAGGCCTGCTTTTGCCGGTCACATATCGCATGCTGTCTACATGAGCTCTGGAGCCAAGTGAAACCATGCTCTTATCACTAGCAAGCATATTTGTGTGCCTTTCTGTAACTTCATGAATCTGGCAAATCTCAATGGCTTTACTCAGTGTTAAATCACTGTCATGAAGCAAAATCTTTCTCATAGCAGCGCCATTAATGCCACACATGAAATCTGTCTTTTATTAACTCATCCTTTAAATTACCAAACCTACACGCTTTAGCTTTGTTTCTCAGGTCAGTAATATAAGCTGCAAAAGTTTCCCCTTGCTTTTGATCTCTCATATAAAACAAATGCCTCTCTACTGTAACATTAGCCTGAAGGTTACACATTTCCCTGAATTTGCGCTTTAAACACTAGGGGACTTCCCTTGATTCAGCCTGAACACCACCACAATGAGTTTCCCCTTCATTTTCATACACTGCTGGTGCATAGACAAATTAACACTCCCCCTTTCAATGGCTTCTAACCCTGCTACGTTCAGCAAAATGAATGCCCTGGTACATGCATCTTTATCAGAATAAGTTACTTGTATAAATATATCATATTCTTCCTCAAATATTCTCCAATTCTCTGCAATGTTCTGATCAAACACAAGTGGTTGTGGCTTGTGAAATCCATCGGCCATATTGATGTATCTCAGTGAAAACTCTTGCAAACATGCATGAACACATAACACTTGTACATACACGTATATATGTGCTTGAAATTTATGCCAGTACTTGTAACAACACAAAAGCCTTTGAATAACTGAATTTCACAAAATAAGTTTCCTGGGCACTGCAACACTTTGAAATCTATTTACTATAAAGCCAACTGCCTTGAAATTATTTTACTATAAGACCCATTTATCTTGTAAAGGCAAAATGCTAAAGTAATTTATCATTATTTTACTGAATGAGCCTTTGTCTTTTAACAGCTTTAATGCCAAAGCCATTTATCAACATTTTACTGCCAAAGTCATTTATCATTTTAAGAAACAGTTCGAATAACTGCACACTGAATAAACTGAGCAATAGAAGCTGAGGGGAAGAAATTTCAAAGTAACTGTACTTTGCGAATACACTATCTTGAAGCAATGGCACTTTACGAATTAACTGTTTTAAAGTAATTGTGATTTGCAAATAAGCTATCTCAAAGTAATGGCACTTTATGAATGAACAGTTTCGAAGTAATGGTAATTTGCAAATGTACTGGGCAGAAGAAGCTCAGAGTGGGAAACACCTCAAAATAACTGCAATTTGCAAATGAACAGTACACAGCAGCACACGGGAAACTCCCCAAAATGGCTGCACTTTGCCAAACAACTCTGTATAGTGTGAGAGAGACTATGTGATGGCGAAACTCTGAATAGACACACCCAGGCACAAAAAACTTTTCAAAATGGCTTCACTTGACTGCACTTCATGAAACAGTTGCACTCTGCACATAAACTCTTCAGAATTAATGCATAGCAATAAGCACACACTAAGTACTTTTACACACTTTGAGATACTTCGAACAACTCTAGTTATGCTATTCAAGGCTTCAATCAATGAGAATTAGCAATGTGTATCAAACACAGTAATTTGCCCAAAACACATAGTCACCTTTGCTTTAGTTATACTCAATGTCCCCTTTTCTGCCCTTTCTATTGTAGTTTCGCTCACTGAATTTCTTAACATGCCTTTTATGCCCTTGTGTTATATTCGTTTTGCTTATTTAATCTCTTTTCATGCCCTTTACTCTTTCTTGTGCTCGTTTTAATTCAAACATGCTCGTTTTGCAACTCTGCAGCAATTCTGCACCCTTTATGTACTTTTCTAAAGCTTGTTTTATCAAATAACTCTGTTTCAAACATTTCATCTGATTAATGAGCTGTTTTCTACTTCTCGTTTGCCTAATAAAGTTTTCTGTGCTATTCGTTTAACAATATGTTTTGTGGCCTTGTAATGCTCCATTTAACCTCTTTCAATAAATACATCATCCGTGTGTGTTCTCTTCACCTTTAACTTGTCTCTGGCCCTTTTTTGCTCTTGTTCTATTAGTTTGACTTCGTCATTATCTCTGCACCTAGTGGTTCTGAAGAATAGTCTTTGCAATCCCGGTTGACACCATGTCACTCGTCAGGTCAGGATAAAACAGGCGAGCATCGTGGGTTCTTGTTCAAGCAGCTTTATTGTACACAAACACATCATAAATGAGGTTAAGTAACTAACTTAGAAACAGATTAGCCAACATGTACATGGATTTTTACATTCTGGCTGCACCTTCAAAATGGCACTGAAGCCAACATGTTGCTGGTATTTATATGCACACACAGATCTTGGAAATGCTTCTTAAAGGTACAACACACCTGTTATTCTACACCAAGGATATAGTCGGGGTGGAGAAGGAAGCTTTCCTTGGATCAGACAATGGACCTCTCTGGGATCTCAGATCCTGGGGCTCTGAAACCACAGGATGGATGGGAGAAGGAGAGAAAAAAAGCTTTAGAAGTTCTTGGTATACTCACAGTTCCAGCAGGGATGGAGTTGGTAAGACCCCCATCTAGATCTGAGAAACTTGTGCATCATCCTATCCACATCTGCTTCCAATAAACTCCTGGAGGACCTAGAAGAGAAAGTAGAAGGTGGCCCTGAGTGCTTTTTTGGGGGATTTCAAGCAACCTCTAAGGTGGGAAAGGTGATACTGGCTTTATAGTGTACTCCAAAGTAGCACTCCTATAAGCAGATCCTTGCTTAGGAACAGAGGGAGTCATTGTTGAACTAATGGCAATTTTTGAAGCCTTACGATCCAAGGTTTTGGATCAGATTTTATGAGTCTTACAATGTGACAGTGCAGGATCTGATAATTTCTTTGTAGGAGGCTCCAAGGAAGACCTGGGGGACTTCGGATGAGAATGCTTCCTATGCTCCATAGTAGCCGACTTGCCATGTTTGCAGGGGGTTTCAGCCCCTGAAGCAAAACTGGATGGCAGAAGACCTCTTAGGATCAGTTTATTGAGTCAATCCATTAAAAGCCCTAGGGTTGAAAGTGAGGCATATTTTGCATGGCATATCAAAGTGATCAGCCCCTAGACAATACACTCACACTCCTTCTGGGCATCCGAAGTCAGAACTTTATGAACAGAAGATGTGCGCTTTTTGAAGCCTGTAGGTTTTTCTAATACCACTATGAAAAAACAAAACACAGAATCTAAAAATCTAAAAGGAAAAACAAATCACGCTCACTATTACAAAAAAATACAAGTAAAAAAATATATATTATTTTTTAACAGAAATAGAAAGAAAAGTCTGCTACCAACTATGGTAAGCAAGAAAATAATCTAAAATATGGGTAAAGAAATTGCCAGCAATGGTAAACAAGTACTACCTAAAACCGTATTGTAAAGAAAAAGGGAAGGAAATGCCCAAATGCCAGCAAGAGGAACTTAGAGGGAGGACAGATTAACATGCAAAGAAAAAGAAAATAACAATAAAGGTTTTGTATCTTACAAGACAAATGATAGCTTAAGACCTTGAAAACCTGCGTCTGTTCACAATGGTGGCGAGAGAGGTCTGAGACTTTGGGGATGCAATAGTGTATTATTGAGTAGAGGGAGGAGCTCAAGAGCTAGATACCAAATCTGGAAAAAGTGTCTGAGCCAGATCAGAGGTTCTGATACAAACCTATACATTGGGAAAGAATGAAAAGGACAACATCAAATCTGAAGGTTCAAAAGGTTTCTGCATTAGACTTTGCAGCTCAACTGTGAAATTCCAAGGTGGTGAGGGATCCTTTATCGGAGGCCTTAGAATCAAAATACATTTCAGGAAAGCTTTGCAAAATTTAGACGAAGCCAGGGAAAAAATTCTGCTCCCTATGTGAAAATTAGAAATTGCTGCCATTTGAAGTTTAACTGAAGAGAAACTTGCTCCTTCTTTAAAAAGAGTTGCCAAAAATTGGAGAATTGCAGAAACTGGGACAGAGAAAGGGTCAAATTCATTATTCAAAGCCCAAAGGGAGAATCTTTTCCACTTGCATTTGTATACAAAAAGGAGAATCTTTTCCAACTGTATACATTTTTGGCAGATTCTTTTTGAGAAGCCAAAATGTCTTGAAGAGAGCCTGAGCTGTCTAACCATTACCGGAAGTGGAGAAATCATGCAATTAGTTTGAACTCTGTATATTGGGATGTTGGATCCCTGATGGATGATAGAGATCATCTGGAGTTGGCTCCAGTATCCATGGAGAATACTGGACAGAAACACTGTAGGAAGGGGAACCACACTTGCCAAGGCCAGAAAGGGGCAATGAGAATTACTGACCTCTTCAGCCGACTTGCTCTCTGTAAAAATTTGAGGATCAAAGGAAGAAGAGGATAAGCATAAAGGAGACCAGAGGGCCAAGTATGTACTACAGTAGCGCTCAGTGAGTTCCCCTGAGGAGGGATAAGAGCAAAGTACCTGCTGCACTTGAGTGGAGTGGCGAACAGATCACAGCAAGGACAGCCCTAACACTGGAAGATCATCTCCACCACAGATTGATTGAGAGATAACTTGTGAGTCATCAGAATGATCTGCTCTGTTTGTCTGCTAGCACCTTCATTTTCCCTGGAATGTGTGTCGCAATTAGAAAGTGGTCGGATGAGCTCACCCATTCACCTACTCTCATGGCCTCTCTGCAAAGGGGATAAGATCAAATTTTTCCTTGTTTGTTGATGTATCAGACTACAGACATGCAGTCAGTCAGTCTGAACTGCAACAGTCTCCATGGGGAGAGCATCTAAAATGCTTGCAAGGCTAATAGGACACCTTTCATCTCTAGGACATTGATATGCAACTTGGTCGCATGGGGGGGAACCACATGCTTTGGACCATTCTTCCTAAGAAATGGCCCCCAACCTCAGATGAGAAGTATTCGTGGTCACTGTGGTCATCAGGGTTGGTAGAACAAAAGGTCTGGCTAGATGAAGATAGTCTGATTGTATCAACCGGTAGATGTGTTTGCAAACTGGGGTGAGCTTGACTGGAAAGGATAGGGATCGACACAGAATAGACCACTGTACAGCTAGAGTTCAATGGAGAAGCCGCATTAAAAAAGGACAAAGGTAGTACTATGGCTACTGCCATAGAACCTACTGCTTGAAGTACTAACCTTGCCTGAGGAAATGGATGGGCAATAAGAGGATGAACCTGGGTTGTGATAGCTGAAACCCGAAGAGTAAGTAGAGATGTTACTTGTGTGGTCGCATCTAGAACTGAACTGATGAACTCCAGGCTCTAGAGTGGTGTTAAGTTTGACTTGGCATGATTTATTGTTATATCTAATGATTTGCAAATCTGGAGCAGTCTCTCCATGGCATGCAGAAGTGGAAGCAAGTCATCTAAACACCAGGAATCCTTCCAGCTTCAAATTAACTGCCACGCATTTGATAAACACCTGGGGGCTGTGGTGAATCTAAAGGGCAGGGCTCTGAATTGGTAATGACTGGCTGCCAAACAAGAGAGTAAATATCTTCTGGATTGCCTGTCTACTTTGATATGACAGCAAGTACCCTGAATATCTACAGAGCACGTCCTTGTGAAGGAAGGGTAGGAATGACTGAACAGTCATTTGGAACTTTGCTTTCTTTACATACTGATTCAAACTGCTTGGGTCTGAAATGGGTCTGAGGTCCCAAGAAGTGTGAATAAGTTCTGAATCCTATTTGGTCTGGTGGGAACTTCTGGATGACTCGTTTAGCAGCTTTTGGATTTCTTGTTCTGCTGCCTACCTTTGACGGAGTGAAATGTTGGGAAAATTCTTTTTGAAAGATAGAAGGAAAAATTGTATGCAATAAACCCTGAATATTATTCTTAGCATCCATTTGTCTTGTGTTATACTTGACCAGGCATTTGGGTGCAAAGACAAATCGACCCCCAAAATTGGACAGTCAGGCAGCACTCCAGGAGTGGTGAAAGGGCCTTTCTGAAAAAGACTCTCTCAAACCCCGGTTCTGTGGGACCTCCTCGGCCCCTAGGACAATGTCTAACATTAAAATTCCCTCCTCTGCCTCTGGAGAAATTATCACCACGCAAAACATGTAAAGGTCCCCAGAATTTTCAGGACCACTTCTTACCTCTTCTCTGATTCCTAGAAAAGGTTTGTTGATTCCCATTGCAGTGAGTCTTTCCACCTTGTTCGCTGTGGATAAGCGCATCTTTTACTGATGCTCCAAAGAAGTAAGTGTCATCAAATGGGGAGTTAATAAAGGATGTCTTAAAAGGCTCCACAAAGTTGCACAGCCACATCCAGGCAAGTCTCCTTATGGCAATGCCTGAACCAGCTTCTTGTGAGATATCTTCAGCTATGTGAGAGATCAACCTCATTGAAGCATTTAATATGGATAAGGAAGTGTCCAGTTGCAAGGATGTCCTTTTGAAGTCCTCAGCAGACATGGACTCAGTATTTAAAAGCTCCTTGGTCAGATCTGTCTGAAGCCTAGTAAAATGCGCCAGGTAGTTTAGTGACCTCAGAGCAAAGTTTGCCGAGGCAAAGACTCACTTTACAAATCTGTCCAATGCTCCAGAGTCCCTGTTTGGCAGACAGACAAAACAGCTCTGCTCTGCTAGCTCTACCTTGGCAGCTGCCCTCACCACCACAGCATCAACTGGGACTCCTTTGCTCTAGTGGGGGTAATCTACTGGTGGAGCTAAAAATTTGTTTGTTCTTTTGGGAATGGGTTCAATGTTACTGGTTCTTTCCAAGCCCAGCAGGAAACCAAATCAGTAAGTCAATCCGCCAGAGGGAGTAAGCAAAGATGCAGATGGGCCAGAACCAAAAGCCTCAAAAAATACAAATTCTTCTGGTGAGAGTTTTGGGAAGGGCAACCACTTTTATGTTTCAGGAACTCTAAAATACCTCCAAAGGAGATGTCATCTGGTGGTGACCTGGGGACCTCTCTCCTCCTTCAAAATCTGTATACTCTACGAGAGACTCCATAGGGGAGTCAATGTGTCTTCTGCACATTCTCTTCTGGTCCACTTCCTCCGTGGGGTGTTCAGGTCAGGTGTCAAAAGAAAGGCGATGTTCCTCCACAGGAACTGTTTGGAGATTTATTGAACTGGCTGTCCCAATGGAATAGGCCTGATTGGCTCAGAAACAATGAAAGAAAGGGTAGTACCTGAAACATGAGAAGGCAGTTCTCCCTGGAGGGAAAACGCCCTTTCCCCCACCTCAAAAGCCGACAGACCTGGAGAGGCTTCAATCCACCTTCTCGGAGATGAAACTGATCATGAAAATAGGTCTACACCACCCTCAGGTCTGTGCCTCAGGGGTGGAACAAGATCTAAACTGTCCAGGGCCATGGCTCTGCGGAGAAGGGATGAAGCTGGCAAAATTGGACCCGAACCTATCCTCTCTGACCCACTTCAGCTCAAAGGCCCATTCTGATCAGAGGGTATCGGAGCACAACTAGCCAAGGATATAGTCTGAGTGGAGGAAGAAGCCTTCTTCAGATATGACACCGAGCCTCAAAGGGATTTCAGAATCCTGGCACAATGAAACCACTGGACGGATCGGAGAAGGAGATGAGATTTTTTTTGATGCAGTAGGAATCTTCAGGGATCCAACAGGGGATGAAGCTGGTAAGACCTCCATCTGGATTGGAGAAATTTTTGCATCATCCTATCCACATTTGCTTCCAATAAGGACCTATAGGAAGTAGTGGATGGGGGCCTTGAATGCTTCTATGGAGTCTGAAGCAATTGAGAAGACAAGGTATGTGAAAGTTGGTTTAATGGTAAACTCTGGAGTGACGTTTAATGGTAAACTCTGGAGTGACAACTCTTTTAGGAAGTATTCGACTTCGGCTCCAAGGACCTAGGATCCAAGGGTGGTACAGCTGGACATATGGTAATGACAGAAGAAGCCAAAGCCTTAGGGTCCAATGGCTTCAGCTCCAATTGTAGAATCTTCAGATCAGATAGTCTCTCTAGTTTTCAAAGGAGGCTCTGGCGAAGACCTGGGGGACTTTGGAGGGGAGCATTTCTCATGCTCCAAAGAAGCAGACTTACTAGCTTTGGAGGGAATTTAAGCCCCTGATGAAGATGCAGAAGGGAGAAGTCCCCTTAGAATAAGTTTGTGTGTATTTGCCAGGGCCCTTGGGTGAAAGGTGGAGCAGATCTTACAAGTATCCAAGTGCCTGGCCCCAAGATAGTACACATACTCCTTGCGGCATCGAAATTTGGGACTTTATGCACACAAGACATGTATTTCTTAAAGCCTGCTGGTTTGCCCGACATGTCAGTATCCAACAAATAGAAAAAAAAAAAAAATACAGCAAGAGTAAATTACAAGCAAAAAAAACTATTCTTTTTTTAAAGGCAAAGGGGAGAAAGAGGGGTTAATTAACAATGATGGCAAGCTAAAGAAATACCCTGTAGTGAAAAGGGTAAGCAGAAATACCAACAGTGGTAAGAAAGAATTACAATGACAACAATAGGAAAAAGAATGGGAAAATCCTAACAACCAGAGAGAAAACCAAGAGGGAGAACAGCTAAGCTAATCAAAGATAAAATTAAAGTTAAACCCAAAGTTAAATACTCACAAAATATCTTCAGTGAACTTGAGTGTGTAACCTGCGTCTGTTCACAATGGGGACAAACAAGATCTGAGGCACTGGGGATAGAATAGGGTATTATGGGTAGAGGGAGGGGCTCGAGAGCTAGATCTAAAGTCTGGAATATGCAAGCCTAGTCAAATCCGAGCCCATGCATTGGGGAAGAATAAAAGGACAGCATCAGATCACCAGAGCAAGTTTTATATGGAAATGTACAACTCTAGGTGCCTGCGTCTACGCAGCGCACTGCAAATTACTGCTGCACAGCTCAACACAAGTTATAGGAAGTGAGCTAAGGAGGAATCCAATCAGTAAACAGTACAAATGCAGAATAAGAGTGAGTGAGTGTGTGTGTGTGTGTGTGTGTGTGTGTGTGGGGGGGGTTTCAAATCCTGCAGCAATTCACAATTCTCTCACTACTGTCAGTGATACTACAAGATTAAGGTCCAAGACTAAGTAAAATGCAAGCAGAAAAATGGATTAGAAATGTAATAAATGTGGTTCATATCCTACAGCAATTCATAATTCTCTCACTATTGTGAGTTATATTAGAAGACTAAGGCTGCTAGACCAAGTAAAACACACACAGTCAAAAAAAAAGTAGTAGAAATGAAATAAATGAGGCTCAGATCCTGCAACTCCTCCTAATTCTCCCACAGTTGTGAGGGATACAAGACTAAGGAGGCCCTAGACCAAGCTAAAAATGCAAACAGATGACTCAGTTAAAAGGAAAATGCAGAAAACAATCCACAGTTTATATTAACACTCTGAACATTGCAGTGTACACTTGCTGAAATGGGATGACATTAAACAGAGGCCAACGTAAGCTTTAAGAGTTTTGGGAATTTCATATCAATTTGAACCATCAGTGTCAAATATAAATAGCACTGGGAGGAGGCATGCAAATTCCAATTTACAGTAGGGGTAGGCAGCTAAAAAAAACATCAATTTAAAAGAACAAAGAATTGAGTGGGTGGGTGGGTGAGAATAAATCCAAAAAAACAATGCAGTCAAACAGCAGTTTTAAACTTGAGTTCTTGTAGCTGAAGAACTTCAAATAAGCCTGATGGTTCAAATAGAAGGGGTGTCAACTTTTCAAGCATACAATTATGATCCCAAGGAGGAGCCACCTGCTTTCTAGGTGGGAGAATATGTAAAAGCCCTTTAAAAACATGTTTGATTTAAGGACAAGTAAAGTAGGGGATCTAAGGATAAGCAAGCAGAAACAGACAAATAAAGTAACCTTAACAGAGAAATAAGAGAGATGCCAGAAGACAGCTCACACAAACAGTGAAGAACCAGAGGCAAATGGGCCTTGAATGGGTCCCAATTCTTAAGAGTGGTATCAACTAGAAAATCTTCTCAAATATCTGCTGTATGTCCTCAGAAAAAAAGGAGCCTAAAATGTACATCAAAACTGTATCATACAGTTAAAGTGTTTTCACGATAAGGTGCATCAAACAACCCTTGTCCTTTGCGAGTAAATCCAGTTTGTGGGGAAGTTTGTGGTACTTGCCCTTGGCCAACTTCAGAAGAAGGGAGAACCATTGCTGTCTCTGCCAAAAGAGACTCACCACCACAATCACTGGAAAGCCCTTCTGGATCTTTAGAAGAACCCCCAGTATCAGTGGAAAGGCATGCACGAACAATTTGGTGTAAAGAAATGAGAAGGTGGTCTGTTTGCAAGTAATTCTGGAGCCGAATTTCTTTAACTTCCTGTTTTGAAAGGAGGCAAACATTTATTTGAGGTATTCACCACTGCAGGATCATTTCCTGGAAGACCCCTGGGAGTAATTTCCATTCACATGAGTCTGTCCTGGTCCTGTGTAGCTTATCTGATACAAGGTTTTTGCTCTAATGGAATGAAAGTAATCTGATGAGTCTGAGTGAACTGAATTGCTACCTCCCCAGTCAATCACTGCAAGTCTGCACAGAAGACAAGTTCCAGTACCCCCTTTGTTTGTATATACCACATTACTGTGGTTTTGTCTGTAGTAACTTGCACAAGTCCTGGGGACCCGAGATGATTTAAGGTTGTTAAGGCACTGAAAACTGTCAACATCACTCTGACATTTATGTACCTCTGTCTGCCCTTGGAATTCCACACACCTTGCGCTTTCAACCCTTCTGAAGCTTTTCCCCATGCAAAGTCTGAAGCATCTGTTCTGACAGACTGGGACTGAGGCTGGAGGGAGAATGGGTGACCTAGATTAAGAGAGCTGGTCCACCCAAAAAAGTGTATCTATTATGAAAAAAACATAACTGGAATCTGAAAAGGTAAGGGCCATTTATGCAGAGTCAAGACTGATCTGAGGTACCAGTGAATTTTTCTCATGTGAAGACTGGCTAAAGGAATCACAGAAGCAATGAAACCTAGAATCCTGAGAAAATCCCTGGCAGAAGCCAGAGGTTGTCTGGTACTGCTGTACCTTGTCCAAAAGGAAGAAAGGCTCTTCCTAGGGATGAATCTAGAAGACATTCCAGGACAAAACAGTGAGTAAGAAGGAGTGAGAGATGATGTTTGCAAGTTCAGCTGAAACCCCAGATTGGGCAAAAGTTTCATGACCTATGTCTGGTAATGCTGACAACAGGAATAAGTGTCTGCAAACAAAGGACAAGATAGCCATTCACATATGGAAAGATATGAATGCACTGAACCTTGCAGGAAGCAATGACTGGAGCCAGGTACACACAAAAGGCTAAAACAGAGAACCAGTAATGTAAGGCACAGAAAATCTTAAACACCTGAATTCCTTACAAATTGGAATGTGAAGACAAGCATCTTTTAAATGCAGTGTCACCATGAAGCTGCGAGAGGGTATGAGAGAACAGCGTGTTAAGGGATAATCATTTCAATTTTGACAAAGATTGAGAAAGGAGAGCTCTAACACTGGTCTTCAGGTTTCCACTTTCTTTGGCACCAGAAAGATCCTTGAATACAAACATTTGCCCATTTGAGCTGAGGGTACCAAACTCAATAACCCCCCCACCCCCGCCAACATCTGCTCCAAAATGGATGAAGGGGTGAACAAGGATGTTTTCTTTGCAGGATGGAGAAGAAGAATCTCCTGAAAAGGGGAACAGATGCCCACTGCAATTTGTACCCTTCCTGGATAAGTCTCAGATCTCACTTGTGTAATACATTCTGATGCCACAGGGGAAGATTGAGACCTAGAATGAGAAAGAGATTTGAGGGATTGCCAGGGTGGGTTGACAGTAGGGACAGAAGAGATAGTCATTCAAACATGCTGGAATGGCTTTAGTTCTGGGATGTGCCACCTTTTTTTCTTTGAACCTCCTTGCCAGTGCTTCTTGAAACTTTTCTTGTTACAATTATGCTGAGATTGTTTATTCTGTTTCCAGCAAAAGGATCCCGAAAAACAAGGAAAGTTTTTACTGAAATTTGAAAAGGAGGGCTAAAAAATCTCTGTGACCCCTTTAATCAATTTCCTTCTGTCATCAAACTTTCTAAAGACCTCAGCAGCAGGGGTAGGGGGAATGACTGAAAATCTAAGCCTGAACATCTTCTGCAAGGTTTTGAGAAAATAATCAAGCAAATCTCAAAATCAGAAGCTGCAGTTCTGCTGACAGCATCAGCAGTATCATAACAGCAGTTAAGAGTTTGGGTATCTGAGAAGACTATACAATTAAAGCATTTAAGAAGATGTAATCTGTGAAGAGGGTTAACAAAACAAAAACTAGAAATTTTGGGATTTTTCAAAGCAAGTATTTGCATATGTATTTTAGACCCCAAGTAGACTTCAGATAATTTCTCCACAGGTAGATGGCAACTGCTGTAGATGATGGGAAAGGGGGGGGGGGTACCTAGGAACATACTTTTTGGTAATGCATCAAGTTGTGATATTTTAGAGATTCTCTGCATGGTATCTTGTCAGAAATATTGGAGGAAGGAAATCATTTTAATGACTGAAATGATTCTTTTGAGCTTGGATGTAGGAACTGAATCGCCTAGTTACTGTAAGGTCCTACTAATGTTTATTGCTTTTAGCTACAAAAAAATTACAAGGAAATGGAAATCAAAAATAGAACCAGTTGTCAGAGTACTGTTAAATGTTGTAAAGGAGATAAAAGAACTGGATATGGGATCTTTAGAAAATAGATGTCAAACTATACAGATGTAGAGAGAATGTGTTAACATACCTCTCAACTTTTTATCACAAAAAATCTGCACAAAGCCAACACCAATGGGGGAAAAGACACAGGCACAAAAATAGGGACAGACTTTACACATACCTTAACTGCGTAGCTCTAAAGTATTCCTTCAACTATAGTAACCCTAAACAAACTTGCAGAGGGGAGAAATAATTACCCCACTTAACTATTTCCCCACAAATAAATTTCTTTAATTCTTTATTATGGTCCACAGTTTTTTCTCCGACTGAAAAAAAAATGCCTGATCTGTAAACAGTTCTAAGGGGACTAGAAACATTTTCACTGTTTCTACCTTCCTATCTGTATCGAAAGCTTCCAATTTTTTACTTTTTGTATTATCTTTTGTTTAGTCTCTTCCAACACACCCTTAGTTGCCATGATAGTCTAATTTTTAATCCAAACTCATACTTCATCTTATTGTCCTTATAAATATGGGTATTGCCAAACCAATTCAGGTGTGGGAACAAAGCTTACTGGTACAGCCTCTGTTTTATCCGCATTTAATTTATATCATGAAAAAACATGAAAATGTTTCAAGACATTCCACAGCACTGAAATATCCTTTTCTGGATTTACCAAGTATAAATAATATATGCAAATAAGGCTCATTTTTCAAGTACCATACCATTTATACCCTTGAATTTTTGAGTCCCTTATTTTCTTTGCCAAAGGCTCCAACAATAAGAATCAAGCTGGCTACGAAACAAGGAGTAAGAGGACACCCCCTGCCTGCTTCCTCTACTCTAGCCCACCTTGCTACAGAGGAGCCTTCCCACCTTCATACTTTCCTCTGACCCTTCACATAGCTTAATTAACTCCATTACTCTATCAGAGAATGCAAATGCTGCCATTGCCCTGAACAAAATCTCAGCTATCTCCTGCAAATGCTTTCACTATATCAAGACCTATCATCAAAAATAGGGTCTCTATGCCCTCTGCTTCCCTTAGAATCATAATTGTTCTGTTTTTGTCAAATGTTTCTCGCTACTCCACATAACCACAGTGATCCGTAGCTCTCCGTTTTGGCAACACTTCAGCCATTCTCTTAGCTAGTATAAACAAAAACACATTATTATAATCACGGTTCAAAATTTAAACTGGTCTATATAAAGACAGATTTTAAAGGGACTTTGCCTCTGAGAAGTACAGCCACCACAGCTTTCTTCCTAGATGTTGGTAATGTCCCCTTTTAAAATACGGTTAAGCAAAATCTTTTAGATCTTTATCACTTTTACCCTTTCTAATTTCCAAATTTCTCTGGAATAAAATCTGTTCCAGGAAATTTCCCTGTTGATATACTGTGCATCACCATTTTAAGCCATCCTCTCCCATCTTGGCATATTCAAGTCTTCCATAAACATTTCCATCTGTGTCTTTTCTTGGATTCCCTATACCTCTTCCCTATACAGATAGTCAAAGACTTTCCTAAATATCTCTTAATACCGCTAAAGGATCTCGGATTATTTTTTCTAGCCATAGGCTTCCTTAGTTTGAATACCCCTATCTACCTTCTGTTGCCCAAATCATTATGCTAATAGTTTTTGTGCTCTGGGGTTGCTGTAAAAATACTTGAGTAATGGTGACCTTTCTAAACTAAAGCATATTATCTATTTATTTTTCCTTTAGAACTCAACAGTTGAACCTCTTGTTTTGTTCTGCATGATTCCCTTTCATCTGCAATGCTTTAACCTTTGACAATTCCTTTAAATAACTTCTACTACAGTAAACGCTCAGTTAACCGGAACTCAAGCAACCAGCAAAAAATATTAAAGAAATGCAAAACAATGTTCATGTGTTGCACTTTCTGTTTTCCCCCTGCAGAAAAATACTTTACGTTTTTAGAGTTTTAAAAAGGAAGACAGGAATAAATTCCCCCTCTCCCCAAACTGGGAAGAAGTCAGACCAAACAAATAGTATAGGGTACAGTATTAGTCAGGCCTATTTTTATTAGTAAATCTCAAGCAACCAGAAAATACAGTTATCTGGCATCTACAAATCCCCATGGGTGCTGGTTAACAGAGTTTACTGTATGTCTTTCCTGTACCTCTCTCATTTCTATCAAATTTTGAAATTTCATCATTTATCCAACTCCTCATCTATCCTATCTGAAAAAATGAGCGTATTCACCAGCAAACACTGAATCATTTTCACTACCCATTCCTTAAAATCCTCTCCTTTTATAGGTAAGTAGAAAAGCACCAATAACTCATTTTTACTTGATTACTTTACATCTTTATTGTTGCACAGTCTGAAACAGTTATTGAATGTGTTTCAAAATTGTCAATTAAATGACCACTCTCTTGAGAAATATAACTCTATCCAATCTAGCCCAGTTACTGTACCTTGGATAATATTACATAAATTCTACCTGGGCTTCTGCTTGTTATTTCACATCTTCCGCTCCAATTTTCTCATGTATTTGATCAGGAATCTACCCTTTTGTTAAGTTTTCCATTCTAGGTCTCTCAAACATCTTTACTATTGTATATTGAGTGACTGTCCCCACAAAAGAATATTACCTACGGGAAAGCTCATTACCTCTCCCATAATTCTCTCATACTCCTTAATAGTAATTTTAGATGCAATATAAACACATGCCAAAGTTACCCTCTTTCCTGCCAATAACCCCTTATTATCATAAATTTACCACTACTGTTTCTTCTCTTCCTCTATTACTATTAGAGGCTCCAAATTTTCTTTGTTACCGATGCGCTGCAGAATAACCATTCTGGAATTCTTTCTTTGCCAAATTCACACGTTAATTTCCTGCTAAGTATTTCTCTAGTAAGACTGCTATTTCTACCCTACACTTCTTAACATACTTCAGTACCACTCATCTCTTATCCATGGGTCTACTTTTAAAGCTCGAAGTTTCAAAACTTCAAATTTCTTACAGTCAAGACGATGAGATCAAAGTTTTGAAACTTTGAACGATTTAAGTTGATATATTTAATTAGCAGGGGGTGTGGGGGCACAGGAGAGCTTGTCCCCCCCTGCAAATTGTAAAAAAAAAAAAAAAAAAAAAAGTTTTTATTTTTATCAAAGTTTCACAACTTTGATCTTATGGTCTTGACCATAAGAAATTTGAAGTTTTGAAACTTTGAGCTTTTTCTGGATTTTTGTTCATATTTGCAATGCCATTCCCATTCCATGATGCAAATGACATGGCAGTCATTCTAAGCCAAGACACTATTTTTCACATTTCTACACAACAGTTTTTTGAACAAGTTTCTAACTTGCATGCACTACTGTTTATCAGGCTGAACTTAAATGCAATTGCAGCTTCCAGTCTCTGTTTAGACCCATGTCATATTTTCCCAAATTCAACAAAAACATTAAAAAAACAAACATTATGTATATTTGCATTTAATACCCCAACCCTTATTTAACATTTTCAAGGAGGAAAATAACCCCCCACATTTAGGCAAATGTCCAAGAGTGACAGCTGCACAGCCAAGCTTCATCCACTCTAAAGCTACGTTTAATCGTGCTGACAACGCATGTTGGAGCCTGTGTTCTGTTCTACACCCACACCATCCTTTCTTGTTCTATCTCAATTACCTTCTTAGATGTGACAACTTGCAGACAAGCAATCAACTGCATTATAGCCTTAAAAAGTGCCCTTGTTCTGATTAAATTAATAGATTTTGCATTACTATGTTTCATCCTGGAGTTATTACTAGTAGAAATGCATCTGTTTGTACTTTCTTCAATGCAACAGATTTCATTTATTTTCACTGAACTACTTGTTATTTTATGCACTCATTTTAATAGTTCTTCGTAAATACCTCACAATTTATGGTTCAGTCATTTTCATAATTTATGACCTGTGTCTGCAGACAATGCATTTGTTATGTGCAGAGCTCTGCTGGTAGATGAGAAAAAAAGGTACATTCCTACTTTAACATTTGTTTAACAACAGTTGCTGTTAAGTAACCTGCAGTTAACTTCAAGACATTTCTTGTACACACATTACTAAGAGAGAGTAAAAGTAACTTTACAGTTTATACACACATCACTAAGAAATGGAACTTTTTTTCATTATCCTAATTAATGACAAAGTGAAAATGATTATTTCACAATCACAATAAAAATCTATATACTTCCTTTTTTTTAAATTTTTCATATAGTTTATGCATACTAGGACAGCTGCCTTTGTGAGCCATTTTAACCATAGCCGGTTTCCTTTGATCAAACCCTATACCGATTACTTGTTACGTAAACACCTTGACCATTATACCAACCCCTAACAGGCAGAAGCAAAGCACAGTCAAATTCAGAGTAAAACATGATTTGCCCTTTCCATTAACAAATCTTGTTATGGAATACCAATCCAGTTGCTTAGACACTTTCAAACAATTAATGCAATCTGTTCCTTCGTTTCTTTTGTACAACAGAAAATCTCAATTTTTCTCTGAGTGCTCTATCTTCTAGCTCTATATGTAACTGTTCTGCTTGAGAATCCTCATATTCAACCAGTCCTTCCTTCATTTTAACCTCGGATTTCTGCAGTTTAATTAGCTCAACTGAATAGCCACTTAAAACTTCTATTCTTTCTTACATTTCATTATTTGACTGGGTGTGTATGTCTCCAGTCTCTCACTTATTTTAAGCAACTCTGAATGCATTTTATTTACCTTTTCCTCTAAATTACAGGAAGCTATTGACTGTATTTAGGCTGAAACCTGATCTGTATTTTGCTGATCAACTGCAAGGGCTCTTCCACAACATAGTTTTTTTCGCTCCTTTTCTAGGGGATTTTCTCTTACTTTCTCCAGATTTCTAAGTTGCTGACATTCAGGTATTGTACAGACTAACCAGTAACTGACATTTACCCAAAAATGGGTTTCACTGGCTTTCCAAAGTTTCTGTTTTCTCTCTTGGAGAACTCTGACTGGTTGATCAAAGTGCATCCATCTTGAAATTCTTGTTATCTCTCTCTTGTTTTGTTAGTAGTGTCAGAAAAAGATAAATCTTCAGGAGGAAAATCTAAGGAATCACTATCCTCAGAATCACTCTTCACCTTGAGGAGAAATACCTAAATAACTGCTCTGTCCCCCACCTTGTTCATCTGGCAGCAAAACATTGTTAAAGTAAGATCTTTTTAATTTTCTATAAAAAGGTAGGGATTAACAGGGATTTAGCACATTAAAAGCAGAGAGTAATCCCTTAGCAAACCCTAGCATATCTTCCTTGCCATAGATAAATGAGACAGGAGAAGAAACTTTTTTTTTTTTTTGAAGTTCCTCTTTTTTCTTCTTAGGAGAGTCCCTGGAAAGATATCAACCCTTACAGGAGTACTAGCCAAGGAATCAAGCAACTTCCACTGGCTAAGGAGTAAACCTTCAGCAGTTCCTTCCCCCAAGAGAGTGGTTCCTCCTTGCCTAGTGAGAGCAATCCTACAACTGCAAAGGGTGTGTGCCAATCTCAGGACCTACATGAGAATGACAAGAAGTTAAAGATGAATGGTACAAAGAAACTAGCACTAGTCACAAGAGTGTCGCCCACCAGTGGCTAAGGCAGTAATGGAACCAGACAACCAAATATTCCATCACAAGAAACTTATTTTCATACAGGAGAGACAAGAAAGTATAGTTGTGCAAAATCTTACCATAACAGTAGATGTTCTTCCCTTTACTGTTGCACTATTCCTTACTAAAGGAATCCTCTGCCAAGGGTAACCCTACGTCTGATCAGTATACAAAAGCCTTAGATATTTTAGAAGGATGTTTTATGTCACACATATGCTGCCCGCTCTCTGAGTAAGGAATAAAGGTGATGCACAGACATACCTACCTCAGAAATGAGAAGCCCCAGGAGGAACAGTCCAGAAAAAAGGAGCATGTGCACCCACAAAAAAAAAAAGGAAAAGGAGTAGAGAGAAAAAAGGGGAGGGGGAGAGAACTAATACCGCAGCAGTGAAGGGAAGAACATCTACTGTTAAGATTTTACACATCTGTACTATGTCCTTCTATATCATTGTTGCAGTACTCCTCACTAAAGGGAGGGAGGGTACAAAACCTCAGGAGGAAACTTGGGAGGAGGAAGGCACAGCAGAAACCTCAAGAAAGCCATGCATGATAACCCTGGCAAATCCAGCTCTCGCCCTGGAAACCACATCCAGCTGTAATGTTTACTGAAAGTATGGACAGAAGTCCAAATAGCAGCCTCAAGGATTGAATTGGGATCCAATCCTTCAAAAAAGCAATGGAGGAAGCCACAGCCCTGGTAGAATAAGCTTGTATAGAAGCAGAAAGGCCTTTCCCAGGAAAGAAGTAATGGCCTTAGAAATCCAAGGATAAATGGATTATTTAGAAACAGCCAAACCTAGAGATATAGGATGAAAGGAAACAAAGTTGCTCTGACTTGCGTATGGCCTTAGTCTTAGCTAAATATCTGAGCTGTCTATGTAAATCCAAGGTATGAAGAACCTTCTCACTGGCAGACTGCAGAGAAAGGGAAAAAAAAATGGGCAAATTAAGAGAAGTCATTAACCACATTGGGTATAAATTAAAGATTAGTACAGAGATTCACCCTGTCCCTGTGAAACATTTAAAAAGGAGGTACACCCATAAAGGCCTGAAGCTCAGACACCCTGCTAGCTGAAGTAAGGGCCAAAAGAAAAATAGTCTTCCAAGAACAATGCTGAAAGGATGCTGAAGTTGTAGGCTCAAAAGGAGCCAGAGTTAATTCTTCATCATCATCATTTAGGGCCCAGGAAGGAGGCATACTCTTCCTGTGAGGCCTAATATGAAGGACAGCTTTATGAAATTGTTTGACCTCAAACCTAGAAGCCAAAGAATGATGCAAAGGCATACAAGCAGAAATAACTGAAAGGTGAGCTTTAAAGCAAGAGTAAGCATGAAGCAATTCAAACAAATACGACAGAATCAAAGGACCTTCCACAGAAACTGGATCCTGGTTACAAGCAAGACACCAGACAGAAAATCTCTTCCATTTGGACAAGCAAAACTTACTGGTAGTGGGTTTCCTGGTCTCCTGAAGAACCCTAAGCACATCCTCAGAAAAAAAGGTGCCTAAAAGGGATCAAAACCCTATCACCCACAGTGTCAGCTGAAGAGTAGACAAGTGAAGATGGATGACAGACCCCTTGTCTTGTGTGAGTAGGTCCACCCTGTGAAGTAACTTGTAGTGATTGCCCTTAGCTAGGTGTAGAATAATTAACCAATGCTGTCTGGGCCAAAAGGGTGTCACCAACAAGATTTTGGGAAAATCCTGCACTATCCTGAACAGGACCCTCAGTATGAGAGGAAGGGGAGGGAAGGCATAGAGAAACATCCCCTTCCAAGAAAAGGAGAGGCATCCACCTTCCATGCCAGAGGGGGGAGGCAAAAAGACCTACCGGAGGAGTACCCTATTGGTGGCCAATGTTCAGAAATACATCTCTGTGAAGCATCCACTCGCGAGTCCGTGTTATGGACTCGCTCAGAGAGTCTGCAACAAGGTTTTGATCTGAATGACTATAAAGCAACCTGAACAGTCACTTTATACTGGACAGCCATATCCCAAACCTGAAGAGCTAGTCTGCACAGGAGGTAAGACTGTGTTCCCCCTTGCCTGTTGATGCATCACATCACTGTGGTACTGTCTGCAAAGATTTTGAGAGGCCCTGGAAAGAGCAGAATATGGTAGGCCTGAAGAGCAAGGAGGAGAGCTACTGTCTCCTTGATGCTGATATGGTCTGTCCTCTGACAAAGGGACCAAAGGTCCTGAACCTTTACAGGGCCGAAAGAAACACCCCACCCCACATCTGAGGCATCAAAAAAAAAAAGTTCCTGAGAGGAGAATGGGGGGGGGGGGGTGTACAGGAAGCCCTGGGTTGAGAGACAGACAGCTGATGAATCCACCACTGAAGCTCTAGCTTGAGGCATGGAGGAATAGGAACTAGAAAGTCTGAAAGGTGAGAATGTTGAAGCCATTCTGACTATGAACCACTGTAGTTTTCTCATATGGAGTCTGGCTAGAGGAAGCATAGCAATGGTGGAAGCCATGTAACCCAGAGCCCTTAGAAACTTCCTGGCTGTAACCAAGAACCGAGGAAGAAGGGATTGAAAACTGGAGTCAGAGCATTGGGTGGTGGGAGGGATGCCAGCATAGCAATGGTCTAGAGCCTGCACGCGAGAAAAAATATGATCCTGAGAAGGAGTAAACCCTAGGATTTGCAAGGGGCAAATAGCATACTGGAAATGCTGAAGCAGAGTCTCTGGAAAGGAAGTCTTAATAAACAGGTCATCCAGGTATGGAAAGATCTGTATTCCCCTCATCCCTCAAAAGGCAGTCACAACAGCGAGGCATTTGGTGAAGACTCTTGGGGCAGTATGAAGGCCAAAGGGCATAGCAGAGAACTGGAAATGCAAGGAAGAAACAAAGAAACTCAAACATTTCCTAAAACAAGGATGAATAGGGATATAAAGATAGGTAACCTTGAGATCCACAGAAACTAGGAAAGCCTGAGGTAGAAGAGGAGTAAAAAGGGTCTGAAGAGATGGCATTCAAAAGAGAGACACCTTCAGAAAGGTGATGGGCTGAGAAAGATCCAGAAGGGGCCTCCAGGTGCCTTCTTTCCTGAGAACCAAAAACATTCAAGAATAAAACCCCTTTCCTCTTAGAGGATCAGAAACTTCTTGGATGGTGCCTTGTAACAAAATGCTCTTAAGTAATCTGGAAAAAGGGCAGCTGCTCCTGAAGTGGTTGAGAAATGCCCAAAAAAGAAAAAGCATTTCCACACCATGAAATACCCCTGACAAATGATGGACAGAACCCAAGAAACTTGAGTGAGCCTTAACCAATTGTGAAGAGACAGAAAAAGAGAGAGAGATAAAGGAATCTGACTTAGAAGGGAGAGAAGAAAGTGGTCAGACAAAACCTAGCTTATCTGGAAAAGAAAGCTTCTGAGTAGTATGGGTCTAAGTAGACTCAGCTGGAGGAGCCCTTCTAGAACTCTTTTCACCTTTGAGAGGAGAATGAATCTATGCACAAAGGCAAGCTAAGAAGGATAATTCCTCTGAAATTTGGGAACGGGATACAAAATATGTTTCAAGTCCTGCAAGGCCTTACCTTTCTCCTGTAGGGACTTAAAAGGTGCAGCAGCTACAATACCAAAGAAATTTTTATTGTCAAGAATAGCATCCATCAATTTAGTCTTAGTAACATCTGACAAAAGTTGAAGATGAAGAAAAGAATAATGTCCTAACACAGAATGAAAGGCAGAAGCATCAGCTGTAACACAACTACATTTAATAAACTGATGGGCCACTTGAAAAGAGGACCCCAACAAACAGAAGGTGGAAACCTTCCCCTCAGAATCTGGAAGACCAGAAACAACCTGATAAGCCTGAGACAGAGGAGCTAAAACATACCTGGTCATATGGGTCTGACAGCTAATAGCCCAAAAAGGCCAGGGTAGCAGCAGTGTACAGTTTTTTTTTCAATCTTTCCAGAAGAAAGAGACACAACAGAGGGATAAGCAAAAGGAAATTTGTAAAGAAATGTACAATCATCAGGCACCTTATAAACACCATCAGTTTTTTATGGGCTGGGGGCTGACAATCAGGAGTCTGAGAAACTCCTGAAAAAAAAAGTGTCTAACAAGGCAGCAAGGACAGGAGGGACAGCAGATGGCTTAGGAGACTCCATTTGGAGGAGTTCATAAAACCTCTTCTGGACATCAGAAACCTGGGTACAATCCCATTTTAAAAAATTCCATCATACCAGAGGCAGTATCCAAAAAGAAAGCTCTTCAATGGGAGAATATGGATTAATGGAGTCCTTCTCTTCAGAACCATAGTATAATGCACAAGGAATCTGATAGGATTAAACCAAAGACTCTTTTCCCGAGTCCAAACCCTCATCAGAAGAGTCCTGCTCCATAGGCTACTTAAGAGAAGTAGATGTCCAAGGTGGGACAGGAACAAAAACTCCTGGGGGGGGCTTCAAGGCCATGACGGCATTAAACAACCCCTGTGTAAAATCCTGCCATTCATGCTATGGACCCATAGAAACAGGGGAAATATCCTTTTTCAAAGGGACATCAGCCCTAAAGACCTTAGGAGGTTTGGAACCTTGCCAACACTCAGAACTGAGATGTCAAATTAAGTTGAATGCATACAATCAACCCAGGGAAGAATGAGATGTCATCTACTGCTAGTGCTTTAAAACTGAAATCATACATGACAAACTTTTAAAAATGATACAAACCCACTTTTTTTGGCATTTTAAATATTTGTTTACGTGGTGCATTTGTTGATTATTACACTGTTTATGGTGTCATTTGATACACTTGTTGAGTTTTTCTACCATATGATGGGGATGTTCCTTTAAAGACGTTTACATTTTGTAATCTGCTATGAATGGATGAAAGGGTAGGCTTGGCTAAGTACATTGTTTTAGATGCATATTTTAACCTTAGTTAGTTCTGAAGAAGTCCCAAGTTCATGGGACAAAAGCACTCAACAGTTTTTTTTTTTTTTGTTTTAACTTTAATGAAGTCATTTAGCAGCTCCTGCGGTCTCATGCAAGTTGTTTCCTTGATTTTAGTTAACTGGTCCGATGTTTAGTTACTAGTGTGTGGAATATTCTCCCTAACAAGAATGTGCAGAACACTCCTTGAATATGATCAGCCCAGGTTCCCCTCGACATCCATAACGGACATCTGCACAGCCTCCAAGGATGTGCGAGAAGCCAGATCCATGTTGGCCTCAAATGGTCATGGCAGAGAAATCTGACAGAATAACTGGACAATCTGCCAGGCTTTCACCAGCCTCGAGAGATGTCTGGGGGAGGTGGTACAGCAGCCTTATCAGACCTAACATTTTTGGTCTTTTTCTTGGCAAGCATCTGACCCTTGGGCTTGGATAAATCTGCTATCACACCCTGCGCCAACAACGTTAAGACGTTGCTTCTCTAGGTAGATAGACAAGGAGAAGAGACAACAGGAGTCTTAAATACAAATGTTAGACAAACCAAGCACAATGTATGGTCGTGAGAAGCACCCAAGCAAAACAAGCACTGCTCGTGATGGCCCTTTTGGGGAATCTGTCTCCCACACTGATATTTTCACTTTCTGGATGGCACGTCTTGCAACTAAAAGAAAAAGAAGATAAGAAAACCCCCAATGGGGCAATTATCTAAAGTCAGCTTGGTAACCAGCAGAAACGAAGGCGCATTCAGACCGACGATCGAACATGCCACTTGGACTGGCAGCAAAGTTGTTCTGTGGTAGGGACAACCATGCATGCATCACCTTTATGCCATATGCCAAGAGCGGGGAGCATATGCATGACGTACAACATCCTTCTAAAAAAATTAAAAGCTTCAGTAAATGGGCTGGATGCAGGGCAACCTTTGGCAGGGGATCCCTTTAGTAAGGAATACTGCAACAGTGATATGGAAGGACATCTACTGAAACTGACAATTGTTCAATGTTCAAGTTGGAAAGGAGACTTTGCAAGAAGGCACAGGAGCCTGAATTAGTCTGTGAACCTTCTTACAGATTCTGAGGTATAGTCACAAAAAGCACCAAATCCCCTCCATACACACAAACTCTACATAAATATGTAAAATATAACTGTAAAAAATAGATTTTTACACAGTGCATCCACACAAGCAACACATAAGTAAAAACTCACTCCAGTAACATGCCAGTCCTACAAAAAATATTTTCTAGCAAAAAAAAAAATAGTTTCACATAATTTTTTTTTAACAAAAGTGAGAGACGCGCAATGTAAGATTTTTCCCAAGAAGAAAATGGATTTTTGAAAGGGCTACTAGCAGACTGTCAAAACCTTGCTCGCTAAGGCGAAGCACTTTTGCAGCAAGAAAGCTCTGAAGCCTTTTGGCTTTCAGACTTTTTTATATGGCTTTACTCAAGCCAGTGATACTTTGAGTGCATGAAAGGTGCCCAAAAGATTTGAAAGCTGGTGGTCATATAATAGGCAAGGCCATAACCTATATGGCTTAAGCTACTGAAACAGTGATCTAAAATGTGATTTAAATGTTGGACATACATAATACGACAGCTATCAAGTACAAGTCATATACAACAGTGTAAGCTGGCTTTTTCACAAATACAATAGAAATACAAAAGTTGTATATACAAAGAGGATAGGTATACAGATGTCTAAAAAATGTTAAACACACTAGTTTTTAGAAATGGAGTTTAGAAATTAACACATTGAATTATACTGTACTGCAAAGCAAAAAAGAAGAATCTCCTTTGCAGCAGGTGGTTTGCTATTTGGCTGCCACAACAGTTCCATTATCATGTCATTTAGCTGTAGGAAAAAACACACCAAACTGAAAATTTGAAAAGCACACAGTGAGCTACAGTGCTGCTAAAATTTCTGTAACAACCCTAAGGGACAAACAACGCCGATTCAGGGGGGGAAAAAGGATAGGGAAAAACAGTTTGAGATATCACTTGGAAAAATCTGTGTGGAAAATGGTTTGCAAAAGGTGAATAAACTTTATTATGCCATACTGCTACACCTACTCTCCCCCCCTAAGGAGAGCCAACTGCAAAATGCTTTGCCTAAAAGAACTTAAAAATAACACTAGCCCTGTAGTGGTGGTGTGTCTTTCGGCTTTTCTCGGTTAGGGGTCGCCACAGTGGAACTCCGGTCCGCTAGTGATTGGCAGTAGATTTTTATGTGCCGAGTTGCCAGCCCTGACGCACAATCTTCAACGAAGGTACGCCCATTCACGCATGTCTCCACACAGAAGACGCTCTAGCTGAGAATCAAACAGGAAAACATCTTATTGTGAGGCGACAATGCTACCGCAGCACCACCACCGCAGTCAACCTGTAGTGCAGAGGGATAAAGTCCTGATTATGCCCCTAGGCAAAAAGAACTGATTAGTGACTCCAGCATGGGAAAAGTTGGATGTTGAGGGTGAGAGAAAGAGGCAGACGCAAGCTTGCCCATATTTAGAAAGAATTGTCACTGCAATGATGAACCCTGCCAACAAACTACAGTACAGAAGGATGAAACCAATCAAGCTGCAGAGGCTCTGCACAAAATGCAAGCCTGGTGGGGCTCCCTCCCAGCCAGTGGTAAAGTCACCTGTCACTGCAAAAAGTGGTTATGTTAGGAGGTATCCCAGTCACAATAATGCACTGTCTCAGTGACTTGCTCAGCAGGAATGAGAGAGACAACTGACTACCACCTACCTCATACAATGAATGGTTTGGGAAAGCTCTCACCAAGTTGCCTGTGAACATACGAGACAGCTTTTGCCTTGCTGGAATATGGGTGACTATGATGTAGGCAAACAGATATGATGTGTGATGGTCAGACAACTCCCAGGCAACATTGAAAACAGTGAAGAGTACAGCACCTAATTTTATGCCGCAAAATGTTCCACTGTACAAAATCACATGAGCTAAGATGATAGATAAAAGCCCTCATACACAAATTCTACCTTCTCCTTATGAATCGAAATATCCAAATTCTCAAAAAAAAAAAAAATATTAAAAACGACTTGCAGCTGAAAATTTGTGATACTTAAATGAACATTTCTCACCTGTTCTGTGTGCACACTAGGATGAAGGGCAGACACAAGGTTCAGAAGGTGACGTAATGGAACAGGATCCAAGTTTTTGATCAAAGAAGGAAACAGATCATGTATATATCTGCTGCAATGTTTAAGCTGCAAAACAATGCATAATTTACATCAGACAAAGTGTATAATGAAACAAAAATTCATAACATTAGATGACAGTAATAAGAAAAAAATCATAATCATCATATGCCACTCCTTACTTTCAACATGGCTTATCATTATTCAATAAAGGGTGCCACTGAGGCTAGACTATATTCCTGAGTACCAAATTGTAGAATCTTAAATGCCTCATGCTCCCTGCCTGCAGACTCTATAAGGAAGTTCTTTAGCCATTCTACTGCTCGTATTCCTATGATGAAGGCCACTAGAAAAGGGCTCGTCAGGACAACTTCTAGCCTCACTTGTGAAAGCTTTCTTGCTATGCAAGGACAAAATCTTCACAGGAGGACAATCTGGTGTTATTTTCCTAGACAGACAGTGTGAATGACCCAAGGATGACTGGGTTGCAACGGCCAACCAACGTGGCTGTGGTAATGCCTGAACTTGCTATGGAGGAGGCATCCAAATTGCAATGTTTTAAAATAGTGTGAAGGAATGACATGGTCTAAGAGCCGATCCCTCTTAAAAAAACAGTAGTGGGGCTAAAGTGGCTTTAGTAGAAAGTGACCACATTTGCCACTGGATTATCTTGACATGGAATAAATAGCAGAAGATGAAAAGACATACCAATTTTAAAAAGTACAGTTGCGTAAAATCTTACCATAGCTGTAGATGTCCTTCTCGTCACTGTTGCAGTATTCATAACATTAGGGATCCCCTGCCTAGGGTAGCCCAATGTCCGGCCAGTATACCAAAGCTTTAGACTGCTTTAAGCTACGCCGTACATCACACGTATGCTCCTTGTATAGCATAGAGCATAAAAGTGAAGTACCATCCTCAGAACTGAAAGCTCCAGTAGGAAAACCAAAACATAACCAGTACCATCCAGAAGTGAAATGGACCAAGGGGAGGAGGGAGAGTGTGAATATTGCAACAGTGAAGAGAAGGACATCTACCGTTATGGTAAAATTTTACACAACTGTACTACAACCTTCCATTTCACTGTTGCAGAAGTCATCACATTATGGAGAGTGTCACAGATCAGAAAGAAACTTGGGAGGAGGAAGGACCAGCAGGGCTCTCTAGGAAGCCATGAAGGATGGGCCTTGCAAAACCAGCTCTAGAAATTCCATCCAACTTGTAGTGTTTGGTAAAAGTATGCACAAAAGTCCAGGTAGCTGACTCAGTTAGTATCTAAACCCTTGAAAAAAGCACCAGGGGACGGCACAGCTCTAGCAGAATGAGCCTTTACAGAAAAAAGGAAGGCTCTTACCATGGCAGAGCAGCACAGCGGTTAACGTCACCTCATAGCAAGAGGCTCTCCTGTTCGATTCTCAGCTGGGGTGCCCTGTGTGGAGTTTATATGTTCTCCCTGCGTTCACATGGGTTTAACTCCAGGTACTCCAGTTTCCTCCCACAGTCTAAAGACATGTGTCTGGAGAATTTCTCCCTGGGCCTCCGCTGAAAATAGGCTCTGTCCTAGTCGGACTTTACCAGTCAACAAATGTTAAATAATAAATAAATGAGAATAACAAAAAGAAAAGCTTTTGAATACAAGAACACACACACTGCTTGGATACAACTAATCCCAAGGACCTGGGATGAAAGGAAACCAAGAGCTAATTAGATTTCCTAATAGTCTTAGTCTTATCCAAATAAAATCTGAGTTGTCTATGCAAATCCAACATGTGCATCACCTTCTCACTAGCAGACTGTAGAGAAGGGAAAAAGTGAGCAAATGAATAGACTGATTAAGGGACAACTCATTCACCACCTTGCACATAAAAGGATTAGTATACAAGGACACCATGTCTTTATGAAACACCAAAAAAGAAGGACAAGCCATAAGGGCTTAAACTCAGACACCCATTTGGCAGACGTAAGGGCTAACAAAAGAACAGTCTTCCAAGAGCAATGTTGCAAGGAAGCTGAAGATACAGGTTCAAAAGGAGCCACAGTGAACTTCTACAAAACAAAATTAACATCTCAGGGAGGAGGAACAGGCTTCCTGGGAGGCCGAATATGAAGGACACCTTTAAGGAATTGTTTAGCTTCAAACATAGAAGCTTAAGGAGGAGATAGAGGGAGACACGCAGAGATGTCTGATAAGTGGGTCTTAACAGAAGAATAAGCCAACCCATCACTGAACAATTCACACAAGTAAGAGAGAACCAAAGAAACATCCACAGAAATTGGATCCAGGTTACAAGGACGACACCAAACAGGAAGCCTCTTCCATTTGGATAAGTAGGATTTCCTAGTACTGGGTTTCCTGGCCTCCTGCAGGACCGTAAGCATGTATTCAAAAAAAAAGTGTCTGCACGGAATCAAAATCCTATCATCCCAGAGAGTCAGCAGAAAAGTGGACAAATGGGGACAGATGAGAGATCCCTTGTCTTGTGTCAGTAGGTCCACCATGTGAGGTAACTTGTGATGACTGTGCATGGCTAAATGCAGGAGGAGGAACCAATGCTGTCTTGGCCAAAAAGGAATCACCAACAAGATTTTGGGGGAATCCTGTTGAATTTTGAACAGAACTTTTGGAATAAGAGAAAGGGGAGGGAAAGCATAAAGAAACATACCCTTCCAAAAAAGAGAAGGCTCTCCTCCTTCCACACCAGAGGACCTGGGATTCTGGCATAAAATAGAGGAAGTTGTCTGTTCAGAGAGGAGACAAACAGATCTATTTGAGGAGTACCCCACTGCAGGACAATATCCAGAGGAGAGGCAAATAAATCTATTTGAAGAGTACCCCACTGGTGGACAATGTCAAAAAACACAACCTTGTGAAGCATGCATTCATGGAAGTTAAGTTAAGGACCTGCTCAGAGAGTCTGCTACGATGGTCTGACCTGAGGAAATGTAAACAGCCTGAAGAATCACTTGATACTGGAGAGCAAGACCCATACCAGAATTGGCAACTGGCAAAGAAGATAAGATCTTGTTCCTCCCTGTTTACATACCATATCACTGTGGTGTTGTCGGTAAACACCTTGAGAGGTCCAGGGAGAAAAGAAGATGAAAAGCCTGAAGAGCCAGAAAAAGGGCTCTCATCTCTGACAAGGATGTGCTCCTTATGTTGAAGAGGAGACCAGACCACCTGCACCTTTAGGGAGCCAAAAGCTGCTCCTCATCCCATGTCTGAAGCATCTGTGAACAGCTCCGGACAGAGAAGAGGGGGATGAAAAGGGAGCTCTGTATTTAAGGACACCTGCTGGATCCACCAGTGCAGTTCCTTCTTGAGACAAGGTAGAAGAGGAACTACAAATTCTAGAGGATGAGCATGTTGAAAGCCAAACTTGACTTCAGGAACCACTGCAGCTTCCTCATGTGAAGTTTGGCCAGATGGAACATGGGGATGGTGGATGCCATGAAACCCAGAGCTCTCAGAAACTACTTGGCTATAATGGAAGCCAGAGGAAGAACAGTCTGAATTAAGGAGATCAGGGTCAAGGCCTTGGGAGGAGGCAGAGATGCCAGTAAATGCACCGTTTGAATCCTGCAACCCAGAAAAATATGGTCCTGAGAAGCAGTCAGAGAAGACTTTTTGAAGTTTATTGCAAACCCCAGGCTCTGAAGGACAGAAATGGCAAAATGGAGATTTCGCAACAGGATCTCTGGAGAGGATTCCTGAAAAAGCAGATTGTCCAAGTAGGAAAATACTCTGATCCCCTGAAGCCTGCAAAATGCAATCAGAGGAGAAAGGCATTTGGTGAATACCCTTGGGGCAGTAGAAAGGCCAAAGGGCAAAGCAGAAAACAAAAAATGCCAGGAAGCAACAGAGAAATGCCAAAAACTTCCTGAAAAGGGGACAGATCAGAATATGGAGATAAGCATCCTTGAAGATCCAGACACACCAAATATGCCTGAAGAAGCAAAAGAGGGAACAAAGTCTGAAGGGACAACATTTGAAAAGTGGGCACCTTCATGAAAGTGTTTAGATGAGTGAGGTCTATACAAGTACCCTCTTTCTGTGTACTAGAAACATCCTGGGGTAAAACCTCCTCCCCCTTGGGACACAGCCACCTCTTGAACAGTACCCCGAGTCAAACGGTCCCAAAGCATCTTTGGGAAGAGGACAGTTGTTCCCGAGGGGGCTGCGGAATATCCATAAAAGGGGGAAAGGATTTCTAAACCATGAAATACCCCTGGTGAATAATGGAGAGAACCCCAGGAATCCTGAGTAATCTTTAGGCAAATGGTGGGGGGGGGGGGGGTATGATAGTCGGATAGCATCTGCTTTGTTTGTAAAGGAAGAATTCTGAAGTCCTGAAGTCTGAGTAGTCTGTAAGAGGAGCCCACCTGCCACCCTTTATGCCCTTAGAAGGAGGCCGAGATTGCCTGAGAACAAAGGCTGGCTTACTGGGGTAGTTTCTCTGAAATTTAGGAAGAGGAGAAACAAACCAGTTTAAGTTCCTGTAAAACCTTTCCCTTATCCTGAAGGGGCTTAAACAAATCAGCAGAAGCTTCATTAAACAAGTGTTTATTATCAAGAGGAGCATCCATCAACTTAACCTTGATGTCATCAGGCAAAGGTTAAAGCCGAAGCCAAGAATGACTCCATCACTGACCAAAAAGCAGTAGCCCTAGAAAAAGCATCTGCTGCATCATAACTACACTTCATGGAATGATGAGTCACCTGGGAAGTCCATAACAGGGGAAAAAGCAGAAGATTTACCCTCTGAGTCTGGAGGATCAGAAATAACCTGACAAGCCTGGGATAGGACAGCCAACACGTACCTCCCTGGAAATATGGGTCTGACAACAGTCCTAAAAGCCAAGGTAGCCGAGGTGTAAACCTTCTTACCTAGCCTTTCCATGGTTCTGCTGTCTTTATCAGGGAGCAGTAAATTGGGTAAAGGAAGTAATAGAGAGTGCTTGCCAAATGCTACAGACACCACTGAGGGGCCAGCAGCAGAACACTTGTACAAAAATTTGCAGTCCTTAGGCACCCTACAAAATCAGGTTTCTTTGGAGCAGAGGGCTGAGAATCTGGAGCTTTAGAGGCATTGAAAACTGCATCCAACAAAGCAGCCAAAACAGGATGAACAGCATAAGGTTTAGGAGATTCCATCTGCAACAACTCAAAGTACTTCTTGTGAATCTCAGAGAACTGAGCACAATCCCATTTAAAGAACACCATCATCCTGGAGACGGTGCCACCAAAAGAAATCTCTTCAAAGGGAGTATCAGGACTGGTAGATTCCTCTTCCTCTGACCCATTGTACAAAGAAGGAATTTGAGAGCAGTAACCAAGGGATTCCTCATCAGAATTTAACTCCTCCTCAGAGGAATCCTGTTCCCTGGATCTTTTAAGGGTAGTAGAGGACCTGCCTGCCACTCTGTGGCTCCTTAGGGGGAGGAAAAACGTGTTTAGTTTTCTGTATTTTCTTTAATGGGACATCTGCCTTATAAAACTCGTCATTCAATAGTAGTAATAGGATGACTTCTCTACTAAAATCTGAGGAAAACTCCTAGGCCCCTTGGAAAGAATCAACTGTGGTTCTCCCTGAACGTCTGAAAACAGACATCTGCAAAGCCTCCTCAGATGTGCTTAAAGTCGGATCCCCACAGGCTTCTAAACTGATCACAGTAGAGCAATCCAACAAAGTCAGGCGAACCTCCAGACATTTACCCACCTTGGGAGAAATGCCCCGCTGAAGCTGAACAGTGGAAGATTCCAGCCTTGACTTCTTGACTTTCTTCTTCCCTGACAGCTGTCCCTTGGGGCGGGAAGGTTCCTCCAATGCATGTTTTGGGAGAAGCTAAAGTCTCTGATTCTCAAGATTTAGTGCCAAAGAAGAAAATCTACTACGCAAAGTTTTATGTACAAAAGTCTGACAAATGTAAGAGGACATATGGTCATGTGACGTGCAAAGGCTAAACAGACATTGTTCATGATGGTCTTTATGGGGAACCTGTCTCCCAAACTGGCGTTTACCTTTTTGGATGACATGAAACTGCATAAGCAACAAAAAAAACAAGTAAAAAAGGGACCCCAACAGGTTACTTATCTTTAACGGCTCGGTGAAACCAGCAATGGAATGCAGGCATTCAGACCGACAATCAAGAGATGGCATTCAGACTGGTGGCAAACAAAGGTGACGTCCGGATGTACCGTCTTCAGAATTTGTGTCCTATGCTACACAAAGAGCATACGTGTGATATAAGGTGTACCTTTAAGCAACCTAAGGCTTTGGTATACTGGCCAGACGTCAGGCTGCCCAAGGCAGGGGATCACTAATGTTATGAATACTGCAACAGTGAAATGGAAGGACATCTGCTTAGACACAAGCCTGCCAGCCCTAACTTGTGCGAAGGGAACAAATAACTGTTCTGGCTTTTGTGTGATTTGCCCAAATATTTCAGTTGCCTATGCAAACCTTGGGAATGGAAGATCTTTTCCCCTTTGTTCTGGAAGATGATGAGAAAAATGGGATGTCAGCAGCCTGACTCAAGGATATCTCAGGTACTATTGCCTTTTGGGGCATGTAGCAGCAGAAAATGAATTTTTTTTTTAAAATGTATTGCTGTATAAAGAAACTGTTTTTATCTTAAAGTATAATACTATGACACCTGCTGACTAAATACAGAACGCATCTGGGAATTTCTTACTTAAGTATTTAACAGTAAATTAATCTGGAGTAGTTTTTTTTTTTTATTAAGTAATTGAGTAATTAAGTAGAGTATATAAAAATCTTGCATTTTGGGTGTGTATTACCTCCTGGAAGAAAGGCTGCTAAGCTGAAGTGCTAGAGTATGGACTACTGATTTGTTTTATATTTTGTGCTTGTGCTGAGTTTGGAGTACTGAGAGTTTTATATTTTGTGCTTGTGCTAATTGAACTATTTTACTTCACTGACCATACGTTGTGGATTATATTTGCTCTTCCTTTCATGGTATTTATTGGTTTGTGGATTTATGGCCAGTTATTCTTCATTTCTGCATTTGCCCCATGTCTTCCATGAAGAGGAAGTAGATCGGAGCCAGCGGACTATGGAACATTACATTAATTCATCTAGAGAGACTTCAATGGAAGGTAATTTCTCTTCAAAAACTCCTGAAACGCAAAAAGCATGGGAAAGAGTATTGTTGGAAGGGGTTAATAAGAGACCTGATAACCCCTTTCTTGTTGTGGGACATAAAGATGAGACTCACATTCCTTCTGAAATTTGGGGTTCTGTGGATGATATGGAAAAAATATCTATTTAAAAAGAATGCCCTTTAATATAATATTTTAAGCTTACGTTACTTGGACCTTGATATAACACCATAGGGTCTTAGATTTATAAAGAATCCAGCAACTCCTTTTGATACAAATGACCCCGTAGATAAGTCTGAGATTAAATAGATTCAAGCTGCTCACAAATGCGTCTCCAAGTGGATAAGTATTTTAATTGATAGAGACATGGTCAAACAACGTAAAGTGAAAGAAGATATTTCAGTTGCTTGTACCAGTCTCTCACATAAGTTGGGGAATCAATCTTTTAACCAGGTGTTATGTAACTTTCATATCAAGCTAGAAAAGTCTTCGGAGGAAATTATTAAAAGGGAAATTCATAAATTGGAGCAGGACATCCGTGATTATGGTACTGGCTTTCCCTTTCAAAAGCCAGCCAATCAGACACATTCTTATCGTAAGAGGCATTCCTCTAGTAAAGGAAGTTCTAAACATAGTATTTCCTTTGCTTAGTTGGAAGTGATAAATAACATGGGGGAATCTGAACAAGAAGACAATGCATATCCACCATTACCAACTCCACAAGAACCAGGTTACTTTAGGAATAATTTTCGTTACCAATGCAATGCGACCAATGGAAGGATAAAAGGACGGACAGAGAAATATAATGAGGGACAATATACTAGGTACGACAATTATTCAAAACGGACTAAATATTGACAACAGCTTGCTAATACTACGGTTTTACATGATAATAATGATGGTATTTGTCAGGCCATGTTTTGCAAGAGACTGAAATGGCCGTTCTTCATTGTGGCCTGAAGTTTGTACATACAGTATTACCTAGAAAATATAAAATTCAAATTGAAATGTTTCAGTTAGTCAGGAAACTACATTTGTTGAATTTTTTTGAAACAAATAAAAGTAAAACAGCTGGGGAAGAAATTGAAGGGGTTAGTGATGAAGAAGAAAGTTTTTTCACATGTGAATCTTTTTTGTCATGTAATTCTTTGGATAATGATGATGTTAACGCTTACTGGCTAATTGACACTTCTAAAGTTCCTGCAGAAAGTAAATTTATTCTGCCTTATACACATACAGGGATATCACAGTTTTCTTCTATGGTGAATTTTGCAATAAATGATGAGATTCAACAATTTTTTAAAAGAAAATAGAAATGAAATATAATTTAACTAAACAAGAATGGCAAGTAAAATTGAACGCTTGCCATCTACCTGGTTTGAATGACAGAAAAAGTTCATTGCGTTCCTTAAAAGGAAAAAATTATGTCATGTGACATCATAGATCATGTGTACTTAATGACTGTATTTTTGTAACACATCATACAGTCTGAAGAAGTCCTTAGTGGATGAAAGCGCTTACTGTGGATGTGTTGAATTAAAAGTTTTGTCATCATTTTGTGGCTCTGGTTTGGTTTAATTTATTTTATATATGCAAATGATCCTGATGAACATCAGGTGTTTCAGCTAATTGGCGATTCTGAATGCCCATGACTTGTTTTGTCATTTTAATGGACAATTTCAGGCCAATAAAGCCAAACTCCATTAGCTTATGAACATCAGGTGTCAAACACTGTGCTTGTGCTGTGCTAATGAGGTCATAAGGCCGAAATATGCATATCCACACTAGTGGGGTTTGACTTTATTGCTCTGAAATTGTCCATTAAAACGACAAAACAAGTTATGGGCATTCAGAATTGCCAATTAGCTGAAACACCTGGTGTTCATAAGGATCATTTGCATATATCCCATAGGCCTCTGATACAGGAGGTTTGGGAGGTCACTCAGTGGAAGTTCTAGCTTTGCTGGAGTTTTCATTTTGTTTTTACAGATTTTTTCAGTGACCTTCTCACTCATTGTTTTAGTTTGTTGTTTGGGATACTTTTGCAGTGACCCTAATGATAATGGACATCAGCTGGGTATAACAGCCCTGTGTTTCTAATGCTTAGTCAAACACTCTGCTTGTGCTGATGACGTCATAAAGAGGATGAAATATGCATATCCACAGCTAGTGGGGTTTGGCTTTATTCGTCTGAAATTGTCCATTAAAAAGACGAAAAGTCACGAGCATTCAGAATCGCCAATTAGCTGAAACACATGATGTTCATAAGGATCATTTGCATATATCCCATGTTCACAGGTAGGTACTAGGCTATTGGCCCTACGGCTTATATACGCCTAGCCAAAAATGTACCCTGGCTTTGGCCACCCAAGAAAATTATTTTCCTGTGCCCCTGTCAAGCAGAGCCACAGAAGTGATCCCTGGAGTGAATTTCCTATTTCCTATCCAATCATCAAGATTTTTCTTGAAGAGTGCTAATGAGGAGCTCTGTTTCACATAGATAGGTAGTCTGTTCCAGAGTATGGGAAGTCTCTGGGACAGGAATCTATCCCTCCAGCATGTTCTGTTTATTGTGGTGACAAGGTTTAGGTCCCTAGAGTGTAGCTCAGAGGGACTGGGATTTCATTAAGTGGAGCATGTCCAACAGCTCTGGGTTTGAAATAGCTTTGTATGTTAGGCAGAGATCGTCTCTGCGTAGGCGATATGCGATGGAGTAAAGCTGGATTTTTTGAGACCGTCTGCGTAGGGCATCTGTTTGAGGCCGGTAATCCTCTTTGTGAGTTATTTCTGTAGCCTTTCCAATTGTTGTAGATGTCTTGTGAGGAACATACCAAAAGGGGCGTTGTACTCTATAATGGGTCTAATGAGTGATGAGTAGAGGGGAACAATGACCTCTCTTTTTCTGGATGAGAAGTCTTTTGTGATGAGGTGAGCCACGTAGAAGGATTTCCTGACCATTGTGGTGATGTGATTACCAAAGGAGAGACTACTGTCCACCTGTGTCCCAATGTCCCATCACATTTTCGGTGTTAAGTAGACTACCAGCTATGTGGTAGTTAATGGGTACAGAGTTTTTACCAAAGGGGATGACAATACACTTTTTGGCATTGAGCTTCAGGCCATGGCTTTGACACCTGGAATCTGTCTCAGTGAGGCCCTTTTGTAGTATGTCGACATCGTTAGGAGTTTTGATTATGGCTCCTAGTTTGCAGTCATCTGCAAATTTTGTTAGCCAAAGACATTCTGTGTTAGCCTGTACTTCAGAGAAGCAGATACCAAACAGGAGAGGACCCAGGACTGAACCCTGTGGTATTCCACTTGTCACTGGTCTGAAGTCGGATTTGGAGTATGCTACTTTCACAGTGTGGGTTCTGTCCGTGAGCCAGTTGGCAACCCATTTTGTGACATATGGATATATACCTAGTTTAGTGAGCTTATCTATAATTCCAGAGTGGGGGATGGTGTCGAAAGCCTTGGCGAGATCTAGATAAGCTGTGTGAACCACCTTACCCTCATCTATAGCTTTGCTGACTGCTTCAAAGAAGTCAATCAGGTTTATGAGACATGATCTGCCTTTTACAAATCCGAACTGGGTAGGGTCCAGAGTTTGGAGATTACCAATGTCTTTGTTTATGTGTTCAATGATGATACGTTCCATGGCCTTGCAGACCAGGCTTGTCAGGCTAATGGGGCGGTAGTTCCCAGGGTCTGTGGTGGCTCCCCCTTTGTGGAGTGGGATAACCGTCGCGGTGCGCCATTCAGTGGGCACAAAGTCTGAGGTGAGGCTATGATTGAACATGGTACTTGGGTAGGGTGCCAGTTCATTCTGTAGTTCGTGTACAAGGCAGCCTGGGATATTGTCAGGTCCATTGGATGCTGTGTTCTTGGCTTTGGAGAGTGTGTTTTTTTACCTGTGCAGCCGTAATTACAGGAACTTTGCATTCTTCCGGTATAGCGATGGGCCCTCTAGGGGGTGAGGGGGGGGGGGGGTAAAGTTAGCACTGAACCTATCTGCCAGGATGTTAGCAATATCAGTTGGTTCTGTATATTTACTGCCATTGTGCTGTAACTCAGAGCAGATCTGAGTGTTGCCATTGAGATTCTTGACAGCTATAGAATGCTTTGTGGTTGTCTTTAGAGTCAGTGACAATTTTGTTTTCGTAACTAGCTTTGGAGGATTTTATGAGGGATCTCAGCTTCTTACTGAGGTTGACCAGGGAGTTCCTCCAGTCATGGGATTTTACTCTTTTTTGCAATTTCTTTCTTTTGTTGTAGAGTTTGTTTATGGCAGAGGAACACCAGACTGGCTTCCTTTTTTTGGAGGATAGCATCTTGGTTCTATTAGGGATAGCATGATCCATGCACTCGTGTAAGTGCTTATAAAGTGCATTTGTGTAGGATTCCGCAGTTGTACCTCTATTGTCCATCTGTGTGTGTGTCATGAAGTTTGCCACTTCTGTCTTAAGAAGTGTGAAGTTGGCTTTGGAGAATTTTTTTACGGTGGTTTTCCTAATTGAAGGTGGGGGCGGGATATGGATGTCTAGGCTGATTAGCTTGTGGTCGGATCTGACCAACGAGGAACTGACCTCTGGTGTGGAACACCGGTTGCCCATGTTGGTAATGACCAGGTCTAGGATACTGCTGCCCCTGGTGGGGGTGTGAATAAGTTGATCCAAGACATTGGAATTTATGAATTCCAAAAAACGTTGAGCAAAAGAGTTGGTACACAAGTAGTTTTCCCAGTTAATGGCGAGTAAGTTGAAATCACCCATTATTAGGGTGTTGGGTTGTACCCTAATACTTTCCAGTGTATCAAGAAATGAGGAGTGGGAATCCTGGGGCATGGTGGGGGGTCTGTAGCAAGCTACAATTTGGATTGCGGTCTTGCCCAGAGTTAGTTGCATTTGGATAATCTCAGATGCATTATGCTATGCAACTAGCCTGGAGGCGTGGATATCCTTAATGAATATCGACACGCCTCCACCTTTAGTGCTTCGTTCCGGTTAGGTTGCCAAAAAGTGTGGTATGAATTATAGCCTGGTAATGCAGGGATGCTCTCTGGAACTTTAAACCAGGTCTCTGTCACTGCACAGATGTTGATGTTCTCCATTTTAAGGAGTGCCTCGCGTGACTGCATTTTGAGGTTTAGACTTCTAGCACTGAGTAGCATTACAGTACAGTTTTGTACCTACCATAAATGTAGATGTTCGAGTGTACACCCTGCTGCAGTCATCACACTTGGGTTATCTTGTCGTCAGGCGGTCCCGCAGTCGGCCTGAATTCCAAAGTCTTGGTCCGGCGTCGGTTGCTGTCGCTTCTTCCCTAACGTCAGTGCGCCAGGGGTATACAATAGGCATCCGACGTCATTTTCTTCAGTTTTTCGTGCCCCCAAAAAGGTGGTCAGTAATTAGTACCAATCTAAGAAATTTAGCACAAACACAACATCCCCCCAGCTATTAGCAAATACATCAGAAAGGTACTGTAAAGATTTAGTTAGTCAGAGGGGATGGAGGGAGGGTAACCTGGACTGCAGCAGGGTGTACACTAGAACATCTACATTTATGGTAGGTACAAAACTGTACTATGTTCATCGTGTTAACCTGCTGCAGTCATCACACTTGGGTAGAATCCCAAAGCTAAGGATGGGAGGAGGAGTCAAAAAGGGTTAGAGGCCCTGCAGAACTGCAGTGGCGAAGCCAGCTCTAGTCTTAGAGTAAAGTGGTAAGTGGTAGTGTTTGGTGAAGGTGTGTACTGAACTAAGTTGCAGCTTCCAAAATATCCTTGGTTGGCACTCCCCTGAGGAAGGCTGTAGATGTAGCTGCTGCCCTGGTACAGTGGGGCCTTATGGTAGCAGGAACTGGTTTTCCATGATGGGTATAGCAAAAACGAATGCAATGTCCTATCCATTTGGAAATGGTCTGTTTTGATATAGCCCTCCCTTGAGAAGCTGCAGCATAGGATACAAAGAGCTGGTCAGATTTTCTGAAAACCTTAGTTTTATCCAAGTAGTAACGAAGTTGCCTGTGAATGTCCAAGGAATGCAGGAGTCTTTCTCCTTTGTTCTGTGGATTTGGAAAGAAGGTGGGTAAGTGGATGGTTTGATTTAAAGCCACACTGGATACCACCTTAGGCATGAAGGAAAGATTGGTTCGTAGAGAAACTCTGTCTTGATGGAAAATGAGGAAAGGTTCCACTGCCATTAGTGCCTGAAGCTCTGAGACTCTTCTGGCTGAAGTTATTGCTAGCAGCAGGGCAGTCTTCCATGATATAAACTTTAGCTCAGCAGAAAAAGCTGGTTCAAAGGGAGGTAGCGTAAGTTTTTCCAGAACAAAGTTGAGGTCCCAGGTTGGTGTAGGTGCTTTCCTGGGGGGGGGGGGCCCTAATGTTTTTTGCCCCTCTGAGGAACTGCCTTAGAAGTGGATGTGAAAATAAGGGTGTGTCCGTGCTGTAGTGGGCTGAAATAGCTGAGGCGTGGATTTTAATAGATGAAAAAGAAAGTCCTTTGTGCAACATCTCAGTTAAATACTGTAGAATCTGAGGCATGTGAGGCTGAAGGGTATTTTGGCCTTTAGTTTGGTTCCAGGCGCAAAACCTTTTCCATTTGTCCGAGTAGGCCTTCCTGGTGCTGGGCCTCCTAGCTTCCAGAATAACATCCATAACCGCTTGAGGAAGAGGAGCTGGCTGGATGCTTAGGTGATTTGCCATGCAGCCAAATTTAAGGTTTTGAGCTGGCTGTGTAGAATCCGATTGCCTTGCTGTGTGAGCAAATGAGCAATTTGTGGTAAAATCCAAGGTGGGCCCTGGGCCATATTCCTTAATAGTGGGTACCAGTGCTGGCATGGCCAGTCTGGGGCTATGAGTATCATTCGTGGTCTCTCCTTTCTGACTTTTAGAAGCACCTTTAAGAGAAGGGGCAATGGAGGGAAGGCATATACTGTCAGGTTTTTCCAACTGAATGAGAGTGCGTCCACTTTCCAAGCTTGATGGTAAAGTGTCCTTGTACAAAATGTTGTTAGCTGATAGTTTTGGGGGTTGGCAAACAGGTCTATGCCTGGGTGGCCCCATTTTTGAGTTATCATTGCAAATACTTGTGGATCCAGTTTCCACTCATGGGGATCCATGATGTTTCTGCTGAGGTCATCTGCCAATGTGTTCTTTTTTCCTGGCAGGAACTGAGCTTGTAGCTGAACTTGGTAAGCCAGCGCTGTGTTCCACAAGGTCATTGCTTGCTTGCACAGAGGGTAGGAGTGTGTGCCCCCTTGTTTATGTACCACATTACTGTGGTGTTGTCCGTCCTTATTGTAAGCTGTCCTGGATGTAAGAGGTTCTTGAAGGCTGTCAGAGCATTCTGTACAGCTAGCACCTCTTTTTGATTGATGTGCAGATTCCTTTGATCTGCAGTCCATATGCCTTGAATGCACTGTCCCTGCCATGCGTGCCCCCCAGGCGTAGTCCGATGCATCTGTTGTCATAGTTTGCCTGGCTGGGGGCAAGGTGAAAGGCTGACCCTTGTTGAGGTGACATGCCTGTGACCACCATAGAAACTCTTGTTGAAGGCAGGGAATGAGAGATATAATTGTGTCCAAGCTGTGGCTGTGTTGAGATCATACGCTTTTTAGGTACCACTGTAATTTTCTCATATGCAGCTTTGCAAATGGTATTAGTAGTATGCAAGATGCCATGAAGCCCAAGGCCTGCAGAATTTTTCTTGCAGGGAGTTGGGTCTTCGTTGCCATTGTTTTTGAAATATTGAGTCAGTTGTAGTTGTTTGTCTGGCGTCAGAGAAGCCTTCTGGGCTGTTGTATTCAAGCTGGCACCCAGGAATGTCATATTTTGTGAGGGTACTAGTTTTGATTTCTTTTCGTTTACTGTGCACCCTAGGCAACTTAGAAGATGTTTTACAAAAGCCAGACGTTGTAAGAGGATGTCCTTGCTTTCTGCTTGGATGAGGCAGTCGTCCAGGTATGGGTATATTTGAATTCCTCTTTGTCTGCAGTATGCAATTACTGGTGCCAGGCATTTTGTGAAAACCCTGGGCGCAGTGGATAAGCCAAAGGGCAGTGCAGAGAAAGTACAGTTTTGTACCTACCATAAATGTAGATGTTAGAGTTCTAATACAGCTACAGTAATCACAGATGGGTTCTGTGCCGTCAGGCGGTCCCTCAGTCGGCCGAATTCCAAAGTTTAGGTCCGGCGTCGGTTGTTGTCGCTTTCTCTCCTGACGTCAGTGAGGCCGGAGTATATAAGACACAGCTGACGCCATGTTCTTCAGTCTTTCTTGCCCCAGATGTCAGGTGTCCCCAGAAGGAAGGCAATACATAAATTATGTTTATATGTATATACAAGCAATGCAATATAATCCAAAATCAGTAGTTGCAAGCAAATAAACCATAGAAGGATAACCCAGTCAGGTTGTATGAAGAGGTTGTTAGGCCCCATGCCTTTACCAAGAGGGGAAGGAGGGAGGGAAACCTGTACTGCAGCTGTATTAGCACTCGAACATCTACATTTATGGTAGGTACAAAACTGTACAATGTTCATTGTGCATACAGCTGCAGTAATCACAGATGGGTAGAGTCCCAAAGCTACGCACAGGGTGGTAGGTACTAGGAGGAACTGGGTTGAGCCAGAATGCCCTGCAACACAGCAGTGGCAAAGCCTGCTCTAGTTCTGGAGTATAAAGGCAGGTGGTAGTGTTTTGTGAAGGTATGTACAGAACTCCAAGTGGCTGCCTCCAAAATATCTTTGGTAGGAACTCCTCTGAGGAAGGCTGTAGAGGTAGCTGTGGCCCTGGTGGAGTGTGATCTGATGCCTGTAGGAACAGATTTCCCATGATAGGAATAACAAAACCGTATGCAGTGGCCTATCCACTTTGAAATAGTCTGCTTGGAAACTGGCTTCCCTTGAGCCCCTACAGCATAGGACACAAAGAGTTGTTCTGATTTCCTGAAGGACTTTGTTCTGTCCAAATAGTAACGTAGCTGCCTATGGATGTCTAAAGAATGTAGCAGCCTTTCCCCTTTGTTTTGAGGATTGAGGTAAAAGGTAGGAAGGTGTACGGCTTGATTTAAAGCTACCCTGGATACCACTTTAGGCATAAATGATGGGTTGGTACGAAGGGAAACCCTGTCCTGATGGAAGATGAGAAAGGGCTGCACCGCCATGAGGGCCTGTAGTTCCGAAACTCTACGAGCTGAAGTGATAGCCAGAAGGAAGGCTGTTTTCCAGGACAAATATTGCAAATCTGTTGAGGCAGCTGGTTCAAAAGGAGGCAATGTTAATTTTTCTAGTATGTAATTAAGATCCCAGGCTGGTATTGGTTGTTTCCTTGGTGGTCTTATATTCTTAGCCCCTCTGAGGAACTGTCGTAAGAGTGGGTGAGAAAATAAAGGAGGATCCGTGTTGAATTCTGCAGAAATGGCTGAGGCATGGATTTTTATGGAAGAAAATGAAAGTCCACTGTTCAGCAGCTCAGCTAGATACTGTAATACCTGAGGCAAGTTCAGTTTTCTAGGGTCCTGGCCTTTTTTCTCATTCCAAGAGCAAAACCACTTACATTTTGCAGAGTAAGCATTTCTAGTAGATGGCCTTCTGGCCTCCAAAATGACATCCTGCACCTCCTTGGAGAGTAGGGTCTGTTGTGGTATTAAGGAATTTTCCATGCAGCGAGATTGAGTGTTTTCAGCTGACTGTGAAGAGTTTTGTAGCTGTGCTGAGTCAGCAGAAGGGGCATTAGAGGCAGGGACCAGGGAGGAGTATGTGTTAGGCTCCTCAGGAGTGGGTACCAGTGTTGCCTTGGCCAATCTGGAGCAATCAGTATCATCTTCGGTCTGTCTGCTCTTGCTTTCAAAAGCACCTTGGGCAGAAGAGGCAGAGGTGGGAATGTGTAAACTGTCCATGCTGTCCAAGTGAATGAAAGGGCGTCCACTCTCCAGGCCTTTGGATGAAAAGTCCTCAAACAAAACTTTTCCAATTGATGATTCCTGTGGGAGGCAAAAAGATCTATGTCTGGCCTCCCCCACGCTTGGATTATTTCTGTAAACACCTGAGGATGTAACTTCCATTCGTGTGGATCTGTCATATTTCTGCTTAGATTGTCTGCCAGCGTGTTTTCCAATCCTGACAAGTACTGTGCTTGAAGTTCGATTTGCCATTCCAGAGCCAAGTTCCAAAGAGTCATGGCTAGTCTGCACAAGGGGTATGAATGTGTTCCTCCTTGTTTATGTACCACATTACTGTGGTGGTGTCTGTTCTTCTCAGTAATTGTCCTGGATGCAGGAAGTCCTTGAAAGCTGTAATTGCATTTATTACTGCTAGCATTTCTTTTTGATTGATGTGAAGGTGCTTTTCCTTTTGGGACCATTTGCCCTGAATGCACCTGTCCGTCATGTGCGCCCCCCCCAGGCGTAATCTGAGGCGTCTGTTGTGATGACTTGCTTTGCTTGAGACTTGCAGAATGGGAGGCCTGTGTTTGCTTGACATGCTTGGGCCCACCATAGAAATTCCTTTTGCAAACATGGAATTATTGGTATTATTGTTTCCAAACTGTGACTGTGTTGAGACCATAGTTTTTTTAGGTACCATTGAAGTTTCCTCATATGCAGCTTTGCACATGGGATTAAAAGAATGCAAGATGCCATGAATCCCAGAGCCTGCAGGATTTTCCTTGCAGTAAGCCTGGTACATTTTGCTAGTATTTTGAAGTACTGAGATAGTTGCCCCTGTTTTTCTGGCGTAAGGTAGGCCATCTGGGTGTTTGTGTCCAAGTTGGCACCCAGGAAAGTTATTTTCTGAGATGGTGTTAGCCTTGATTTCTCTTTGTTGATTGTGTATCCCAGAGAATGCAGTAACCGTGTCACATATGCCAGATGTTCCAGAAGTATGTGCTTGCTGTCCGCTTGGATCAGGCAGTCATCCAAATAAGGGTAAATTTGTATCCCTTGAAGTCTGCAGTAGGCAATTACTGATGCCAGGCACTTTGTGAATACTCTGGGCGCAGTAGATAAGCCAAAGGGCAATGCAGAGAATTGATAGTGGATTGAACCTGCAAGAAATCTGAGGTATCTTCTGCAGCTTTGTCTGATTGGGACATGCAGGTATGCCTCCTTGAGGTCCAATGTTACCAGCCAAAACTCCTTGCCCAGCATGGGAAGAAGTTGCTGTAATGTGAGCATCTTGAATTTTGGTACGTGTAGAAATGTGTTTAGAATGGATAAGTCCAGAATGGGTCTCCAGTCGGTTCCTTTCCTTGGTACCAGAAAAAGTCTTGAATAAAAACCTTGACCTTGTTCGTGAGTAGGTACCTCTTGAATAGCTCTCATGCTTATGAGCTTTGAAATTTGTAGTTGTGCCTCTGCCCTTTGATTTTGTGGCAGGTTTGGCATGCCTCTCATTTTTGGAAGTGTGTGAAATTGAAATTTGTAGCCTCTGTTTATAATGTCCAGGATCCATTTGTCTGTTGTGACAATATGCCAATTGCTTGCAAATAATGCTAGCTTTCCTCCCAAAGGTGCTGCCAGCTGAGACTTACAGTTCATAGTTTAGTACTAAGCTAACTGCTCTTGCGAGCCATTTTAAGCCTAGCCAATTATCCCTTGTGAGACTCAAACCCTGCACCTTGTGTTTGTAAGGCAAGCACCTTAGCCATTAAGCCACCCTCCCAACCCCTTGCTTGGCATGGAAATGAGAGAATCATTGGGTTTGCTTCCTGTATTGTTGTGCACTGTCTTCGCCACCTCTTGGTGCTGGAGTTTGCCATTGTCGGCCTCTATATGATCCTTGTGATTGCCCTCTGCCCCTTGTGCGTCTGTATCTACCTCTTTGGGGCTTGTCAGTGGCTGGAAAGGACCAGTTTTTAGAAGGCCAATTTCTGCTAAAACGTGGTGGTTGGACCTGTAAAAAAGCTTTGACAGTTTGCATAGATTTGGCTTTTTCTTCCATTTTCCGTAGTATCTCCTCAGCATTAGTACCAAACAGCACATCCTTTTGTAAAGGAGCATCTAGAAGTTTAGCTTTCACGTGATCAGGCAAGTTTTGTTCCCTAAGCCAGGCATGTCTGCGAATGACTGATCCTGTAGCAGCCGCTCTACTTGAGGCCTCTAGGGCATCATAACCACATTGTAAGGTGTGTTTACCCACTTGCTCTGCACTATGCATCATATCCTGTAACTCCTTCAGATCTGGTTGTTCAGGTTGAGACATTTTATTCCTTAATTGTGATAACAGGAACTGTTGATATTTAAGCATATGAAACTGACAATTTAAGGCCCTCATGGCTAGGGTGGCCGAGGTATATACCTTTTTTCCCCACCTTTCTAAAGATCTTGACTCTCTTTCTGCAGGAAGTGGGTTCTTGGCAGTGGAGGCCTTCAATCCCTTGGGGCCTTGTGAAATGGTTTCAGGGTCAGCATTATGGCTTTTGAAGAAAAATTGGTGAGAGTTAGGTACTCTGTAGTACCCATCAGGTTTGACTGGTGCAGGAGGCAGAGAATCTGGGTTAAGGCAAGCCTCCGAATAAACATCTTCAAGTATGTCCAAAACAGGAGGTATCGCCAGAGGTCTGTGTTGAGGTAACAAAATAAATTCCCCAAGTCTTTTCTTGGAATCTGAAAAGTCTTGGCCTTCCCAATGGAAGTGTTCCCTCAAAGTGTGCAAGGTTTCCCCAAAGGAAAAATACAGAAGGAATGGACTGCTCTGCATCCGAATCCTCAAAAGGGGAGTAAGAGTGTTCCTCTACATCAGAATGTTCTGATAAAATGGATCCCTGATCAGAAGAGGGAGAATCTTCCTCCACTCTGGATCTCTTGTCTGGAGGGGGTTGAGAACCCCTGATAAGAGTAATTAAATCCTCAGCCATTTTAAGCATCTGTTTTTTAGGCATGGGACCTGGAGATGGGCCCTGTGCAACAGGCCTCTTGGGATGCCTGGCTGCTTTGGATTTAGTAAAGGCCTTAATAGAAAAAGAAGATGAGGGTCTAAAGACACCATGGGTGGAAGTGGACCTGTCCACATTAGTAGGCTCAACATTAGCAAAGGCTTTGGTGGTTGTAGTCTGGGAAGGGGCCGAGGTACCAGCGGTCTCGGGTACAGAGGACACCGCCAAAGGGGTGTCGTCTGTAGTCAGGGACTGCAAAGGCGTCTCGCTGAGAACCGGACCACGCGAAGCCTGTTTTGGCGTGTTGTCGGCGGGGACCGCGGGCCTTGTCCTTGCGTTTTTTGGACAAAACGGTAGTCGGAGTATCCGACGACATTTTATAATCAAAGGCTTTACCGAAATAGTGTTGGGAGAACTCCGCCCGACGCTTAATAGTGCGTTTATTGAAGGTAGCGCAAAAGCGACAGCCCGAGACGTCGTGGTCTGGGCCTAAACAAGGTATGCAGAGGGAATGGAAATCCTTATGCGGTATTTGCTTCCCACAAGAAATACAATTAACTTTTTCTGACATCGGTCTGAGGCAAGAAAAGTTTCCCCAACGGGGTACTTAGCTTTAATGAAGACTTCGGTTTCCAATAATTCCGTAATTCAGAAGCTGGCCGACCGGCACTTGCGAACTGCTTCTGCTTCGGGCACCGCGCGGCAAAAAAGACTGAAGAACATGGCGTCGGCTGTGTCTTATATACTCCGGCCTCACTGACGTCAGGAGAGAAAGCGACAACAACCGACGCCGGACCTAGACTTTGGAATTCGGCCGACCGAGGGACCGCCTGACGGCAGAGAACCCATCTGTGATTACTGCAGCTGTATGCACAATGAACATCTGGTAATGGGTTGAACCTGAAATGAAACGGAGGTATCTTCTGCAATTTTGTCTGATAGGGACATGCAGGTATGCCTCCTTGAGGTCCAACGTTTCTAGCCATGCTTTCTTGCCCAACATGGGAAGAAGCTGCTGTAGTGTTAGCATCTTGAATTTGGGTACTTGTAAGAAGGTGTTTAGAATTGAAAGGTCCAGAATTGGTCTCCAGGCATTGTCCTTTCTGGGGACTAGAAAGAGTCTTGAGTAAAATCCTTGGCCTTGCTCCCGTGTAGGTACCAGTTGAATGGCTCTCATGTCCATGAGAGCTGTAATTTGTTTTTGTGCCTCTGCCCATTGATTTTGTGGCAGGTTTGGCATTCCTCTTTTCGTTGGCAAGGTGTAGAAATGAAATCTGTATCCTTGTGAAATTATGGCTAGGACCCATTTGTCCTTTGTGAAGATGTGCCAGTTGTCTGAAAAAAGTGCTAATTTTCCTCCCAAGGGAGCTGCCAAGAGAGTCTTGCTTGGCCATATGAGGTTTAAGTCATTGAGTTTGCCTTCTAGTAGTTTGGGGCCTGTCTTCTCCTCCCTTCTGTGTTGCAGTGCCCCATTGTCGAGGTTTGTAGTGGGTTTGTGGTTGTCCTCTGCCTCTTGGGCGTCTGTATTTACTCCTCTGAGGTCTGTCAGTAGCTGGAAAGGACCAATTTTTTGTTGGCCAATTTCGGCTGAAGCGAGGGGGCTGAAACCTGTAGAAAATCTTTGACCGTCTGCATAGATTTTGCCTTATCCTCATTTTCTTTAAGACTTCTTCTGCTTTAACTCCAAATAGGATATCCTGCTGTAAGGGAGCATCTAGAAGCTTTGCTTTAACATGATCAGGCAGAGTTTGTTCCTTTAACCAAGCATGCCTACATATAACAGACCCAGTAACAGCTGCTCTATAGGAAGCCTCCAAAGAATCAAATCCACATTGTAAAGTATGTTTGCCCACCTGTTCAGCTGCATGCAACAGATCCTGCATTTCTTTCAATTCAGACTGTTGAGGGAGTGTGCTCATTTTTTGTCTTATTTGAGACATTAGAAATTGCTGGCATTTTAGCATATGAAATTGTCAATTTAGTGCCCTCATAGCTAGAGTGGCTGAGGTGTAAACCTTTTTCCCCCACCTGTCTAGTGCTCTGGAGTCCCTTTCAGAGGGTACAGGATTTTTCGCCATAGAAGCCTTAGCCCCTCTGGGACCCTGGGAGACAGTCTCTGGATCAGCAACAGGGCTTTTATAAAGGAATTTGTGGGAGTCAGGCACTCTATAATATATGTCTGGTTTGGCTGGAGCAGGAGGCAGAGAAACTGGATTTAAACTAGATTCTAAGTAAACATCATCCACAATGTCTAAAACTGGGGGTATAGCAAGAGGTCTGTGCTGGGGGAGTAAGAGAAACTCTCTGAGCCTTTTGAGTCAGAGTAGTCCTGACCTTCCCAGTGAAAATGTTCCCTCATAGTGTGTAAAGTTTCCCCAAAGGAGTAGTCTTCAAGAGGAGAAGCTGAGGGAATGGAATCCTCAGTATCAGAATCTTCATAAGGGGGAAAAGGAGTAATCTTGGTCCTCAGAGGAGCCTGAGGAAATAAGACACTTGATCAGAGGAGGCATAATCTTCCTCTTGTCTAGGCCTTTTGTCAGGGGGGGGGGGGTTGGGTACCCCCTGATTAAAGAGATCAAATCTTCAGCCATTTTAAGCATCTGTTTCTTGGGCATGGGGCCTTGAAATGGAGACTGAAGTGCAGTCTTTTTTGGTTTAATAGGAGTCTTAAGCTTAGGATACGCTTTTATAGTGAGCGTCGTCAGTCTGAAGACACCTTCAGAAACCGAAGGCGTTTCTGCAGCAGCGGCATCTCTTTCTGCAATGTTGTCGGTAGGGGCTAAAGAAAATGGCTGCGTCGGCATAGCACTCTCCGCCAAAGGCTCCGAAGCGGTCTTGGGTTCCAATTCTGCGGTAGCCAGGGGCTGTGTAGGAGCCTCACTGAAAACCGGTGAATCGGAGACCGGCCCAGCCGAGGCCTCGGAGTCTGGTTTGGGTCTAGGCTGCCTGTCCTTATCCTTGTGTTTTTTGTGCACGCTGGTAGTTGGTTGCTCCGATGGCATTGTGTAGTTAAATTTTCTAGTGAAGTACTGTCATGCGAAATCAAAGCGTCTTTTTATAGTACGCTCATTGAACCTAGCACAAAAGTGACAACCAGTGACGTCGTGGTCTGGGCCTAGGCAAGGTATACAATAAGAATGAAAATCCTTATGAGGTATTTGCTTCCCACAAGAAATACAATTGTTAACTTTTTCTGACATCGGTCTGAGGCAAGAAAAGTTTCCCCAATGGGGTACTTAGCTTTATTGAAGACTTCGGATCTGAAATTTGACTTCGAAAATCTCAGGAGTCGGCCGACCGGCACTTGCAAACTGCTTCTGCTTTGGGCACCGCGCGGCAAGAAAGACTTAAGAAAATGGCGCCGGATGCATCATATATACCCCTGGCGCACTGACGTCAGGGAAGAAGCGACAGCAACCGACGCCGGACCAAGACTTTGGAATTCAGGCCGACTGCGGGACCGTCTGACGACAAGATAACCCAAGTGTGATGACTGCAGCAGGGTAACACGATGAACATCCTCAGATTCTGCTTACTTGTACCCGTTACGGTGGTGAATTTGTCATTTGAACCTGGTCTAAAAAAGGCACTATAAGGGTGACAAGAGCCTTAGCCAGTATCCGGAATCCCAAGGGCAACAGGTGAAGGCCATCTCTGGCAAAGCATCGTGGTCTGTTGATCATGTCGTCCCAGGCAGACAAATACTGGATCCCCTTAAAATGACACCAGAAGCTTAGCCAATTTTTTAAATCAATCATTTTGTCCTTGTACTGTGGTATCATTCTGGGTGATGGCAGGATACTACTCAGGGCTAGGGTCATACCTGCCTGGGCTACATGATTGGAGAGCTTCTCCATGTCTCTCTTCATGTAGTCCAGGGAGGTGCGTCTCAGGTCATTCACACCAACATGGACAATGACAGTGTCATATTTATACTTGCTGTGGAGTGATCTGAGTGCGTGCCTTATGTGGTGGATCCTGGCACCTGACAGGCAGATGACAGTAACTTTCTCCTTGTTTAGCCTGGTGAGTGGAACATCAGTGTGCCTGACTATAGAGTCACCTATGACTAGAGTGTTGGGTACGTTGTTATGCCTTATGGGCTGTGGTTGAGTGGCACACTGAGTTTGTGGGTTATGTGTCATTTGGGTTGTGTTGGGGGGGTGGAGTTTGCTTGCGTTTCTGCTTTGGAGGGCCCTGATGCTTGGGCAGGTTTTTATTGAGAGCCTCGGTGAATGTAGGTGTGTGTTTTGTGTTTCTATGTGTGTGTTTTGGTGGTGTAGGTTTTGAGGGACTATGTGATGAGTGTGGTGTGGTGCAAGTGTTTACCTTTTCCTCTTGACTGTCTAGTCCAGTCTTGGGTGAAGAGAGCTTTCCTTCAAGTTTGGCTATATAAGTGCATCTCTCACAGGTTGTAGTGTTGGGTGGTAGGAGGAGAGGGTTCTCTGTGTACAAGAGGCAATTGCTGCATTGCCCCACGATGCCCAGACTCATCAGGTAGACAGGAAAAATCAACGGGAGCTGACCCTTAGACATGCCTGGATAGGTACTTATTTATTAAGCACTAAAAACTGCTTTCCTCTAGACAAGTGAGGAAAGTTGTGTGCTGTAGTAATTTGCAGCTTATTTAGTGCTTACAATGAGTTCTGAACAAGTGCTGAGTTCAAAGAAACAGATTTGAGTGCTGAAACTAGAAAACTGGCTAGTTCTAAAACAAAATTAAGCTAAAAGGCTTCCCTCCAACACAGAAAGGCTTGGGGGCACAGAAGCCTACAAACAGTCTAGACCACTTACTTGAAAGGCAGGAAACAAACTTAAAAATGTTTTTTTTTCTCTTTCCCAGTTGCTCTCTTTGTACACAGTAGGAGTGCCTGAAATCAGAATATGATCTCACTGCACTCAGTTGAGTGAGCAAATGAGATGGGCCCAAAAGGAGTATCCAAATACAAATTTACAAGGGCGGGTAGTTTCAAAGCCACCAAGAATAACACAAAAACAGGGAGGAAGGGTGGGGAACTAACTGAAAAATAGAGTCAAAACTTCCAGTTCAGTCAATATTCAATGCAACACAAATAAATCAATTAAAATGCTGTATTATTTGAAAAAAGTGCAGATAAAAGGTACTTAAATTCTCTTATACTTCCAGTTGAATACAGCGAGATCTTAGCTGGCCAAAGCTGAGGTTTTAAGTAGAAAATATTCCAAAATGTACCACTTAAATAGGCAGTGACAGGATATCAATGAATGAGACTACCCCATCTGCAATAACTAACAGGCAATAAAAATCTAGCAAGCACTAACTGAAAAAAAGAGTCAAAACTTCCAGTTCAGTAATAAATCAATTAAAATGCTGTATTATTTGAAAAAAGTGTAGATAAAAGGTACTTAAATTCTCTTATATGTCCAGTTGAATACAGACAGATCTTAGTCGGCCAAAGTTGAGGTTTTACGCTCTGGGAGTTCACTCAGTGGAAGTTCTAGCTTTGCCGGAGTTTTCACTTTGTTTTTACAGACTGGTTTTTCAGTGACCTCCTCACTCATTGTTTTAGTTTAATGAGTGATAAAGTTATGAGGGTTTGCCCATGTTGCTGCTGCACAGACTGAATCTAAAGGCAATTTTACTTGGAAGGCTACAGAGGTAACTAAGGCCCTGGTTGTGTCCGCTGGCTTTCACTGGAAGCTTCTTTTTACGCAAATCCTAAGTATAACTGATTGTGTCTGACAGCCACTTTGATAAGGTCACTTTTAAAACTGGAGAACCTTGCTTATTGTCAGCAAAGGATACAAACAATTGATCTGATTTTCTGGCATCTTTGGTCCTGTGTAAATAAAAATTTAATTATCTATGCACATCCAATTGGTGGAGTCTATACTCTAACAAACAGAGCCAGCACCAGATCAGACCAGACAAATTCACTAAATCTTTATTGTAGAACCGAGAAATCAAACCAGAGTCTTCATCAGTGATACTGCAAAACACAAAGTGCACTGTTTAAATATACAAACAACCTGACTTCCTGTGATGTCACATCACATCTCCCTTTGATTTAAAGATATGCTATAGTTTATCATTAAACCCTGGTGTGAAGAGCGCACCTAACTTAACAATCCATCTTGTTTCTTTACAATTGAGTACAGAATGCCAATCCCTCATACATTTTCTATCTCCCATTACTCTATCTATAATGGTGAACCAAAATCTAGCAGTGGAGTGTGATTGACAATGCCTATATAAGGCATTTGTAATGTGTTTGTTGCGAATGTCACTCATGTTCAGATATTCCAAATGAAGGGGTCTGGACGTCTGTCCTACATAAAAAAAAACGACAGGTACAGCTGGCCAAATAAATGACCCAATCTGATCCACAGTTAGCATAAAAATTGATGTCATATACTTGACCAGTATTCTGACATGAAGAGCGATGCCCACATGGAAAAGATCCAACTAGTTTCTCCCCTGTAATAGTTAACTGATCACCAGGATTTTTGTTTGTACAATAAAGTTTGTAATAAGAAAAATAGGATCCCTGTGTCTTACCTCTACGAAAAGAAAACTGACAATGTTCTGGCAAACTCTGTCCTAATTCCGCATTGGCCATCAAAATATTCCAATATTTACTAACCACATTCCTTAATAAATTGAAATTTTGACCATATGTTACCAGTCTCAATGTATCTGATTCTTTACGTTCATTCTTCCCCTTATCAGTTAACAACTGAGCCCTAGGCTGTTTAGAAGCCCACTCCCAGGCTGTAACAACGTCCCCCACCCTATAACCTCTGTGAAGAAATCTACTCGTGAGCTCATCCTTGGAGCTGTTGAAATCTTCCTCTTTTGAGCAAATCCTTCTAATTCTTAAGAATTGGGACTTAGGAATATTTCTGATTGTGTGTGTTGGGTGCAGACTGGAAGGGTACAATAAATTGTTACATTGAGGGTACTTTCTATACACCAAGGTATGCAAGGTGTGATCAAGTTCTCTCACAACCTTGACATCCAAATAATTAATTTCCTCATAACTATGAGAAAATGAAAATTCAATACTCCATTTATCATCATTCAAATATTGTTCAAACTCCTGTAGATATTCAATATCCGCAAGCCACACCAACCAACAGTCATCCAGGAATCTCCTCCATATGTCGATTTCAGCGAGGTAGATGTTATGGGCCTCATTGTAAATGAGTTCCTCTTCTATGTACCCCATAAAAAGATCTGCATAAATGAGGGCAAATGAGGCCCCATGGCTGTCCTCTGGGTTTGCCAATAACAATCCCCCTGGAAAAAAAAAAAAAAAAAAAAAACATTTTTGGTTAGGACGTGCTCAGCCATACATATAAGAAGTGTATAAAATCCAGGTGTGTACAACCCAGCTCTATTTAAGCAACAATCCAAGGCTTGCAACCCTGCCCAGTGTGGTATACTGGTATATAAGGATTTCACATCAAGGGTGCACATAAGCCAATTAGGTACAAGTTGGGAATCCGATACAGTTTGTAGGAATTGAGTAATATCTTTAATCCTAGCCCGAATAAGAGGTAACAGAGGTTTGCAGATACTGGGTCAAATATGCTGATAAAGGTTCAGTCAAGGAACCAAATCCAGAGACTATTGGTCTACCTGGGGGGGGGGGGGGGGGCTGATGTAAGCTCTTATGAATTTTCAGCAACAAATATAAATACTGTTTGCCTGGGTCCCTCACAGAAAGATGTAAACTAATGGTTTTACTGATGATGCCTTCCTCCACTGATCTCTGCAAAAACATGTCAATATCTTACTGAGGGTTAGCTAACTGTCTACTTCCCTCTGCCCAATATTAACTGGAATCCATGAGTACCACTATCCCTCCCTTATCAGCTGGAAGGATGACAATATCAGAATTAGTGAAAAGCTCCTTAAGAGCCCTTTGTTCATTTTGTGAGAGATTATGTCTAAACACTGGAGCAAAACATAGTTTGAAGTGCAGATCTTTAAGGACCGCTTGTTGGAAAATCGCTACATTTTTGTTCATAGGCGATGTTAAACTAGACTTCTGAAATCTAAATTCTGTAGACCTCTGGGAGTCTGACCCAGAATCAAAAAACAGCTTTAAGTTGATATTTCTACAAAAGGCTGACACATCTGTAACAAATACATTCTCGTCAACACAAAAACCTGGTACATAGTTCAATCCTTTATTAAAGAGCTGTTTCTGCTCCACAGTTAAAACATGTGATGATATGTTATGAATATTACAATATTAATTGTTTATTTGACCAGTGAATGAAGAAGATTCTCTAATGTGTCTATTCTGATGCTTCCGCCCACCCCTATTGTTTGTTTCTTCTAAAGGCTGTTCCTGCCCCTGCTGTTTTTTTTTGCTTCAGGTGACTCCCTAACCTGAGCACTTTCATTATCTGTAGCAGAGGATTCATCCCCTTGAAGTGCTATTACCAAAAAAAAGATTTTTTTCAAAATGGATCGAGGTCTTTTTTTTTTACATACATAAGTACCTGATCCATTGGTCTCAGAGAATCGAACATTCTTCCTAAACTCAAAGGGTTTTCCTCTCTCATATTCTTCCATATCCCTTGCAAATTTCTGTATTTTTTTCTCTTTAACTTGATTTTCAAATGCCAGAAGGTCCTTAGACAGTTTACCCAGGCAACTGACATAATGTGGCTGTCCTTCATAATTTTTAACCATCTCACTCACTAATTTGACATTGTGGATGTTATCCTCTATAATATATTCATAATATGAAGTCAATATATTAACAAAAGCCAGGGAGGCATTCTGTTGGGCCTTACACCAATCTTGAATTAAAAAAAAAACATCCAATTTGTCCACCAGAGGCTGAATCCTCACTCTCAATCCTCTGGGAGTAATGTTCTTACTTTGATATGCCTTAAAAAGTTTCAGGTGCCATATATTCATACGTCAATTCTTCATACATTTTCCTAGCTTAATGAACAGTGAATTGCAGCCGTCAACTGGATCAACATTACCTTCACCTATGGTTCCATCAAAAAATCCCTTAAAGCCAAAAACCTGAATGTCATTTTTATCTGCACATAAACTTTGGAAAATAGTGTTTAAATCCATGACCATAAACTGCTGTAGTTATTCAACCCAAAACTGTTCAGCCATGTTGTTAGAATTTCTAAACCCAAAAACCTCCCAAGGCATAAATATGTGTGTGTGTAATGCCCACAAAATAAATATATGTCTGCACAGCCACACTTGCCAGTCAGCTAAGAGGCCCCACAAGACCCAATGGCCCTTGAAAACCCACAATAATAAAACTATTCCAAATATAGTTCAGGTATTGAATACTATGGAAAGGGATATATAAATATAGAGACCAATCCAAATCTTAATCGTCAGAACTACTGCATGCAGTAGACATCTGAAATTCAAAATCATTTAAATATTCAGATTAAGCAACCAAACCATAACTGTGTTAAATTCAAATGAATTAGTTTTTAAAGAACCTCCACTAACAAACTGTACAAGAACAGATGTATGAGGAACTGTGATTAGTGTCTGAAAGCATACACCAATTACCTATACAAACACAGATACATAAACAGTATTGCAAACATTATGTTGTTTCCAGACCCAATTCAAATGGTAGATATTGCCAACATGAATCCCAACTGTTGTCCACAGATTCATTCATTGAAATAAATCCTCAAACAGAAAAAGGGTTAGTTCAAGTGCCCATAAATAACCATTTAGTAATGAGGGATGTTCAACACCCTATAGTAAATGGAAATGGCACGTCCCAATTTCAATTAAACAGAAATAGCCCTGTCTTCAGAACCAGCAGTGAGAACTTAACTAATTTAAATAAGTTATTATTACAGGAACATTCATTGGTTAATCATGCTGACACAAACATATAGAGGTCATAATATTTAGGAACATACACTAGTTAACTAACAAAAATACATTCATTAGTCAACTGCTTTTAACAGGGATACTTAAACAGTATCACAACATTTACACGTTGTTCCCGAACACAATTCACACGTACAGCACATATCCCAACTGTTGCCCACAAATTATGAGTCCTCACTGAACAAATTTAATGTCCCATTGCCAACCTAGCATTGATGAATCACCGTTTCTCTCTTCCGAAGGGCAAAGTTAGATGAATTCCTAAAGACGGTTCTTAAGTCACAACTGCAAGTCCCAAAATACATAATAAACCCTTTTGAGTCCAAACACAATTCTTTAATATAAATGATATCTCTTACTGACGTAATTACGATCTCATGTATCCGCATGAATTAGACAATCGCAGCAAAACACAGTCTCACAATTCAATGATTTACTTGAAATTCCATAAAAACGCTCAAATTCACATCCAGGGCCCAACTTGAACTCACTCGTCGAGCACCAACTAGCAAAACCAAAATCCGAAACCCAAATGTCACCATAGGGGTAATTAAAGGACCACTACGGGCAAATGATGAAGAAAACATATGCTAGGTTGGCAATGGGACATTAAATTTGCTCAATGAGGACTCAATTTGTGGGCAACAGTTGGGATTTGTGCTGTACGTTTGAATTGTGTTGAGAAACAAAATAAATGTTGTGATACTAAAGTATCCCTGTTAACATCAGTCAACTAATGAATGTATGTTTGTTAGTTAACTAGTGTATGTTCCCAAATATATGACATCTATTTACGTGTTTGTGTTAGCATGATTAACCAATGAATGTTCCTGTAATAACAACTTATTTAAATTAGTTAAGTTCTCACTTCTGGTTCTGAAGACAGGGTTATTCGTGTTTAACTGAAATTGGAGCATGCCATTTCCATTTACTATAGAGTGCTGACACTGCTGAACATCCCTCATTACTAACTGTTTATTTCTGGGCACTTGAACTCACCCTTTTTTTCTGCTTATGAGGATTTATTTCAATGAATGAATCTGCGGACAACAGTTGGGATTCATGTTGGCAATATCTACTGTTTGAATTGGGTCTGGGAACAACATAAAGTTTGCGATATTATTTATATATCTGTGTTTGTATAGGTAAACTGGTGTATGCTTTCAGACACGAATCACACTTCCTCATACATCTGTTCTTGTACAGTTAGATGATGTTCTTTAAAAACTAATTAATTTGAATTTAGTACAATCAATGATGGTTTGGTTGCTTACTCTGAATATTTAAATGATTTTGAATTTCAGATGTCTACTGCATACAATAATTATAACGATTAAGAGTTGGATTGGTCTCTATATTTATACATCGCTCTCCATAGTATTCAATAGCTGAGCTATATTTGGAATAGTTTTATTATTGTGGGTTTTTGAGGGCCACTGGGTCTTGTGGGGCCTCTTAGCTGACTGGCGAGTGGGTCAGACTCCCAGAGGTCTGCAGAATTTAGATTTCAGAAGTCTAGTTCTACACCTTTGAACAAAAATGTAGCGATTTACCAAAAAGCGGTCCTTAAAGATCTACACTTCAAACTATGTTTTGCTCCAATGTTTAGACATAATCTCTCACAAAATGAACAAAGGGCTCTTAAGGAGTTTTGTGCTAATTCTGATATTGTCATCCTTCCAGCTGATAAGGGAGGGGCAGTGGTGCTCATGGATTCCAATTATTGGGCGGAGACAGTTAGCTAACCCTCCGCACTACATGCGCATGTCCACTGATCCCATTCCCAATTTTAAGAAAGATATTGGCATGTTTTTGCAGAGAGCAGTGGAGGAGGGCATCATCAGTAAAACCATTAGTTTACATCTTTCTGTGAGGGACCCGGGCAAACAATATTTACAACTGCTGCCGAAAATTCATAAGAGCTTAGATCAGCCCCCAGGTAGACCGATAAGTCTCTGGAATTGGTTCCTTGACTGAACCTTTATCGGCATATTTGACCCAGTATCTGCAACCTCTGTAACCTCCTATTCGGGCTAGGATTAAAGATACTACCCAATTACTACAAATTGTATCGTATTCCCAACCAATTGGCTTATGTGCACCCTTGATGTGAAATCCTTATACACCAGTATACCACACTGGGCAGGGTTGCAAGCCTTGGATTATTGGTTAAATAGAGCTGGGTTGTACACACCTGGATTTTATACACTGCTTATTTGTATGGCTGAGCACGTCCTAACCAAAAATGTTTTTTTATTTTCGGGGGGGGGGGGGGTTGTTATTGACAAACCCAGGGGACAGCCATGGGAGCCTCATTTGCCCCCATTTATGCAGATCTTTTTATGGGGTACATAGAAGAGGAACTAATTTACAATGAGGCCCATAACATCTACTTGCCTGAAATCGACATATGGAGGAGATTCCTGGATGATGGTTGGTGTGGCGTGCGGATTTTGAATACCTCCTGGAGTTTGAACAATATTCAAATGATAATAAATGGCGTATTGAATTTTCTTCTTCTCATAGCTATGAGGAAATTAATTATTTGGTTGAGAGAGAACCTGATCACACCTTGCGCACCTTGGGGTATAGAAAGTACCCTCAATATAACAATTTATTGTACGCTTCCAGTCTGCACCCCACACACACAATCAGAAATATTCCTAAGTCCCAAATCTTAAGAATTAGAAGGATTTGTTCAAAAGAGGAGGATTTCAACAGCTCCAAGGATGAGTTCATATGTAGATTTCTCCATTGAGGTTATAGGGTGTGGGACGTTCTTACAGCCAGGGAGTGGGCTTCTAAACAGCCTAGGGCTCAGTTATTAACTTTTAAGGAGAAGAATGAACGTAAAGAATCCGATACATTGAGACTGGTAACAACCTATGGTCGACATAGGTTCATAGGTTTATACTAGGCTATCTGCCCTAAGGCATTTATAAGCCTAGCCCAAATTTTTGTGGCTTACGCCACCCCTTATATGAAAAAATACTGTGCCCATTAGTTTGTTGTGCCTCTGTCCAGCAGTGACACAGAGATGATTCCCGGGGTAAACCTACGATCTCCCATCCACAGGTCTAGATTTCTCTTGAACAGAGTCAGCGAGGTGCTCTGCCTCACATGGACCGGGATTTTATTCCACAGCATAGGGAGTCTCTGAGTGATAAATCTATCCCTCCAGCACGTCCTATTTATATCCGTGCTAAGGTTTAAGTTGCTTGCTCTAGTGGTTTTGGTGGATTTGGATTTTTTGAGGTGGAGCATGTCCATTAATTCCGGGTTGGACATGGCCTTGTATGTCAGGCACATGTCACCTCTGAGCAGACGGTATGCGACTGAATAGAGCTGGAGTTTCTTCAATCTGGCAGCATATGACAGATTTTGGAGTCCCTTATCCTTTTGGTGAGGAGCTTTTGGGGTCTCTCCAATTGCTGCAGATGTCGGGTGAGATACATCCCGAATGGGGCATTGTACTCGATCATTGGTCTGATAAGTGAAGAGTACAGGGGAACAATGACCTCACTAGATCCGGATGTGAATCCCTTCATGATCAGGTGGGCAATGTAGAAGGTCTTTCTAACCACTTTAGCAACGTGAGTGTCAAAAGAAAGGCCACTGTCAACCTGGGTCCCCAGGTCCCTGATAACCTCTTCTGTGCTTAGTGGATTGCCACCTATATGGTAGCTTGGGGTTACCTTGTTTTTCCCGAAGGGTATGACTATACATTTTTGGCGTTTAACTTCAGGCCATGGCTCTGGCACCAGCTATCTGTTTCCGTGAGTCCCTTCTGAAGGATATCCGTGTCCGATGCACTTTCCACTATGGCACCCAGTTTGCAGTCGTCTGCAAACTTTGTCAGCCAAAGTCCTCCGTGTTGGCCTGTACTTCTGAGAAGTAGATGCCAAACAATAGGGGGCCAAGGACCGAGCCCTGTGGGACACCACTTGTGACCGGCTTGGAGTCTGACACAGCGCCAGCAACTCTAACCCTGTGGGTTCTGTCCTTAAGCCAGTTTGCAACCCATCTTGTGACATATGGGTTTACATTTAAGCTGGTAAGTTTTTCTACAATACCCGAGTGGGGTATTGTGTCGAAAGCCTTTGCAAGGTCAAGGTAGGCTGTATGGACTGCCTTTCCCTCATCAATGGCCTTGGTGACTGTTTCGAAGAAGTCCACCAAGTTCAAAAGGCATGATCTTCCCTTGACAAAGCCAAACTGGGTCGGGTCCAATGTCTGCAAGTCCCTATATCTTTGTTTATGAGCTCCATTATGATCCTCTCCATAGCTTTGCAGACTAGACTTGTTAAGCTTATGGGCGGTAATTACCAGGGTCCGTAAGAGGCGCCGCCTTTGTGGAGTGGGACCACAGTTGCCGTACGCCACTCCTTGGGCACGTATCCTGTGGTAAGGCTGAGATTAAACAGCTGCCTTATGTGCAGGTTTAATTCCTCATTTAGCTCGTGTAGCACACAGCCGGGGACACCATCCGGTCCCATTGATGCTGTGTTTTTAGCTTTAGAGAGAGCAGCTTTCACCTGCGCATTTGATATGTCCGGGAGGCTACACTCGGCTGGGATAGTTATCTCTCCTTTAGGGGGGGGGGGTGAAGTTTGCACTGAACCTGTCTGCCAGTATGTTGGCAATGTCTGTGGGTTCAGTGATTTTTGTATAATTTTGGACTAATTCTGAGCATATCTGGGAGTTTCCACCCAGGTTCCTAACATAGCTGAAAAAGGCCTTATGATTGTCCTTTGAATCCATGGCAATTTTTCTCTCAAAATTGGCCTTAGTTGATTTTATGAGTGCTCGTATTTTTTAGTAGTAATGATGAGGGGTGACTTCCCTTTTATGGATTTTGTTCTATCATGTAATAGCTTTCTCCTCTTATTGTAAAGTTTGTTAATGGCTGGGGTCCACCAGACTGGACGTTTGCCCTTTGTGGAAAGAGTCTTGGTTTTATTTGGGATTGCCTGATCCATGCAGTCCTGGAGGTGTTCATAGAAGGCATTTGTAAGGGCTTCCGCAGCTTGGGTTGTGGTTTCCTCTGGCTCAGGGGCCTTGAAGGATACCACACCAGTCTTGAGTAGTGTGAAGTTTGCTTTAGAGAAGTTCTTCACTATGGTCTTTTGTTTGGGGTGGGGGCGGGATGTGGATTTCCAGTGAGATTAGTTTATGATCAGATCTCACCAATGAGGGATATACTTCGGTGTGGAGCATTTTGTCCCCATGTTTGTGACAATGAGATCTAGTATATTTTCTCCTCTCGTGGGAACAGTGACTAGCTGTTCCATGGCATTTGAATTTATGAACTCCAGGAACCGTTGGGCTAGAAAGTTAGGGCTTGAGTAATGTTCCCAGTCTATATTCGGGTAGTTGAAGTCACCCAATATGATGGTGTTTGGAGATACATTTATACCCTCCAGTGTCTTCAGTAAGGCTGTGTGGGGTTCCTGAGTTTGAGAGGGTGGCCTGTAGCATGCTACAATTTGTAGAGCAGTTTTGCCTATGGTTAGTTGCACCTGGATGGTTTCGAAGCTTATGCGTTGCCACCAACCTGGAGGTGTGGGTATCCTTTATGAATATGGATACACCCCTCCTTTTGTGGTGTGGTCCGGGTTTTGGGGCGGAGCATGATATGAGGTAAAACCTAATAGTGCCGGGGTGCTCTCAGGAGCCTTGAACCAGGTTTCAGTTACAGCACAGACATCGATGTTCTCCATACTGAGAAGGGCCTCGAGTGCGTGCATTTTGAGATTTAGACTTCTAGCATTGAGCAGCATTACCCTCAGTTTCTTCCCATTTTGTTTTCTAGGGTGGTAGGTTTAGAATTTGAGCCTTTCCTAAAAAGGCACTATGGGGTGGCAAGAGCCTTAGCCAATATCCGGAATCCCAGGGGTGACAGGTGCAAGCCGTCCCTTGCGAAGCAGCGTGGCTTGTCAAGCATGTCATCCCAGGCAGACAGACACTGGATCCCCTTTGAATGACACCAGACATTAAGCCAATTGTTAAAGCTGATCATCTTGTCTCTATATTGTGGCATCATTCTTGGTGAAGGAAGGATACTGCTCAGGGTTAGGGTCATACCTGCCTGGGCTACATAATCAGAGAGCTCCTCTATGTCTCTTTTCATGTAGTCCAGGGAGGTGCGTCTCAGGTCGTTCACACCAGCATGGACAATGACTGTGTCATATTTGTACTTGCCGTGGAGTGACCCGAGTGCTTGTGTTATGTGGCGGATTCTAGCCCGATAGGCAGCTTACTGTGACCCTCTCCTTGTTCAGCCTGGTGAGTGGGACGTCAGTGTGTCTGACTATGGAGTCACCTATGACAAGTATGTTTGGTGTTGTATTTGGCCTTAAGGGCTGTGACTGCTTTGCACACTGCTTTTGTGGTTTATGTGTTGCTTGTGGGGTGTCTTGAGGTAGCAGTTGTTTGGGTGTCTGCTTTGGAGGCCTCTGCTGTTTAGGTAAATTTTTACTCAGAGCCTCCGAGTATGTCTTTGTGTGTTTATGTGTTTGATTCAGTGGAGTGGTAGCATTATGTGAGGCTGGTTTTGTGGTGTGTGTAGTTGCATTCTCCTCCTGTCTGGTCTTGCCAGACAGATGACAAATGTCAGTTTATTAAGTAATGTGGTTAATAAACACTGGAATATTTTGATGGCCAATGCAGAATTGGGACAGATTTTGCAAGAAAATACAGTTGTGTACACTTACCATAAATGTAGATGTTCGAGTGTATTCACTGTTGCAGTCATCACTTTTAGGTTATCTGCTTGCAGTAGCCCTCAGTCTGCCTGATTAAATAAGTCTTGGATCCTGCGTCGGTTGCTGTCCCTTCTTCCATGATGTCAGGGGTATAAAACATGCAGCCGACGCCATTACATCAGTTTTTATTGCCCCAGATGTCAGGTGTCCCCTTAATGGGAAGCAATTAAATCTATAAATATACAAGGTTATACCTCCAACAAAAAAGCAAATACACCAAAAAGCTTTTGAAATAGAAAAGGAAAGTAGAGGTATATCCAAAAGAAGAAAGGGGGCTGGAGGGAGGGTAACGAAGACTGCAACAGTGAATACATTCAACATCTACATTTATGGTTAAGTGTACACAGCTGTACTATGTTCTTCGTGTTTCACTGTTGCAGTCATCACTTTTGGGTAGACTGCCAAAGCGAAGGATGGGAGGAGGAATTTAAATATCATTTGGACCAGCTAAAAGGCCCTGCAAGACTGCAGTGGCAAAGCCAGCTCTGGATTTAGAGAAAATTGGCAGATGGTAATGCTTGGTGAAAGTACATACAGAACTCCAGGTAGCAGCTTCTAGGTTGTCCCTGGAAGGGACGCCTCTGAGAAAGGCTGTAGAGATAGATGCAGCCCTGGTAGAGTGGGGTCTGATCCCCTGTGGGATGGGTTTTCCATGGTGCTTGCAGCAGAAATGAATGCAACTGCCTATTCACTTGGAAATGGTTTGCTTTGAAATAGCCTTCCCCTCTGCCCCTGCAGCAAATGCCACCAGCAGTTGATCAGATTTCCTTTGAGGTTTAGTTTTGTCCAAGTAGAATCCAAGTTGTCTGTGCATGTCCAAGGAGTGCAGAATCCATTCCCTTTTGTTTTGCGGATTAGGAAAGAAGTTTGGCAAATGTATGGACTGATTAACGGCCACACTGGATACCACCTTGGGTATGAAGGAGGGATTGGTCCTGAGGGACACCCTGTCCGCATGAAAGATGATGAAAGGCTCCACTGCCATGAGGGCCTGCAATTCAGATACCCTTCTTGCTGAAATGATTGCTAAAAGGAAAGCTGTTTTCCAAGAAAGGAATTTTAAGTCTGCAATGGCAGTTGGCTCGAAAGTAGGAAGGGTGAGATCTTCAAATACAAAGCTGAGGTCCCAGGCTTGAGTTGGAGCTCTCCTGGGTGGTCGTAGATTTTTGGTCTCTCTGAGGAACTGCTTAAGCAGTGGATGAGAGAAAAGGGATGGTTCTGTGTTATAATCAGCTGAGATGGCTGTGGCGTGAATTTTGATGGAGGAGAAAGACAGGCCCTTACGAAGCATCTCAGTTATGTATTGTAAAATCTGAGGTAAATTGGGCACTGTTGTGCTCATCCCTTGAGACTGGTTCCAGACACAGAATCTTTTACATTTTTCAGTTCATAGGTTCATACTAGGCTATCTGCCCGAGGGCATTTACAAGCCTAGCCCATAGTTTTGTGGCTTACGCCACCCCTTTAGTATGGGGAACTATACCCATTATTTTGCTGTGCCTCTAGCGAGCAGTGACACCGAGGTAATCCCTGGGGTATATCTGCGATCTCCCATCCATTGGTCAAGATTTCTCTTGAACAAGGCCAGCGAGGTGCTCTGCCTCACATATACCGGGATTTTATTCCACAGCATAGGGAGTCTTTGGGTGATGAATCTATCCCTCCAGCACGTCCTATTAATAGCCGTGTCGAGGTTTAAGTCTCCTGCCCTTGTGGCTCTGACGGATCTAGATTTTTTGAGGTGAAGCATATTCATCAAATCTGGGTTTGACATGGCCTTGTATGTTAGGCAAAGGTCACCTCTGAGCAAGCAGTAAGCGACTGAATAGAGCTGGAGTTCTTTCAGTCGGGCAGCATAGGACAGATGTTTGAGACCCTTTATCCTTTTGGTGAGGAACTTTTGTGGCCTCTCCAGCTGCTGCAAGTGTCGGGTCAGATACATTCCGAATGGGGCATTGTACTCAATCATTGGTCTGATGAGTGATGAGTATAGGGAGACTATGACCTCCCTTGATCTAGATGAGAATCCTTTCATGATAAGGTGGGCAATGTAGAAGGTCTTCCTAACTACTTTAGCTACATGGGTGTCGAATGACAGACTACTATCAACCTGGGTCCCCAGGTCCCTGATAACTTCTTCTGTGCTCAGTGGATTGCCACCTATTTGGTAGCTAGGGGTAACCTTGTTTTTCCCGAAGGGTATGACTATGCATTTTTTGGCATTTAACTTTAGGCCATGGCTCTGGCACCAGTTATCCGTTTCTGTGAGACTCTTCTGAAGGATATCTGTGTCAGATGTGTTTTCTACTATGGCGCCCAGTTTGCAGTCATCTGCAAACTTTGTCAGCCATAACCCTCCTGTGTTTGCTTGTACTTGGAAAAGTAGATGCCAAACAAGAGTGGGCCCAGGACTGAGCCCTGTGGTACACCACTTGTGACTGGCTTTGAGTCTGACATGGCGCCAGCAACTCTGACCCTGTGGGTTCTGTCACTCAGCCAGTTTGCAACCCATCTTGTGATGTATGGGTTAACATTTAAGCTGATGAGTTTTCAATGATACCCGAGTGGGGTATTGTATCGAAGGCCTTCGCCAGATCGAGGTAGGCTGTATGGACTGCCTTTCCCTCATCAATGGCTTTGGTGACTGTTTCGAAAAAGTCAACCAAGTTTAGAAGGCATGATCTGCCTTTGACAAAGCCAAACTGGGATGGATCCTAAGTCTGCAAATTCCTATGTCTTTATTTATGAGGTCCATTATGATCCTCTCCATGGCTTTGCAGATAAGGCTTGTCAAGCTAATGGGCGGTAATTTCCAGGGTCGGTGGAGGCACCGCCTTTGTGAAGTGGGACCACAGTTGCAGTCGCCACTCCTGGAGTGCGTATCCAGAGGTAAGACTATGATTAAACAGCTGTCCTAGCTGTGGGTTTAATTCCTCGTTGAGTTCGTGGAGCACACAGCCGGGGACACCATCAGGTCCCATGGATGCTGTGTTTTTTGCTTTGGAGAGAGCAGTTCTCACTTGGGCGTTGGAGATGTTTGGGGGGCTTCTATCGCTTGGTATAGATATCTCTCCTTTTGCGGGGAGGTGGGGAGAAGTTTGCACTGAACCTGTCAGCCAGTATGTTGGCAATGTCTGTAGGATCAGTAATCTTCACATCATTTTGAACTAGTTCTGAGCATATCTGGGAGTTTCCTCCCAGGTTTCTAACATAGCTAAAGAAGGCCTTATGATTGTCTTTTGAGTCTTTAGCTATTTTTCTCTCAAAATTTGCTTTGGATGATTTTATGAGAGCTCTTAGTTTTTTACTTATAGTGATCAAGGGTGCCTTACCTTTTAAGGATTTTGCTCTATCTTGTAGTAGCTTCCTCCTTTTGTTGTAGAGTTTGTTTATGGCTGGGGTCCACCAGACCGGGCGCCTGCCTTTGGTACAAAGAGTCTTTGTTTTGCTTGGGATTGCCTTATCCATGCAGTCCTGCAGGTGCTGGTAGAAGGCATTTGTAAGTGATTCAGCGGCTTGAGTACTGTTTTCCGTCGGCTCGGGGCCTTAAAGGAGACCACACTAGTCTTTAGAAGTGTAAAGTCGGCTTTCGAGAAGTTCTTTACTGTGGTCTTTTTATTTCAGGTGGGGGTGGGATGAGGACCTCCAGTGAGATTAGTTTGTGATCTGATCTCACCCGTGAGGGGTATACTTCGGTGTTGAACATTGTGCTCGCATGTTCGTGATGATGAGATCAAGTATGTTTTCTCCTCTTGTGGGGATGGTGACTAGTTGTTCCATGGCATTTGAGTTTATGAATTCCAGGAACTTTTGGGCTAGGGTGTTTGGGCTTGAGTAGTGTTCCCAGTCTATATTAGGGTAATTGAAGTCACCTAGTATGATGGTGTTTGGTGATACATTTATCCCCTCTAGTGTTTTCAGGAAGGCCATGTGAGGTTCCTGAGTTTGTGAGGGTGGCCTGTAACATGCTACAATTTGCAGAGCAGTCTTGCCTATGGTTAATTGCACCTGGATGGTCTCCAATGCATCGTGCGTTGCCACCAGTCTTGAGGTGTGGGTGCAAGACTTTCTAGTACTAGGCCTCCATGCCTCAAACGATATCCATCACTCGTTTACTGAGGGATGGTAAAGGAGAAATTATGTAATTAGCCAGGCTGCTAGATTCAGTGTTTGAAGCTGAGGGTGCAGAATTTGGTTCACCTGCTGAGACAATAGAGTAGGAGTTTGAGGCAGGTGCCATGGGGCCAACAGTGACGCACTGCGCAATAGGGGGTACCAGTGTTGGCATGGCCAGTCTGGTGCAATCAAAATCTTCCTTGGTTTGTCTTGTTTGATCTTTAGTAGTACTTTGGACAGCAGAGGCATAGGAGGAAAAGCATAAACTGAAGGACACAGCATCCACTTTCCAAGCTTGTTTGTGGGGAGTCCTTGTGCAGAATTTGTCCAACTGATAGTTCTGAGGGGAAGCAAACAAGTCTATAGCTGGGCTCCCCCATTTGCTTGTCAACATGTTGAAAATCCATGGTTCCAGTTTCCACTCGTGTGGGTCCACAAGGTTTCTGCTTAGTTTGTCTGCCAGTGTATTTAGTTTTCCTGGCAGGAATTGAGCTTATAGATGCACTTGATAGCTCAGGGCTGTGTTCCACAATGCCATGGCTAGTCTGCAGAGGGGGTAAGAATGTGTACCCCCCTGCTTATGTAACACATAATAGTGGTGTTGTCAGTCTATCATTAACTGTCCTGGAAGAATGTGGTCCTTGAAGGCTGTCAGAGCATCCTGTACGGATAACATTTCTTTTTGATTGATATGCAGGTGCATTTGACTTGGGTTCCATTTGCCCTGAATGCACTTCCCTGCCAAATGAGCCCCCCCCCCCCCATGCATACTCTATGCGTCTGTTGTTAAGGTTTGGGTGGCAGGGGGTGTTGTGAATGGTAGTCTCTTGTTTTGGTGGCAGGCCTCTGCCCACCAAAGAAACTCTAGACGTAGGCAAAGTATAATAGGAATCATTGCTTCTAGATTCTGAGAATGTTGACACCATAGGCTTTTTAGATACCATTGTAGTTTCCTCATATGCAGTCTTGCATATGGAATTAGAAGAATGCAGGAGGCCATGAACCCCAAGGCTTGTAGTGTTTGCCTTGCAGATAGTAGGGTTTTTTTGGCCACTTGTTTGAAGTAGGTTGTCAAATAAATCTGTTTCTCTGGCATGAGGTAAGCCATCTGGGAAGTTGCATTCAAGCTTGCTCCCAGGAATATAATTTGTTGACAAGGTACCAGGTGTGATTTCTTTAAATTATGGTGTACTCCAGACAAGTCAGCACCCTTTCAGCGAAGGCCAGATGATTCAAAAGTATGTCCTGGCTTTCTGCCTGAATTAAACAATCGTCCAGGTATGGGTATATTTGAATATTTCTTTGCCTGCAAAAGGCAAAGACTGGGGCTAGGCACTTTGTGAATACCCTGGGCACAGTAGATAAGCCAAAGGGCAGTGCAGAGAACTGGTAGTAATTGTAGCCTGCTTTGCAGCGTAGGTATCTTCTGCAAGAGTCCCTGATTGGGATGTGCAGGTATGCTTCCTTTAAATCGAGTGTTGCCATCCAGGCATCTTTTCCTAGCATGGGAAGCAACTGGTGAAGTCAGCATCTTGAATTTTGGAATCACCAAAAAGGTGTTTAGAGTAGACAGGTCCAGGATTGGACGCCATGAATTGTCCTTTCTGAGTACCAGGAAAAGTCTTCAGTAGAAACCTTGTCCTTTTTCCTCTTCTGGTACAGTTTGAATAGCCTTTATGTTTAAAAGAGAGAGTATTTGCTTTTGAGCCTCTGCCCACTGATTTGGGGGTAGATCTGGCCAACCACTGGGCATTGGCAATGTGTGAAAATGAAATTTGTATCCTTGGGACACTATACTTAAAACCCACTTGTCCTGGGTAACGAGTTCCCAGTTTTTGGCTTGCAGACCAGTCTTTCCCCCTAAAGGAGCAGACAGTTGAGAAGTTCTTGGAAGTTTTAAAGTCCAGTCATTGAGACAGTTTTCCATGGGGGGGAAGTCCTACTACTCCCAGATTTGGTAGCGGAAGCCCCCCACTGCTTAGTCTTCTGCGTACCCTGGGACTGAAACCTGGGGTTTCTGCTGGGTCTGGGTTTGGACTGAGAAGGCCTGGAAAGAGCAGGAGAGGGCCAATGCCTACTACATCTTGGAGGCTGAACTCGTAAGAAATCTTTAACAGTTTGCATAGATTTAGCTTTATCTTCCATCTTTTTAAGAACTTCCTCAGTTTTACTGCCAAACAGGCGGTCCTGATTTAAGGGAGCATCCAACAGTTTAGCTTTAACATGATCAGGCAAAGATTGCTCCTTAAGCCAAGCATGCCTTCTGAGTACAGACCCAGTGACAGCAGCCCTGCAAGAGGCCTCTAAAGAATCAAACCAACATTGCAAAGTATGTTTTCCAACCTGTTCAGCAGAATGCATCAAATCCTGTAAATCCTTACTTTCACCACAGTCAGGAATCAACATCATTTTCTATTTAAGCAATCCAATAATATGTTGTTGATAATTTAACACATGAAACTGACGTTTAAGGGTCTAATGGCCAAAGTTCCAGAAGTGCAAACCTTCTTAACTAATCTATCCAGCGCCCTGGAATCTCTATCAGAAGGGGTAGGATTTTTAGAAGTAGAAGCCTTAATACCCTTGGGTCCCTGTGAAATAGTCTCTGGATCCGCAATAAGATTTTTAAAAAGGAACTTGTGAGTATCAGGAATCCTGCAATATCTGTCAGGTTTTCTGGGAGCAGGAGGAGTCAAGGGCCAAACTAGATTCGGAAAAGGCATCATCAACAATGTCTACAGTGGTGCAGCGGTTAACGTTGTCGCCTCACAGCAAGAGGTTCACCGGTTTGATTCTCGGCTGGGGTACCTTCTGTGTGGAGTTTGCATGTTCTCCCTGTGTTCGCGTGGGTTTCCTCCGGGTACTCCGGTTTCCTCCCACATTCCAAAGACATGCATCTGGAGCATTTCTCCCCGGGCCTCGGCTGAAAACAGGCACTGAGGAACCTAGTCGGACTTTCCCGGTCAACAAATGATAAATAAAAATAAAATAAAAATAAAATAGTACAGGAGGTATAGCTCAAGACCTATGTTGCGGCAAGAATAAGAAGTCCCTAAGCCTCTTTTTTGAATCAGAGAAATCCTGGCTTTCCGGTGGAAATGTTCCCTTAGTGTGTGCAAAGTTTCACCAAAAAAGAAATCCTCTGGAGGAGAAGCAGAGGGAATAGAGTCCTCTGCATCAGAATCCTCATAAGTAGATAAGGGTAAATCCAGATTATCAGAAGAATCAGAAAAATCAGAATTCTGGTCAGAAGATTCATAATCAAATTCAGTCCTAGGTCTCCTAAAAGAGGAAGGTTGGCTTCCTCTGATTAAAGTTATAAGGTCTTCAGCCATTTTTATCATTTCTTTTTTAGGCATAGAGGCCTGAGCGTGCGGCCTGGGCGTCAGTTTTCTAGGCAAGGTACGAGGTTTAGGCCTTAAAGAAGAAGGAGGCGTTGGTTTAATATGCAAGTCCGTAGGCCTGAATAAACCCTCAGAAGCTGGTGCCTGCACAGCGGCTCTGGAAACATCCAAGGTAGAGACATCCGCAGGTTCCACAGTTGAAGCATCTTGCGGCATACTGTACTCCAAACGGGTCTCAGTAGAGGCCTGAGAGTCAGAAGTAGCGGATATCAGGGGCTGCGAAAGCACTTCACTGGAGTACCGGCAAACTGGTGACTGGCTTAGGAGAAGCGTTGTCGGCAGTTTTGGACCTAGGCGGCCTGTCTGTCTTTATCTTTGCACTTTTTCAGAATACCGGTAGTCGGATGGCTTACTCACGACATTTCTGGACAATTGCACCAAGAACCGAAATATTTAGAGGCAAAAGTATACTGATGATGGATAGTGCATTGATTAAATAAGGCGCAAAACCGACAGCTAGATACGTCGTGGTCAGGGCCAAGGCAAGGAATACAGTATGAATTAAAATCTTTGTGAGGTATTTGCTTTCCACAAGTAGTGCAATTATTAACTTTTACTGACATCGGTAAGGAGCAAGAAAAAGTTTCCCCAACTGGGTACTTCGCTTTAGTTTAAACTTCGGTTCTGAAACTCGAAAACGAAAATTTCAGGAGTCGGCCGACCGGCACTTGTGAACTGCTTCTGCTTCGGGCCCTGCACGGCAAGAAAGACTGAGGTAATGGCATTGGCTGCATGTTTTATACCCCTGACGACCTGACGTCAGGGAAAATGGGACAGCAACCGACGCAGGACTCAAGCCTTTGTTGAGCAGGCCGACTGAAGGCTACTGCAAGCAGATAACCCAAAAGTGACGACTGCAACAGTGAAACACGAAGAACATCATTGTCAGAGGTAAGACACTGGGATCCTATTTTTCTTGTTACAAACGTTATTGTACAAACAAGAATCCTGGTGATCAGTTAACTATTATAGGGGGGAAACTAGTTGGATCTTTTCCATGTGGGCATTGTTCTTCATGTCAACACATTTGCAAGTCTAAACAATTTTCCAGTCAGAATACGGGTCAAGTATATGACAAATTTTTATGCTAACTGTGGATCAGATTGTGTCATTTATTTGGCCAGCTGTACCTGTCCTTTTTACGTAGGACAGAAGTCCAGACCCAGTCGTTTGAGAATATCTGAACACGAGTGACATTCACAGCAAACGCATTACAAATGCCTTATACAGGCATTGTCAATCACACCCCACTGCTAGATTTTGGTTCACCACTATAGATAGAGTAAGGGGAGATAAAAAATGTATGAGGGATTGGCATTCTCTACTCAATTATAAAGAAACAAGATGGATTGTTAAGTTAGGTGCGCTCTTCACACCAGGGCTTAATGATAAACTATAGCATATCTTTAAATCAAAGGGAGATGTGACATCACAGGAAGTGAGGTTGTTTGTATATTTAAACAGTGCACTTTGTGTTTTGCAGTATCACTGATGAAGGCTCTGTGCCGAAACCGGTTTGATTGCTCGGTTCTACAATAAAACTTTAGTGAATGTGTCTAGTCTAGTGCTGGCTTTGTTTGTTTCTTGGATTCGTATGTAGCCGTTTGCACCTGCCGTACTTGCAAGCTACTGTTCAGTAATAAGAGTCTATACTCTGCCTTGTTGCCATAATTGGGGAAGAATACAGGAAGCTCAATGGATTGATTTAAATTATACTCTGAACACACCTTTGGCAAGAAGGAGGGATTGGTTCTGAGAGAGACTCTTTGTGAAAGATGAGATACGGTGGGTGAATAAAAGTGTGTAATTCAGAAACCCATCTAGCTGAAGTGATGACCACCAAGAAAAGAGTTTTCCAAGATAGAAATTTCAGGGGGCAAGATGCTGCTGGTTCAAAGGGTGGAAGAACCAGAGAGGCTAAAACCAAGTTTAGGTCCCAGGTGGGGGGATCTCTTTTCGGTGGTCATAAAAGGGTTGTACCACGCAAGAATGCTCTGCACAGCTTACGGGACATGATGTTAGAGCCCAACTCTCTCACATGAAAATTGGAGATGGCAGCCAGTTGGACCCTAACAGTAGCTGCAGCTGCCCCTCGTTCAAACATTTTGGCCAGAAATCAAGAATCTTGTGAACAGGAGCAGTGAAGGGATTAAAATCATTATTCTTTGTCCAATAAGAAAACCTCTTCCATTTGCTAGTGTAAATCTTTCTGGTAGTGGGCTTGTGAGAGGACACCAAGATGTGTTGCACTGCCGGGGAAATGTTGGGGAGCCTGGCTAAGACTGGAAGTGGAGAAACCAAGCAGTCAGCTTGAGAGTTTGGAGGGAGGGATGGAGCACGCCCGACTGATACATCAGGAGGTCCGGAACCGAGTTCAGTACTCAAGGCTCCACTTGTAGGTGATGGCGGAGAAACAGAAACCGTATGTGATGAGACCAGTAAGGAGCAATGAGGATGAGTTTGCAACCCAGTGACTTTGCTTTCTGAAGTACCTTCGGGATCAGAGGAAAAGGTGGAAAGGCATAAAAGTAGTCCCGGAGACCAATCGTGAACAAGTGCATCCATGGATGACTGTCCCTGTGGGGTGACTAAGGCGAAGTAGCTGCTGCATTTGTTGTTAAGGGGAGTGGCAAAAAGATCGCAGCATGGCTGGCACCATTTACGAAAAATCAAGTCCGCAACTTCTTGCTACAGGGACCACTCATGATGCATGAGGACAGCCCTGCTGAGCCTGTCCGCTATCACACTGGATCTCCCGGGAATGTGCACTGCAATCAGAAAACGTTGGGAAGACATCACCCATTACCATACTCGAAAGGCCTCCCGACACAAGGGGTAAGGTCTGGTCCTGCCCTGCTTGTTGATGTACCATACCACTGACATATTGCAGGTAGAAAGTCTTGGAAGTGCCTTGCAATGCCAGAAGCACAGCTCCCATTGCTAGAACACTGATGTGCAAGTGGTACTCGTGAGGTTGCCACATTCCTTGGACAGTCTGTCCCAGATAATCCCCACCCCACCCTATCTGGGAGGCGTCCGTGGTCACTGTGGCTACTGGATGGGGGTCTAGAAAGGGTTTGCCCAGTGTCACCTGGGGGGAGACAAGCCACCATACTAAGTCCTTTTTGCAGGATTCCGTGATCGAGATCACATGTGACATTGGTAAATCCTGGAAAGACCACTGAGCCATCCTGTTCACAACTGATGAGAGTTTCTTTTACCTGAGGTCCAAACAAGGACGAGAAATCAAAAGGGGTATTGGTAAAGGAGGGCTTGAAAGATTCCGCAAACTGACAAAGGCGCATCCAGGAGTGTCTCCACAAAGCAACTCTGGTACCTGCTGCCCTACTTGCACCATCTGCCGTATAAGACATGAGCCGCACGGAGGAGTTAACCACTGAAGTCAAGGTCGCAAGCTGGGAAGCCACCCTGTCCGCAACTCCCCCAGCTGTAGGATCCTGCAGGGTATATCCAGACTCCTTTAGGAGATCCCTCTGAAGTCGTGTGAAGAATGACAAATAATTCAGCGACCTGAGAGTAAAGGTCACGGAGGAGAACATATGCTTCCCATACCTGTCCATCGTACGGGACTCCTTGTTCGGCGGATGGACAGATGAAGTTTCCGCAAGTTCCTTCTTAGTGGCCGCTAGCACCACCATAGCATCAACAGGAGCCCCTTTTGAAAGGAAGGATTTGTCTTCGGGTGCAGTTATAAATTTATTAGGTCTCTGCAGAACAGGTAAATGCGTCCAGGTAGACGGACTCATCCTCAGAAGGGGCTAGGGACTTCTAGCCACCCCTCTAAGGATTTCAAAGATGTCCGAAAAGGAGACATCCACAGAGGGGGACCGTGGGGACCCTTCCGATTCATCCAAGTCTGTGTCTGAAGTGATGGACTCAGGGGAGTCCAAATGCTTCCTCTTACATTTTTTCTTCTGAAGGACCTCCTCCGAATGTTCGGGGGAGGTTTCGGAAGAAGTGGGGGTCACCCTGAGGCATAGGTTCCCTACGCTTGGAGGAAGGAGGCAGGTCAAAGGCAGGCACAGGCACTGAGGGAGAGGGAGCCAATGGAGCCGAGGGTGGAGCGGTCTCAGAAGACAGCACGCTCATCACCACGAAGGCACCATGGTCCCAAGTCGATGGAGCCTATGGCTCCGAAAATCCCGGAGATCTCCTGCGAACTGAGAGTGACAGCTCTGAGGCTGATGTGGGAGCAGAGCTCACCTACGCCGAAGCTCCAAGAGGGAAAGCAGGGTCGAACAAGGGTCCGATGTCACTTCCCCCCTTGGAGCCAATGAGAAAGCTTCGGTGCCCAGATCCCTCAATGGACTGACATCGAGGAGATCAGAGCGGGAGTCTGAACCAATAAAGGAGAAGTAACTGGAGCCAACAGTTCCACCACCACGACATCCATGCACTCCGGTTCCAAGCTCAAGTCAGAGGAACCGATAGAGAAGCTGGATGGGCCGAAGGAGCCAATTCCTTATGGGATGGGCTCAATAGCAATTTGGCAAGTGCCTGTGACTTGAGGAGCCTATTGAACACTCTCTCCACATCATGATCCGAAAGCCTGGAGGACCCGAGAGGAGTGAGAAGAGGACCAATGACTGCCTGCCCCAAATTGCAACAAAGGGGACTGTGGAGCAGAGTGCACCGGCTCCAAAGAGGTAGACCTATTTTTTTTATGGGCCCTAACAGGCTCCGAAGATACTGATGGAGCCGCCAGAGACCTAGCTTTGTTGGAGCCAACACAGGGAACCGACAGAGCCGAAGGTTTGACAGTGGACTTCAGTTGTTCCGAAATCGGAAATGATGAGGATGGCTTAGGGGATTTTTCAGACAGCTTAGCTGGCTGAGGACGTGGAGACGAAGGATCTTGAGGGTTCTTCAGATGCAAAATCAGCTTGTTTTTTTCTCTCCCGCAGGACTCTGGAACTGAAAACGTGACAGATATAGCATGAGTCCTACAGGCCCCTAAACAGTATACACAACTCGTGTGCCCATCTGTAAGGGACATTTTTTGGCAACACGAGTCGCATTTTTTAAAGCCTGAGGGTTTTGACTCTTTGGACATGCTGGATAACTAAAAAGAGACAACAGCAGCAAAAAATAAGCCTGTAACGTCTAGCAACACACAACATGGATCTCTCTCTCTCTTTTTTTTTATTTATTTTTTTTTTTTTTATTTTTTTTTTTAAGGACAAAAGAAGAAAGAAGGGGAAGAGCCTCTAAGTAAAATGGCGACTCCGCCAATAGGACAGCCTCTAACTTAAATGGCTACTCCAACAGGGTATGGAAAGAAAGAACCCTCTAATTTAAACTGGCTCAGGGGGAAAGCAAGGCCTAAGAAAAAATGATGACCAAGAACAACCAAAACCAACAGCAGAGGAAGGTCAAAAGGTCATTAGACTAAAAGGGGATTAATAATGAGACTAACAAGGTAATTAAACCAGTAAAAACCTAGAAAAGATGACAGTGATATATGAAAAAACTCTAAAAGCCTGAGCCAGTAGTCAGAATCTCGATGCTGCAAGCGGCAAACAAGATCTGGGTAGCTACCGCTAGGCATGTTGGGATAGAGGTTAGCCTCGAGCCAGTATAAGCTCTCGAGCTATAGTAAATTGGCCGAGTCAGAGCAGAGGATAGGCTCCAAACCCAACCAGCAAGAACAAAGGCGAGCTGGGACAACATAACAAGAAGTTATGTACTCACCATAAGATTCGATGTATGTAGTCCATCTCGCCTCACATTCTTACCCGTGGGTTCGGAGCCGAATGTCGGCTCTGACTCGGCCATACTTTTTAGCTCGAAGTCTTTCTATTGACTGGGCTAAGATGGTATCTCATGCTGCACTGCTCTCTATCCCCAGATCTAGTTTGCTGCGAGCACCAGCACTCATTCTCCATGCATAACACCACCTAAGGAAAGGAAAAACAAACCAAGAATGAAGGGAACTCTGAAACCAGGCCTAATCTCCAGATCCTCCAGGACGGGGGAAGGTGGGAGGGCAAATAAGAATGTGAGGCGAGATGGACTACATACATCAAACATTATGGTGAGTACATAACTTCTTGATGTTATGTAGTCCAATCTCGCCTACATTCGTACCCATAGGACAGCATCCCCAGCATCTAAATCTTGTGAGGCTCAGTGGAAAATACTCCTGAGCACTGTAGAACCAAAGGAAGACCTGCCCCTAGATACCACATCTAACTTGTAATGAGTAACAAAGTTGTGAGGAGATGCCCAAGTAGCCATAGCACAAATATCATCCATAGACAATCTGGCCTGAAAAGCTGTAGATGTAGATACAGACTGAGTAGAGTGAGCCTTCACCCAGAACGGTAAGTCTCTTCCGCCTGAAGTATAAATGAAAGAAATACAACTGGAAAGCCACCTGGAAAAAGTGACTTTGGAAACAAGAGACCCAATTCTGTTTTCTGAAAATGAAAAACAACTGATCAGATTTTCTAAGGTCTTTCGTTCTGTGCAAATAAAAATGTAATTGTCTGTGCACATCCAATTGATGAAATTTGAATTCTGCCTTGTTTGAGAACTGAGGAAAAAACACTGGCAATTCAATAGATTGGTTAAGGCTACTAACTGACGCTACTTTGGGAAAAAAGGAGGGATTCGGTCTGAGAGAAACCCTGTCCTTATGAAAACTCAAATAAGGGGGTTTGATTGATAAAGCTTGATGCTCCGAAACGCGTCTGGCTGACGTGATGGCTACCAAAAAGACAGTCTTCCAAGTTAAGAATTTTAAATCACAAGTGGCTGCAGGCTCAAAGGGGGGGTGAAGTAAGACCCTGTAGAACAAAGTTTAAGTCCCAAGGCATAACAGGTTCCGAGACGAGAGGACAAAGCAACAAACTGCCCTTCAAGAAATCCTTACAGAGTCTATGTGCCATTAGGCCAGGTTTGTCTGCGACATGAAAGGTAGAAATCGCCACCAACTGGACTTTAATGGTTGCGGCTGCTGAACCCTTGTTAAAAAGCATAGACAGGAACTCCAATACAGACGAAATTGGAGCTGTGTAAGGGTCAATCTTTTTGGCATGTGCCCAGGTTGAAAACCTCTTGCATTTGCTGTAATAAATCTTCCTAGTCGAAGGCTTATGACAGGAAGATAGAAGATAGAATATGAACCACCTCCGGCGAAAATTTATGAAGCCTAACTAATGATGGAAGTGGAGTAGCCAGGCTGTCAACCGGAGGGTCCGAACAGAGGGATGGTGCTTCCCCTGACATGCGAGTCAGCAATCCTGGTTGTGGGTCCAGAATAGAAGGAGCGTCCATGAGATAGGGATGGAGAAAGGGGAACCAAATTTGATGAGGCCAGTGTGGGGCAATCAGAATAATTTTGCTTCCCAAGGATTGCGCTTTCTGAATAACCTTCGACAGCAAGGGAATCAGAGGGAAGGCATATAGTAGACTGATGGGCCAGTCGTGGACTAAAGCGTCTCTGGGTGACTTCCCCCTGAGGGGGGATAAGGGTGAAGTAGCTGCTGCATTTGGCATTGAGGGGGCTGGCAAAAAGGTCGCAGCAAGGCTGACCCCACCTGGGGAAGATCTGCTCCACAACTTGACAGTTCAGGGACCACTCAAAAGGCATCAGAATAGCTCTGCTTAGCCTGTCTGTGATCACATTGGACTTCCCCGGAATGTGCGCTGCTACCAGAAAACGTTGGGAAAACCTGCCCACTGCCACACTCACATGGCCTCTCTGCAAAGGGGATATGACTTGGTTCCTCCCTGTTTGTTCAGATACCACACCACTGACATATTGTCTGAGTGGATTGCAATAGTTCTGAGAGGAAGAAAACTCTGAAGTGCTTGCAACACTAGTAGCACAGCTCTCATCTCCAGGACATTGATATGCAGATGCATCTCGTGCTCTTGCCATGTGCCTTGGACTGTCCTGCCTAGATAACGCCCCCCCACCCCATCTGGGAGACATCCGTGGTCACCGTGGCAACCGGGGGCGAAGGAACAAAGGGCTTTCCCGCACTGAGGTTGTCGGTGTGAAGCCACCAACTGAGATCCTGCTTGCACCTGTCTGAGTAGAATAGGGTGAGAAAGTGGAAGACGTTGAAGAAACCACTGGGCGTAGAGTAGCCACTAAAGGAGCCTCATCTGTAACCTTGCCAGAGGGACTAACATAATCGTAGCAGCCATTGTCTCCAACAATTGAAGGACCCATCTTGCCTTCACTCTTCTCAGAGGGAGCATGGTGTAAACCTGTTGTTGTAGGACTCTGATTGTTTCCTGTGGTAGAAATGCCCGCATTAGGACGGTGTCTAATTCGGCACCTATAAAAGTGACATGCTGTGAGGGCAACAACGCAGATTTTTCCCAGTTCAAGGTGATGCCCAACTGTTGACATAGGTTGATAGTAGCGTCACTGGTCTGAAGTAGTAGATGCCTGGTGGTAGCCATAAGGAGCCAGTCATCCAGGTATGGAAACACTTGGAATCCCTGACGTCTGAAGTGAGCAGTCACCACTGCCATGCATTTGGTAAACACCCTGGAGGCTGTGGTGAGACCAAAGGGCAGGGCTCGAAAGTGAAAGTGACTGGCTCCCAGCCGGAAGTGTAGGTGACTTCTGGATGCCCTGTCCATCTTTATGTGGTAGTGAGCATCCTTGAGGTCGATGGAGCACATCCACACTACTTTTCCCAACAATGGGAGAATAGACTGCAACGTGACCATTCGGAACTTGAAATTTTGCACGTAGGTGTTCAATCGGCTGAGATCCAAAATGGGTTTCAGGTCCCCTGTCCTCTTTGGCACCAAAAAGAATGTGGAGTAAGTCCCTAATCCGATCTGGTCTGAGGGGACATGTTGGATGGCTCCTTTTTCTGGCATCTTTGAAACTTCTGAAGCTGCGTAATCCCTTTGACTGGGTGGAACATCTGGGATTTTCTTGACTGGAGGGGGATTTGACGAGAAGGGAATGACATATCCTCCAGAAATTATTCGTAGAACCCATTGGTCCTGGGTGATATCTTGCCAGGCCACTGGGTATAATGAGATTCGACCCCCGACTAGCTCCGGAAACACAGTCGGGCTCCGGAAACACACAGTCGGGCCTCCCATCAGGAGCGGCGGTAGGGAGAACCACGAAAGGAATAGCGGTCTCCCGAGTTGCGAGGGCCTCCTCTGCTCCTAGTGCAACATCTTCCTGAATAACCACCTCCTCCCCTGCCTCTGGAAGGGGGCTCACCTTGTGCACCGGGAAACAACCTCTGTGATTTCTTGAACTAAATTTTGCCACCCCTCTGGGCCTTGGGATAAGGCCTAGAGGAAAGGGAAAAACGGACTCCTACGGCAGACAGAGTTTTCCCTCCCCTCTTGCTCACACCTAGTGAGTGTGTCTTTCACCTTGGTTCTGAACAAAGAGGAACCATCAAACGGGGCATCGGTGAATGAAGACTTGAAGGCCTCTGTGAAATGACAAAGGCGCATCCAGGCATGCCTCCTAAGAGCAACTCCTAAACTTGCTGCCCTACTCGCTCCCTCGGCTGCATAGGAGATCAGCCTCATGGAGGAGTTCATGATAGAATTGAGGGTAGACATCTGAGCGTTGACCTTTTGGGCCACCGCCTCAGAAACGTTACCCGTGAGAGTATCTCCAAGCTCCTTTAGGAGATCTTTCTGGAGCTGTGTAAAGTGAGATAAGTAATTCAGTCACCGTAAGGTAAAGGTCGCTGAAGAAAAAATACGCTTCCCGTACCGGTCCATAGTCCTAGATTCCTTGTTAGGGGAATGGACGGAGGAAGAAATCTCAGCTAATTCATTCTGGGTGGCAGCTGCCACCACCATGGCATCCACAGGGACTCCCTTGGAGAGAAATTCCTTATCAGGAGGGGCAGACAAAAATTTATTGGGTCTCCTGGGGACTGGTTCCACAGTGTCAGGGGTTTCCCACACCCTTCGACAAACCAAATCCAGAAGCTCATCAAAGGTTGGAGATACCCAGGAGGCGGAGGGCTGAGCACCAAAGGCCTTCAGGAAGACCGACTCCTCTTCGGAAGGGGCTTTGGATGGCCAGTCACCTCTGATTCAAAATCTCTAGGATGTCAGTGAAAAAAACACACTCAGAGGATGACTTAGGGGACCCCTCCGATTCCTCGAGGTCGGTGTCTGACGTGAGAGACTCATCCTGGGAATCTATGTGCTTCCTCTTGCACATTTTCTTTCTGGGTGGCTCCTCAGGCAAAAACTCTGAGGGACCCTCAGAAATATGGAGACCACTCGTGGGGGTACCCTGAGGCCTTGGGGATCCGCTGTCCAGAGATAGATGGCGATCAGAGACCTGCACCGGTGTTGTAGGGGACAGAGTGACAGACCCATACAATGCCGCTGACTACCTGGCCAGCACGCTCTGCATGGCCTCGAAGGCTGGTCCTCCATGATCCGAAGAATGACCAACCTCCGAAGCAGAGACAGGAGTCAGGCTCCCCCGCGCCGAAGCACCGAGAGGGAGACTAGGAGCAGAGAGGTGTCCCGAAGCCTCTCCCTCGGGTCCGACCAAAGAATCCAGAGTCCTGAACCCCGTGGACGATGCCGACGAGGTCGGAGCTGTCATCGGAACCGATAAGCCAGGAGGGGCTATCGATACCGACCTAGGGACATCATAAGGAGCCAAGCACTCCGGCTCCTAATGCTGAGATGTGCTCGGAGGATGAAGTATCAATGTAGGTTGAGGGACCGGTTCCAGAGCCGACTGGGTCGGAGCCGAGAACAATTTAGCCAGTACCGGTGACTGAAGAAGTCTCTGCACCACTCTATCGACGTCCACATCTGATAAGGTCCTGGAAGATTTGGAGGATAGGGAAGGAGATCGAGACCTCCTCTCTGAAGGAGACCTGCGAGGAGGAGATACCGGGCAAATGCTAGGCGACCGGCTCCGAACAGGCTCCAAGAAAATTGGAGCCGAAGCAAGTTCCAGAACCAGTGACACTTCCTGCGGCCCCGAGGACAATGGAGCTGAGGATGTCGATAAAGATTTTGCTATTTTCTCCGGCGGCTCCGAGGATACTGATGGCGCCAGGGATCGCTTTTTTGCCCTGGAAGATTTTGCCTTAGTGCTGGAAGCACTCTCCAGACCCTCCTCGAAGGAGGGTTTCAGAAGTCCCTTCAAAATCAATTTGATATTCCTTTCCTGAAGAACACGCGGGCTAAAGGCATGACAAAAACTACACAATTCCTGGAGATGAATCGCTCCCAGACAGTGCACACAAACAGTGTGTCCATCAGTGATGGGCATCTTATAACTGCATTGGAGCACTTCTTGAAGCCCGAGGGCTTATACTCCTTAGCATCTTGGGACATAGTTACCACAAACAGCAAGTAACTAACTCAAAAATAGACCAACAGTCAAACAGCCACAAGCGCGGGAACAAGCCAAACAACAGACAGAACACCACAAGGATCTCTAACTCAAACGATCCTTAGACACAAATACAAGGGGGGAAGACTAATTACTCTAATTTAAATGGTTTTAGTCCAAGGTAAGGATTTAGCACACAAGGAAAGCAAGGGGACGGACTAGGTCCTCTAACTGAAACGGGCCTAGCCTGTTGGAAACAGTTAGTGGGATACCACAGAATACGCTATAAAACAACACACAACTTTTCCACAATACAGTCAAGAACACACACAATAGCTATTAAAATAGTTTTTTTCTTTGCAAAAAACTTTTCTGATATTAAAAGAAAAGAGTACTTGAACACAGCCAACAGCGAGACCACATCCGAGCTACACGATTGGCAAACGAGATCTGGGGAGAGAGAGCAGTGCAGCATGGAATACCATCTTAGCCCAGCCAACAGAAAGACTTTGAGCTAAAAGGTATGGCAGAGTCGGTGCCGACATTCGGCTCCGAACCCACGGGTAAGAATGTAGGCGAGATTGAACTTGCTATATTCAACTGGACGTATAAGAGAATTTAAGTACCTTTATCTGCTCTTTTTTTTCCAAAAAATACAGTATTTAAATTGATTTTAACTGTGTGGAAGGAATATTAGCTGAACTGGAAGTTAGTCAGTGTTTGCTGAATTTTGTTATTGGCTAGTAATTACAGGTGTGGGGGTAGTCACATTCTTTGATTTCCTGTCCTTGCCTATTTAAGTGGTACAGTGTGAAATATTTTCTGCTTAAAAACCACAGCTTTGGCCGGCTAAAAACTTGCTATATTCAACTGGACGTATAAGAGAATTTAAGTACCTTTATCTGCTCTTTTTTCCCCCAAAAAATACAGTATTTAAATTGATTTTAACTGTGTGGAAGGAATATTAGCTGAACTGGAAGTTAGTCAGTGTTTGCTGAATTTTGTTATTGGCTAGTAATTACAGGTGTGGGGGTAGTCACATTCTTTGATTTCCTGTCCTTGCCTATTTAAGTGGTACAGTGTGAAATATTTTCTGCTTAAAAACCTCAGCTTTGGCCGGCTAAGAACTTGCTATATTCAACTGGACGTATAAGAGAATTTAAGTACCTTTATCTGCTCTTTTTTTTCCAAAAAATACAGTATTTAAATTGATTTTAACTGTGTGGAAGGAATATTAACTGAACTGGAAGTTTTCACTCTGCTCTTCAGTTAGTCCCACCCAGCCTCCCTGTTTTTGTTTTGGTGTTAATCTTAGTGGCCTTGCAACTGCCCGCCCCTCTTGTAAATTTGTGTTTGGATACTCCTTCTGGGCCCATCTCATTTGCTCACTCAACTGAGTGCAGTGAGATCATATTCTGATTTCAGGCACTCCTACTGTGTACAAAGAGAGCATCTGGGAAACAGGAAAAAAAAAAATGTAAGCTTGTTTCCTGCCTTTCCTGTTAAGTGGTATAGACTATTTGTAGGCTTCTGAGACCCCAAGCCCTTCTGTGTTGGAGGGAAGCCTTCTAGCTTAGTTTTTTTTTTCTTATAACTAGCCAGTTTTCTAGTTTCAGCACTCAAACCTGTTTCTTTGATCTCAGCACTTGTTCAGAAAAAAAAAAAAAATTTCATCTGCTTTTACTGTACTTGTGTTTCTACCTACTTTTTTACTTTTGCATCATCTTAAAAGTACTCAATTGTATTTATTACTGCTTGGTGTAACTCATTCTAAGCCTTTTGGTTTAAACACTTGGGCTTTGGACCAGCTGTTTTGCACTGAGAGGGTTTGTGGTCTGCACTGTAGTGGCAGAACAGGTAGCTTACATCCTTCTAGGTTGGGAACTGCTGATTGAGGGCTCAGTGTCTGTTATTCTAAAAGTGTATTAATTCTGGTTTAAGCACTTGGGCTTTCAGGCCAGTTATTTTACATTAAGAGGGTTCGTGGTCTGCACTCTTGTGGGAGGAGAGGCTGGACTCTGCCCTTCTGAGCTGGGAATTTCTGGTTGAAGGCTTATAGTGCATGCATTTTTGAACTGCTTCTTACTGAAGTTGGTGCGCCTTGTTTGCTGTGGCATAGACTGGATTCGGGCCTACTGGATCTAGCTTTGTTTGTGTAAGTTGAGCACTAATCCAGGCATTCTCTAAAGTATTCAATTGTATTTATTACTGCTTGGTAGTAACTTGATTAAAGTGTAGCTATCATTCTAAGTCTTTTGGATTAAGCACTTGGGCTTCAGACCAGTTTTACATTAGGAAGGTTTGTGGCATGCACTGTGGTGGCAGGACAGGTAGCTTTCATCCTTCTAAGTTGGGAACTGCTGATTGAGAGCCCAGTGTCTGTTATTCTTAAAGTGTATTAGTTCTGGTTTAAGCACGTGGGCTTCAGGCCAGTTATTTTACATTAAGAAGGTTTGTGGTCTGCACTCTTGTGGGAGAAGAGGCTGGACTCTGCCCTTCTGAGCTGGGAATTTCTGGTTAAAGGTTTATAGTGCCTGAATATTTGAACTGTATCTTACTGAAATTGGTACACCTTGTTTGCTGTAGCACAGACTAGATCCAGGCCTGCTGAATCTAGCTTTGTTTATATGCTTGTTGTTTGTTTGCTTGTTATTTCCCTGGAACGCTAATTCCACCTAATACGCGGCTTCTCAGCACTTCTGTGGATCACTAGTGATATCTGCATTGCTTACTGTACTTATTTCCTTGTTTCACTTGAAAGAAAGTTACTGTTTGTCGTTTTTGCACTTAAGTTACCTGGCACTTGCTCACTAAAGTAATTATATAAGTCAGCACTAAAAATTAAAAGCACTACACCCTCACTCCCCACTGGCCCTGGTTTTCAATTATTAAGGAATTCCCAATATTATTCTAGCATGTCCAAAGGTCAGTTGTCAATCTCCTCTCCGGTCCAGCTGGTGAATCTGGGAATCTTGAGGCAATGTTACAACTGCCTCATGTACACAGACAACCCTCTCCTCCTCCCAACAAATTCCAACACATGTGAGAGATGCAACCATATAGCCAAACTGGAGGCTAAGCTCTCTCAACTCAGTACTGGCATAACCAGTCAGGAGGAGAAGGAAACCACACTCACTACAATTCCAGTCTCACATAGACCTACCACGACAGCAAACCAAACACATAATCACACAAAAACATACTTGGAGGCTCTAAATAAAGATCTGCCGAAGCAGCACAGACCTCCAAAGCAGACACCCAAGCAGCCGCTACCCCAAAACAAAACACGTGCAACACATATCTCACAAAGCCAGTGTGCCAAACAGTCACAGCCCTTAAAACTAAACAACACACCTGATACACTTGTAATAGGTGACTATCGTCAGGCACACTGACGTCCCGCTCACCAGGCTGAACAAGGAGAGGGTCAAGGTGAGCAGCCTGTCTGGCGCTAGGATCCGCCACATAACACAAGCACTCAGGTCACTCCAAGGCAAGTACAAATATGACTCAGTCATTGTCCATGCTGGTGTGAATGACCTGAGACGTACCTCCCTGGACTACATGAAAAGAGACATAAAGGAGCTCTCTGAGCATGTAGCCCAGGCCGGTATGACCCTGACCTTGAGTAGCATCTTACCCTCACCAAGAATGATGCCACAATATGAAGACAAGATGATCAATTTCAACAATTGGCTTAAGTACTGGTGTCATTCAAAGGGGATCCAATGCCTGTCAGCTTGGGATGATATGCTCGACAAGCCACGATGCTTCGCTAGGGACGGCTTGCACCTGTCACCCCTGGGCTTTCGGATATTGGCAAAGGCTCTTGCTACCCCCATAGTGCCTTTTTTAGGCAAGGCTCAAAAGACAAACCCACCTCCATAGGTATCACAAGGGATAAGAAACTAAGAGTAATGCTACTCAACGCCAGAAGTCTAAACCTCAAGATGCATGCACTCGAAACTCTCCTTAGCATGGAGAACATCGATATCTGTGCAGTAACAGAAACCTGGTTCAGGGCTCCAGAGCACCCCAGCACTACCAGGTTATACCTCATACCATGCTTTTGCCCCAAAACTTGGACCGAACCACAAAAGGAGGGGAGTATCGATATTCATCAAAGATACCCACACCTCCAGGTTGGTGGCAAAGCACGAAGCATCAGAGACTATCCATGTGCAACTAACAGTGGGTAAAACTGCCTTCCAGTTTATAGCCTGCTACAGACCACCCTCCCAAACCCAGGAACCCCACTCGGCCTTCCTGAGAACACTGGAAAATATGAAGGTCTCTCCAAACACCATTATATTGGGCAACTTCAACTACCCAAACATAGACTGGGAGCATTACTCTAGCTCCAACACCCTAGCCCAAAGGTTCCTAGAATTTATAAACTCAAATGCTATGGAACAACTTGTTACCACTCCCACAAGAGGGAAAACATACTGGACCTGATCATCATCAACATGGGGACTCTATGCTCCAGACCAGAAGTGTATCCCTCACTGGTAAGATCAGACCATAAACTAATCTCACTGGATATTCACATCCCAACCCCACCCCTGCCCGGAAAACCACAGTGAAAAACTTCTCTAAAGCAAATTTCACACTCCTCAAAACTGAGGTGGAATCCTTCAAAGCCCGGGCCTGTGGAAAATACGGCCCAGACCGCAGAATCCTTTATAAACGCATTCTATGAACACCTTCAGGAATGCATGGATCATGCGATCCCAAATAAAACCAAGACCCAATCCTCCAAAGGCAGACGTCCTGTCTGGTGGACCCCAGCCATAAACAAACTATACAATAGAAGGAGGAAGCTACTAAATGATAGAGCAAAATCCCAAAAAGGGAAGGCATCACTGATCAGTATTAGCAAAAAACTATGGGCACACATAAAATTGTCTAAGGCCAGCTTCGAGAGAAAAATTGCACAGGACACTAAGAAAAATCACAAGGCTTTCTTTAGTTATGTTAGGAACCTGGGTGGTAATTCCCAGATATGCTCAGAATTAGTCCAAAATGACAAAAAATACACCGAACCCACAGACATTGCCAACATCCTAGCTGACAGGTTCAGCGCAAACTTCTCCCCCCCCCCTCCCCACCAAAAGGGCAAATATCTATCCCAGCAGAGTGCTGTCCCCCTAACATCTCAGATGCTCAGGTAAGAGCCGCCCTCTCCAAAGCAAAAAACACAGCATCAATGGGACCAGATGGTGTCCCGGGCTGCGTCCTACATAAACTCGAAGAAGAGCTAAACCCAAACATAAAACTACTGTTCAATCTCAGCCTTACTACAGGATATGTGCCCAAAGAGTGGCGTACAGCAACAGTGGTCCCTCTCCATAAAGGTGGTGCCTCAACGGATCCTGGAAACTATCGCCCCATAAGCCTGACTAGCTTGGTCTGCAAAGCTATGGAAAGGATCATCATGGACCTCATAAATAAAGATATTGGGGACCTACAAACACTGGATCCTACCCAGTTCGGCTTTGTTAAGGGCAGATCCTGCCTCTTAAACCTGGTTGATTTCTTTGAAACAGTCACCAAGGCCACTGGCGGGGGTGAGGTGTTCCCCACAGCCTACCTGGACCTCGCAAAAGCCTTCGATACAATACCCCACTCGGGCATTATAGATAAGCTCACCAGCTTAAATATAAACCCCTATGTCACTAGATGGATTGCAAACTGGCTCAAGGACAGAACCCACATGGTTAGAATTGCTGGAGCCATGTCAGACTCAAACCAGTTACAAGTGGTGTCCCACAAGGCTCAGTCCTGGGACCTCTCTTGTTCGGTATATATTTCTCGGAGGTACAGGCCAACACGGAAGGACTGTGGCTGACCAAGTTCGCAGATGACTGCAAACTGGGCGCCATAATCGACTCTCCAGCCGACACAAGCGTCCTCCAAAAGGGCCTCATAGAAACAGACAACTGGTGCCAGAGCCATGGCCTCAAGCTAAATGCCTAAAAGTGTATAGTCATCCCCTTTGGCAAAAACAAAGTGCCCACAAATTACCACATAGGTGGTAATCCATTAAGTACAGAAAAAGTAATTAGGGACCTGGGGACCCAAGTTGATAGCAATCTCTCATTTGACAACCACGTGGCCAAAGTGGTTAGAAAAACATTTTATATAGCCCACCTAATCATGAAGGGATTCACATCTAGATCAGGGAGGTCATCGTGCCTCTTTACTCATCCCTCATCAGGCCCATAATTGAGTACAATGCCCTTTTGGGATGTACCTTACCAGACACCTGCAGCAACTGGAAAGACCCCAAAAGTACCTCACCAAGAGGATCAAAGGGCTCAAACAGATGCCATATGCTGCCCGGTTAAAGAAACTCCAGCTCTACTCAGTGGCATACCGCCTGTTCAGAGGCGATCTGTGCCTGACATATAAAGCCATGTCCAACCCGGAATTAATGGACATGCTGCACCTCAGAAAATCCAAATCCCATCGAGCTACGCTCGAGAGACTTGAACCTCAGCACTGAAATAAATAGGACATGCTGGTGGGACAGATTCATAACCCAGAGGCTCCCTTCACTCTGGAATAAAATCCCAGTCCAGGTTAGGCAGAGTCCCTCATTGACTCTCTTCAAGAGGAATCTTGATGAGTGGATGGGAGATCATAGGTTTACCCCGGGTATCACTTCTGTGTCACTGTTAGACAGAGGCACAGTATACTAACCTCGAAAAAGGGCATAGCAAAATAAATTTAAAATGGGTGGCGAAAGCCAAACACATTCTGGCTAGGCTTATAAATGCCCTAGGGCAGATAGCCTAGTATGAACCTATGAACCTATAAACATCATCTGTTTTTATCTTAAAGTATAACACTATGACACCTGCTGGTTTAAATAGAGAATGCAACTGGAAAATTTTATTTAAGTATTTAACAGTTAATTATTCTGTAATAGTTTATTTTTAATTAAGTAATTGAAGTAATTAACTAGAGTATATAAGAATCCTGCATTTTGGGTGTGTATTATCTCCTGGAAGGCTGCTAAGCCGAGGGACTAGAGTTTGGAGTACTGAGAGCTTTATATTTTGTGCTTGTGCTGAGTTTGGAGTACCGAGAGTTTTATATTTTGTGCTTGTGCTAATTAAACTATTTTACTTCACTGACCACTTGCGTTATGGATTATATTTGCTCTTCCTTTTATGGCATTTACATCTCAGTTACTACTTTAAGCATAGATGAAGGGGTTAATGCAAAATATCACTCTGCCCTTGTGGAAGATGAAATAAGCTCTTTGCAACACGAGGACCTGCATTTCTAATCTTCTTCTGGCACAATGTCCATTAAAAATATTCTCTGGGACAGATATCAGAGGGATACAGTGGCAACTGGCTCAAAAGTAGGCAAATTTGGCTTTTCTAAAATATAACTGATACTTCATGGTGGTGAAGGCTCTTTCCTAGAAGATCTGACATGCAGGCCTTCTGAAAGGATTGCTTCACAGGTAATCTAGAATAAAGAGGGGGATTCCCAAGGAATGCAATCTGAAATGAAGTACACACACACACACACACACACACACACACACACCCCAGCATGAAAGGGAACTCGGAACAAAGGTCACTGAGGATTTGGGTTGATTCTTCCACAATGTCCACGGCACCAAAAGGAAAATATTTTCCATTTTGCTAGGTATGATTTTCTTATACCAAGTTTTCTAGCTTCCCATAAGATATAAAACATGCCCCTAAAAGTTAGACCATCCACCCTGCATGCTGTTAGCCTAAAGGTCTTCAGATTGGGATGTACTGCAGATCTACTGTTTGGGTCAAGAGGTTCATATGCTGTGACAGAAGTAAAGCCACTGCTCTTGCAATATTTATTAGGAAGAAGAAATTAAAGTTGTGAACTTATAATAACTCTAGATCCTTGTTGTCCCTTGTCTGTTCAGCTTAACTGAACCAACCAACACCAAAAACAGACTGTAGAAGGAAAAAGGCTAGCTGGTAAAATAAAGTGACCTCTGCACAGCTCGAACAGAGTATAACACACGCATAGCCAACACTAATGTTCCACCAAAATTCAGGCTAAATCCACTCGTGATGATAAAAACAAATCTTTTATTGAAAATGAGGTTTAGCACTTTCATCTGTTAAAAGTCAGACTTCCTCAGAACCAAAATGGAGTACCTCCAGTTCACATTTGAATAACCTTTTTGGCGCCAAATATTCAAAAGGAAATGGAGCTCTTAAAGAGACAGTCATAATAACTCCATATATACATACTACTATGCTAAAAACAGCTAAACATTTCAACAGATCCAGTATGCTGATATAAAAAATGACAATATAAATATGACGAATGTAAATAATTACAAATAGTTATGGTAAATAAAATAAAATGAAATACACTCTGCACGTACTAACTTCATCTTAAAACAAACTCCAAATATATGTAATAATAAAATGATAAAACTTGCATGATTTGTGCTCATAAATTGTAACAAGTCAACAAGAATCAAAATACAATGGCAACATCCATGATATATCTATGCCATGATCAAAAATGGTTTAATATTTATATTTTCATTTATGCCAGGTGACCTAATGGCATCTGTCAAAATTTGTCACTTACTTTCTTTCATAGCTAAAAGTGCTTTCCAATTTCCCCCATAAGTAAATACTTCCACGTAATCTATAATGGCAAATTTAAAACCATGTGATTCGCCATATATGGATATGTGTTTATAAAGTGCATTGTTATTGTCTTTAATCTTTATCTTATAAAAATGTTCATATACTCGTTTCCCAAGGGCACTCTCTGTTTTGCCTATATAAAATGCGCTGCAGGCATAACATGTAGCAATATATACGACTTGTTTGGTGCTACAATTTCCTGCTTTGCATTTAATGTTGGTCTTGTTGATATCTCCTAACTTAATATTGCCTACCTCATTTATGGCATAACATTGTTTGCAGGTACCGCATTTTCTAGTTCCCATCGAGAGCTTTGTATTATATACAGTTTTTTGTTTAGAAGCTTTCTCCAATCATTTTTTAATGTTAGGTGCTGTTTTATATACAAAGCTCGGATAATTGCCCAAAACGGAAGCTGTATCATCATTTACTGTTATTAAATTCCAGTGCTGTCTTAAAATATCTCTAATATACTTCGTGTAAGGAGTATACATCAAGACGCAAACTCGATTACAACACATACCTACATCGTCATATCCGTTCTTTCTATTATGAATCTTCATAAAATCTAATGACTTGCCCAATAAAGGTGGAAATTTTTTACCCCATTCATTCTTCACATAGTTGGAAACTTGTGATAATAGGGCTGAGGGGTATCCTCGATTACTAAACATATTACTTATTCGGTCACCTTCCCTATTCATGATTTCTCTAGTAGAAGACATACGAGCTGCCCTAATACATTGTCCTTTGTAAACATTTCTGAATATATGGGGAGGGTGATAACTATTGATCATAGAATTACTAGTGAGATCTACCAATATTTAAAAGTTGAATATCCGACTCTGGCTACTATTATAGGAATTCCCAAAGTACACAAGTGTATCACTCAGCCTCCTTTTAGGCCTATAGTTTCTGGTTCAAGATCTAAAACATATCCTTTAGGAGTTGCCATTGACAGATGGGTAAAGCCTATTTATGAAAAAATCACTCATTTAATAAAGGATTCTTGGACGTTTCTTAGTCAGCTTACATCAGAAATATGGAATAAGGATGTTATTTTCATCACCACAGACGTAGTGGATCTTTTTTCATGTATCCCTAAGGATATAGGTTTAGAGTACTTCAGTAATAGTCTGAGAAAGTTTTCAAACATGGACTGGGACCGCATATGCCTTATGGTAGATATTATGGGTCTAGTTTTGGACCATAATTACATACATTTTCAAGGTGAATATTTTAGGCAATGCAAAGGTGTGACTACAAGGGCCTCTTGTGCCCCCATTTTTCCCAATCTAGTCATGTTGGAATGGGAAACAGAATATGTGTTCAAGAGCCAATTTTATTCCAATACAGCATATTATACACGATATTTGGATGATTTATTCATCTTATGGAAGGGTCCAAAAGATGAGATTAATTTTTTTATGGAATTTATTAATGACACAACGAATTTTTTAAAGTTCACTCATAACATCAGTGAGAGTGGCATAGCATATTTGGACACATATATTAGCCATTCTGATAAGGGATTTATTTCACAAATTCATAGGAAGGAAACCTTTTCAAATGACTATATTGAATTTAATAGTTATCACCCTCCCCATATATTCAGAAATGTTTACAATGGACAATGTATTAAGGCAGCTCGTATGTCCTCTACTAGAGAAATCATGAATAGGGAAGTTGACCGAATAAGTAATATGTTTAGTAATCGAGGATACCCCCTCAGCCCTATTATCACAAGTTTCCAACTATGTGAAGAATGAACGGGGTAAAAAATTTCCACCTTTATTGGGCGAGTCATTAGATTTTATGAAGATTCATAATAGAAAGAAGGGATATGACGATGTAGGTATGTGTTGTAATCGAGTTTGCGTCTTGATGTATACTCCTTACACGAAGTATATTAGAGATATTTTAAGACAGTACTGGAATTTAATAACAGTAAATGATGATACAGCTTCCGTTTTGGGCAATTATCCGAGCTTTGTATATAAAACAGCACCTAACATTAAAAAATGATTGGAGAAAGCTTCTAAACAAAAAACTGTATATAATACAAAGCTCTCGATGGGAACTAGAAAATGCGGTACCTGCAAACAATGTTATGCCATAAATGAGGTAGGCAATATTAAGTTAGGAGATATCAACAAGACCAACATTAAATGCAAAGCAGGAAATTGTAGCACCAAACAAGTCGTATATATTGCTACATGTTATGCCTGCAGCGCATTCTATATAGGCAAAACAGAGAGAGCCCTTAGGAAACGAGTATATGAACATTTTTATAAGATAAAGATTAAAGACAATAACAATGCACTTTATAAACACATATCCATATATGGCAAATCACATGGTTTTAAATTTGCCATTATAGATTACGCAGAAGTACTTACTTATGGGGGAAATTGGAAAGCACTTTTAGCTATGAAAGAAATTAAGTGGCAAATTTTGACAGATGCCATTAGGTCACCTGGCATAAATGAAAATATAAGTATTAAACCATTTTTGATCATGGCATATATATATCATGGATGTTGCCATTGTATTTTGATTCTTGTTGACTTGTTACAATTTATGAGCACAAGTCATGCAAGTTTTATCATTTTACTATTACATATATTTGGAGTTTGTTTTAAGATGAAGTTAGTACGTGCAGAGTGTATTTCATTTTATTTTATTTACCATACCTATTTGTAATTATTTACATTCGTCATTATATTTATATTGTCATTTTTTATATCAGCACACTGGATCTGTTGAAATGCTTAGCTGTTTTTAGCATAGTAGTATGTATATATGGAGTTATTATGACTATGTCTCTTTAAATTTCCTTTTGAATTTTTGGCGCCAAAAAGGTTATTCAAATGTGAACTGGAAGTACTCCATTTTGGTTCTGAGGAAGTCCGACTTTTAACAGATGAAAGCGCTAAACCTCATTTTCAGTAAAAGATTTGTTTTTATCATCACGAGTGGATTTAGCCTGAATTTTGGTGGAACATTAGTATTGGCTATACGTGTGTTATACTCTGTTCGAGGTGTGCAGAGGTCACTCTATTTTACCAGCTAGCCTTTTTCCTTGTTCAGCTTAAATGTTTGGTTTACCCACCTTGAGTAGGATCCATGCCAACATTTTCAGAACTTCGCCAGTGCTCAAGCTCTCTTTCCCCCTTAATGTTATGCACTAATACCACTCCTCAGATCGAATTTGCCTCCAACACAAACAGGAATTCCCATGGAAGAAGGGACCCTAAAGGATAGTAGGGCAGTAGGAAAGGTCCATCATGAGGTTAGAGTGCTAATGCTTTATTTATTGATTTTAATATATTTATTTATTGACATTTGATTACTAGGAAAGTCCAACTGGGTAGAAGCCCATTTTCAGCAAAGGCCCAGTTAGAAAAGCTCAAAATTACTAGAAAACATTTTAATAATAATTTTACAATATTCAAAAATAAATCAAAAACATCTGCAGTTTAAATAATTATAACAAATTACTGATAACATAGAAACATTAGTTAGGAATCAATACAAGTTATATAACAATCATTTAATATTTATAGAAATTTTAGACAGTTTGCAGAGAAATTAAAGATAAGTCAGTCCAAGACAAACAGAAACTGCAATATGGAAAGACGGAAAACAAGCTTATGGTATATTTAGAGAGAAAATCAGGCAAGAGAATTTGATAGAAGTAAGGCAATAAGTGAAGTAGGGAGAGTAAAGAGGTATAAGGCATGATAAGATACTTGTTCGTATTTAGAGATGCAGTTTATCTTGGTTTTGAAGAACAAAGCCAGATTTTAGCTGGGAAGTCTTTCAGAGTGGTTTTGAAAGATGGGAGGGAGGGTACTGACATGATGGATACAGATAAGGTGTTCCAGGTCTTTTGCCTTTAAGTCATGTTAAAGGTCCCTAATACTTGAAACTGCCTTGCCAAGGTAGTTTAAGTTTGTTGTAGCATTAGACTTGAAAGCAATTTTTCTTGGTCTTAATATATCAAGAGGTTAGTAGAGTCAGTACACATATAAAAGCCAAGAAAGTAAATTTTATGTATTAAACTTCTCTTAGAACTGTAACCTGCAACTTAGTGTGGCCAAAACAAAGCCAATGTTTGGAGACAAACTTAGAACAGCTAGTGTACACAGTAAACAGCTACACTATCAAATCTTAGCACAACCTAGCCTAGTGCAATGCCAAACCCCAAAAATCACCCAAAACCTCTGCATAACCCATTTCACAATGTACAGTAGCCCACCCAAATACAGATACAGACAAAAGGAATATGTAATTTCCAAATGTCTCCATAACCAGCCTGGTAGCTATGGGCATCCGGAGACAATGTTGCAATTGTCTAGTGATAAGACAACCACTCATTCATGAAAAAACAGTATGCACAATTTCACTGGAGGCAAAAGTCTTGCATGCAAACAAGGCTGTCAAAAACACATATACTATATCAACCACACACACAGACCAATATTATGCTGAGGCACTACAAAGGAATCTTCCCAAACCTTCTAACGTATAAACAATAAAGCCTATCCTCAGCAGTCTCTAAAGCATTCATCAAAAGCAACACCAAACACCACACATACGCCTACACCCAAGTAGAGCTCTAACACTAAAGCCTACAAGGCAAGCCAACACATTACCCATGATTCTTGTTATACGGGACTCCACTGTACGACACACAGATATCCTTACAAACTAGACTGAACAAGGATAAGATAACAATTGGCAGCTTATCTAGATCCAAGATCCACCAAGTTATGAATCCTTTCAAGTCACTACACCACAGGTACTAGTATGAATCTATCACAGTCCATGTGCGCATTAACAACCTAAGATGCATTTCCCTGGACTATATGAAGACAGACATGGTTGATCAGTCTGAAAATGTCTCAGGCAAGTATGTGCCTTGCATTGAGAAGCATTCTACCTTCACCAAGGATAAGGCCACAGTATGAACAAAATATGCTTGACTTCAACAACTAGCTTAGTTTCTGGTGTATTTCCAAGGGGAATCAGTATTTGTCAGCATGGGAGGATATGGTTAACAGACTCATGTTGCTTTGTGAAGTACAATCTGTACCAGTCTCCCCTAGACTTCCAAATATTGGCTAAAAAAGTTATTCACCACCTGAGAGCTTTTATTTTTTAAGTGATGAGAAACGACATACCTACCAACATCGCAAACAAAAGCCAAGGAAACCTAAAGGTGTTACTGCACAGTGAAAGGAGCTTAAAATAGAAACTCCATATCCTACAAGTTCTACTCACTCTGGAGTGTGCAGATATCTGTACCGTTACTGACAAAGGTTTAAATACACAGAAAGTACTCTAGCAGTGCAAGACTTCAGTGCCTTCCACGCATTTAGACCATCAGTTGCAAAGAGGGGACAACAAATGGGGGAACCTCAATCTACACTAGTGCAAGCACAGCTCTATGCTGGTTCAAACGGGACAATTGCCTTGGAATTTATTGGTGCTGTTTTATAGCATTCAATATTCAATAGTTATAAAGGTTAGTAAGGATGGTTTTATGACTTCAAAACAAAGTAAAACAAAATACATAATGTTAACCAAATATTAATACAATATCAAATATTTTACATTGTATTTCATATACATTGGTATTTTTTGTATCACTATTTTGATTATTTTGATAAGGGTTATTTGTAGAATATATATATTTTATTTTTATATATATTTATTGTATATATATATTTATTAACAATGTAGTGTTGACGCCATTTATAGTTTCTTGGTTGCATTCAACATCTATACAGCCTTAAGAATTTTGGTAGTAATTATCAAAAATGGGGTAATTGAAACATTGATTTATTGGAAAATTGAAGTTAGTAGAGCTGGTATATATTTAGAACAATTCTTGATTCAGACTAGGACTCTGAAGAAGCCGGTCTAACTGGTGAAAGCGCTTAGTCCATGTTTGTTCGCTGAATCTTTGTTGCTGTTTTATGGTGAATAAATCTACTTTTTATTTTATCTCATTCATGGTGCATGGTGGAATTTGTGCCTACACAGCTCCGAGGTTTTGGTTGGTACCTTTATTGCCATTCATTTGAACGCTGTGGTCGACATTCATTGTTTTTCCTTGTGGATTCCTGTATTGGGACCAAACCTTTCTTTTGATTGCCTTGGAATTTATCCACATGCATAACACCACAGACAAAGTCCAATACCATATCCTAGCAAGCTAAAGGTCACCCCCTATATACCTAGAATCCCATAACTCATTCTTAGACCTCCTGGAGGCACCCACCATTAAACTAAATACTCTATTTATGGGAGATTAACTACTTTCTATAGACTGGGAAACATACACTGCCTCATATTCGTAGACACAATGATTCCTGGACTTTATTAATACAAATACTCTTGACCAAATAATGCACACATCCACCACAGGTTCAAACATACTGGTAGTGGTACCCACCAATATGGGAGAGTGCTGCACCCCCCCGCCCAGTGCCACGTCCTTACTGGTGAGGTCGGACAACAAAACTGTCTCTTCCAAAATAAATATCAAATCAGTAATCCCAGCAAACCCTGTAACAGGTGGTAACTATTTCAAAGCAAACTACATCCTATTAAGCGACAGTTTACCAAAATTCAATGCATCTCCCAGTCCCGAGTTCACAACAACTTATGCAGGATTGTACACAGAGACCCTGTACTACCACATAAATAGTGATATAGAACCTGTTGTACCTACTAGAAGGAAGCCCAAAACAAACTCTAAAAAAATAAACCACACTGATGGAATCCTCTTAAATAGCTGAAAACATGACCTATCAGGACCACAAGTCACTTTTCAACTACAGCCTCAAAACATGCTTTGTACCATGGGAATGGAGGACTACAATGGCTTACTACTTCACAAGGTTGGGCCATCATCTGACCCGGAAACTACTGACATATTAGTATGACTAGTCTAAAATGCAAAGCCATGGAACAAATTATCGTGGAAATGATCAAGACAGACAACCTTCAAACACTAGGCCCAACCCAGTTTGGCTTTGTGAAGGGAAGATAGTGTCTACTAAACCTAGTAAACTTCTTTGTGAAGGTCACCAAGGCAATGGATGAGGGGTAACCGGTGCACACTGCCTACCTGGACCTGGCTAAGGAGTATGATACAATACCCCACTTGGGTATAGTTGACAAACTCACTGAGAACAGGACATACATCCCTATCTAACTCAATGGACTGTCAGTTGTCTCTCATACATGTCCCAGGAAGTAAGGACTGGCGATACCATCTCCACTAACAGACTGGTCACCAGTGGGGTACCTCAGGGCTCCATACTGGAACCGCTCCTATTTGACATTTACTTCTCATAGGTAAAGACTAATGTCAAGGGTCTTAGGCTGACCAAGTTCACAGATGAGTGCAAACTGGGAGCTATCACAGATTCCTCCCAAGACACAAACATCTTACAAGAGGGTTTAACACAGACAAATGACTGTTGCCAAAGTCATGGACGTAAAACTCAATGTCAAGAAATGCATTATGGTGCCTTCTGGTAAAACTGCCACTCAAGATAATTACTGCATCAATAAGAGCTCCGTAAGTGTTGACCAGGCAGTCAAGGATCTGAGAACATACATAGACAATAATCTAGCCTTTGATCAACATGTGGCAAAAATAGTAAGAAAATCATTCCAGGTCGCGCAGCTTATAAGTAAGGGCAAGGCAGCCCAATCAAAGAGTTTAATTTCCCCTTTAGCATGTACGTGACCAGACATATGCAATGCTTGGAATGCCCACAAAGGTTCCTTACCAGGAGAATTCTGGGTATAAACGCACTGTCCTATACTGATCACCTTAAAGCCTATCTGTATACTGTCACCTACAGGTTACTGAGATGCAGTCAAGGCCTAGTACACAAGGCACCCTCGGATCCAACTCTGATGAACCTTTTGCACATCCTCAAAATGAACAGCATCAGAACCACTAGATCCAGAGACTTAAATGTTGCTTGTGACATAAATATCACATGTTGGTGAGACAGACGTGTCTCACAGAGGATCCCCATGCTCTGGAACAGGATCCCCATTTATGTGAAGTCTCTCCATCCCTTACTCTATTGAAGGCTAACCATTTTAAATGTCGGAATCCGCTACAACAAGTTCCAAAACGAGAAGACGGAATGGCCAAAAGCACGGACTTACATATATTAAGTCCAAAATGTAATTTCTTGCAATATGCCCTTTTCTCTAAGGTATGGTGATCATGGAGGTGGTAAATACAAGATTGGGGGGGGGGGGTCTGTCAGATGGGGACAGTTTGAAAAGAAACAGAATTATGCAGCCCCTGGATAGTTTTTCATTTAATTTACTCTTTGCTGACCAGGGTTAATCCCACTAGATTAGTGGCCTCTTTTCAGAGCAGTCTCAAGATGGCATTTATACTGCTAGAGGAAATTTGGCCAAGGCATCAGGGATCTTCCACCAACTCAAGCAGATGGAACCTCAATTTAACATCCCATCCGAAGGAGGACACACTCATTAGTCGGCACCCTCCTTATGCTGCACTGCAAAGTCAGCAATCCAGCTACCTGCTATGGGAATAAAAACCACAGCCTTCTGCATCAAAGACAAGTGTGCTACCTCTTGGGCGACTGACACTGCTGATCACAATCACTCCAGAATCCTTTAAGGTCATTCGATTTTGAAAGTGGAGAGATGAGCACCCCCCATAGGTGCACAAAATTTCAGGAATATTGAAAGGATCTGTCAAAAAAGCTCTTGAATATGTGGACCTCCTCAGCCTGCTGGGTGGCATCCACTGGTATTCCTCTCTCTACCATGAGGGTTTCTGTCAGAACAGGAGTCAATGGCAAAATGCTAGGATATTTTGAACCAGAGGCACTTTCCTCCCCTTTGATTCCAACAGTAGGATCACTGTGGATTAGAAAAATGAACTCCAAAATCAGAAAGCTTTTTGCCCTCTTGTTCATTCTTTGGTGAATTATCTTTAGTTTTTGGACACACAAGAAAGATGATCCATCATATGGAGCATTCAGGAAGGATGCTTTAAAATAGTCTGCGAAAATGCATTACCTCAGCCAAGCATAGCAACGAACAGCAATGCCAGTACCTGCTGTTCTAGATGCAACATTAACTATGTTGTATATCAATTTCATGTTACATTGGTAATGGACCACATAGTTGCCAGGTGAGCTTCCATAGTCTTCCTAGTATCAAAGCACTTGGAGGCCTCCTGAGGGAATTTAGTAACGTGAGAAATATAATTCAACGCTCTAGTCTTAGAGAAATATTTTCCCTCAAACATGCTTTCCACAGCAATCCACTTCTCTTATCAACCTCTTAGATGGACAGATCATGGAACTCTCCTCTAACAGCTCTTTATTAATGGTTGCTACAATCATAAGTGAATCAACAAGAGATCTATTAAGCCAACGAGGACCATCTTTGGGAGGGACAAGCACCTTACCTGGTTTGCGAGGGATCGGTTTCATCACATCAGGACCCCGCCAAGTCCTCTGCTTGATCAAGTCAATGAGATGGATCAGCAGGAGGGACCACCCAGGAAGTAGATGGGCCAGCACTGGAAGCTCTGAGAAATACCTCCTCAACTTGGGATGAGTTACTGGTGGGCTAGTGGACAGCAAGTCCATTAACTGACCCAAAAGTAAGGTCATCAGGATGAGCATTAAAGGACAATTCCCCCTTCATCGAGATCAGTGTCCTCAGTGAGGGGACTCGGGGTGAGTTCAAGTGGCTCCTTTTGTATTTGCAGTTTCTGTGGTCTTCAAGGGGGATGTCACTGAGGAGTCAGAAGTGTCCCTGGTCTCTTGAAGGCAAGAAAGATTGAGGCTATCAGAATTAGGATGTCCATGGGAAAAAAAACTGCTTTATGTAACTTAAACAATAAAAATAACTTTTGTGTTAATGTGGTGGGTAAAAATGTCACAGCAAGGCTGGCCTCAACTGTGGAAAATTCTCTCCGCTATCTCTTTCTTGAGGGACCACTCGTGAGGCAACAAAATTGCCCTGCTCAGTTTGTCTATCATGTTGTATTTCTCCGGGATGTGTGTTGCTAACAGAAAGCGCTGGGTGGATGTAGCCCACTGCCATACTCTTAAGGCCTCGCGACAAAGGGGGTAGGACCCGGTTCCTCCTTGTTTGTTCAAGTACCAGACCATTGACATGTTGTCCGTCGGAATTGCAACTGTTCCCAGAGGAAGAGAGTCCCGGAAGTACTGCAATGCTATAAGTACTGCGCTCATCTCCAGGACATTGATATGCAGATGTGTTTCCTCTTCGGTCCATGAGCCTTGGGCTGTTCTTCCCTGAAAATGCCCCCCACCCTATTAGGGAAACGTCTGTGGTCACTGTGGCCGCTGGTGAGGGTAGGACAAAAGGACGACCTATCGTTACATGGAGAGGTCAACCACCACTGAAGATCCTTTTTGCATGCATTTGTGATCATTATGAGATGAGACATTGGGAGCTCTTGGTAAGACCACTGAGTGAATAACAGCAACTGCAGAATCCGCATGTGCATGGGACCCAACGGTATCGCTAATATTGCAGCTGCCATCATGCCTAACAATTTTAGCACTTCTGATGCCAGAGGCTTGTCTTTGGATATGATACTGTGAACGTGCTGACGGAGTAGCAAGACTCTTTCTGCTGGAAGTTCAAAGTGGTGGTGGTGGTGTCCAATTCTGCTCCGATAAAAATGATATGTTGTGATGGCGACAAGGCAGATTTTTCTGAATTTATTGTAATGCCCAGGTGGCTGCAGAGAGAAAGAGTTGTGTCCCTGGTTTGTATAAGCTGATGCCTGGTGGTGGCGATGAGGAGCCAATCATCTAAGTACGGAAACACCTGGAAAGCTAAACGCCTCAGATGAGCTGTGACCACTGCCATACATTTGAACACTATGGGGGCTGTAGTGAGACCAAAGGGCAGAGCTCGAAAAGTACAGCTGTGTACACTTACCATAAATGTAGATGTTCGAGTGAATTCACTGTTGTAGTCATCACACTTGGGTTATCTCTGCCTGCAGGTAGCCCTCAGTCAGCCGAATACCAGAGTCTTGGGATTTCTGCATCAGATGCTGTCACCTCATCCATGACGCCAAGTCGTCAGGGGTATAGAACATGCAGCCGATGCAATTACATCAGTTTTTCTTGCCCCAGATGTCAGGAGCCCCCAAAATAGGAAGCAATCAAATGGTGTGGAACACCTCCAGTAAAACGTAAATACCATTTCCATAAGACATAGCCAAAAAAGAGCATCGGTAGAAAGCACAGAAAGACAGGGAGGCTGGAGGGAGGGTAATCAGGACTGTAACAGTGAATACACTCGAACATCTACATTTATGGTTAAGTGTACACAACTGTACTATGTTCTTTGTGTTTCACTGTTGCAGTCATCACACTTGGGTTGATTCCCAAAGCTGAGGAAGGGTGGAGGCAGTCAAGTAGTAGTAGGGCTGTCTAGCAGGTCTTGTAAGACAGCTGTGGCAAATCCAGCTCTGGATTTGGAAAAGATAGGTAAGTGGTAATGCTTGGTGAAGGTGTGTACAGAACTCCAGGTTGCAGCTTCCAGGATGTCCCTGGTAGGGACTCCCCAGAGAAAAGCTGAAGAGGTTGAAAAAGCCCTACTGGAATGAGGCCTGATCCCCTGTGGGGAAGGTTTCCCATGGTGTTTGTAGCAGAAATGGATGCAGCGTGTTATCCACTTAGAAATAGTTTGTTTTGAAATGGCCTTGCCCTCTGCCCCTGTAGCAAAGCTGACAAGCAGCTGATCAGATTTTCTGAAAGGTTTAGTCCTGTCAAGGTAGAACCTGGGCTGTCTGTGCACGTCCAAGGAGTGCAGGATCCTTTCCCTTTACTTTGAGGATTAGGAAAAAAGGTTGGCAAATGGATGGATTGGTTTAAAGCCACACTGGATATCAATTTGGGCATAAAAGATGGGTTAGTCCTGCGGGAAACCCTGTCCGCATGGAAGATAATGAAGGGTTCCACAGCCATAAGGGCCTGTAACTCGGATACTCTTCCTGTTGAAGTGATGGCTAGCAGTAAGGCCGTTTTCCAGGAGAGAAATTTTAACTCTGCTGTAGCAGCAGGCTCAAAAGGGGGAAGCATGAGCTTCTCTAGTACAAAGTTAAGATCCCAGGCAGGAGTGGGAGCTCTCCTTGGAGGTCTTAAATTGTTAGCTCCTCTCAGGAACTGTTTGATCAGAGGGTGAGAGAAGAGGGGTGGCTCAGTATTGTAATAAGCTGAAATGGCAGAGGCATGAATCTTAATTGATGAAAAGGAATGGCCCTTGTGGAGCAGCTCTGCTAGATAATCTAGGATTTGAAGCAAGGAGGGCATGGCTGTGTCCTTCCATTGAGACTGGCTCCAAGAACAATATCTATTCCACTCTTCTGAATAGGATTTCCTAGTACTGGGCCTCCTGGCCTCAAGGATAACATCGAGCACCTGTTTGCTGAGGGTTGCTGGTGAAGTATTCAGGGAATAAGCCAGGCTGCCAGGTTCAGGGTTTGCAGCTGAGGATGCAAAATCTGTCCCTCCCGCTGGGACAGCAGGAGGGGGTCTGCTGTAGGTGCCAGGGTCGCACTGCTGTCAGACTGTGTAGGAGAGGGTACCAGTGCTGGCATGGCCAGTCTGGTGCAATAAGGATTGTCCTTGTCCTGTCTGATCTTGAGGAGTACCTTTGGAAAGAGGGGCAGAGGGGGAAAGGCATAGATTCAGAGCTTTTCCTATGTGAAGGATAGGGCATCCACTTTCCAAGCTTGGCTATGGGGAATTCTGGTGCAAAATTTGTTTAGTTGATGGTTTTGGGGGGACGCAAAGCGGTCCACCTCTGGTGTCCCCACCTGTGTATTAGAAGTCTGAATGAGTTTGGTTCCAGTTTCCACTCGTGTGGGTCCATTAGATTTCTGCTTAAGTCGTCTGCCAGTGAATTTTGTTTGCCTGGCAGGAAATGAGCTTGCAGGTGCACTTGGATGCTTAAAGCTGTGTTCCACAGTGTCATGGCTAACCTGCAGAGTGGGTAGGAGTGATTTCCTCCCTGCTTGTTTATGTACCACAACTGTGGTGTTGTCTGTCTTTATCAAGAGTTGTCCTGGCAGGATAAGGTATTTGAAGGCTGTCAGTGCATTCTGTACAGCTAACATTCCTTTTTGATTGATATGCAGGTGAATTTGTCCTGGGCTCCATTTGCCTGCCATGTGAGCCCCCCATGCATAGTCTGATGTGTCTGTTGTCAGAGTTTGGACGGCGGGGGTGTGTGAGAAAGGGGGTCCCTTGTTGTGGTTGCAAGCCTCTGCCCACCAAAGGAACTCTGTCCTTAGGCAAGGAATGATAGGAATCACTGATTCCAGGTCCTGGGAATGTTGACACCAGAGACTTTTTAAAGGACCACTACGGGCAAATGTTGAAAACATATATTTTTTATCTAGTCATGAATTTCTGCACCTTTCAAAGCTGTGTGCCACAAAATAAGTATTCATTCCTAATTTTATTTCTTTTTTTATCCTAGTTTGCCCTCATGGGGCAGACATCCTGATGAGAGATCTGTCTCAAAATTCAGTATGACAGTCCTGATTGTGAGAAAAAGTAGCCCTACCATTTGTTGTCAGATAAGACTTCCATTCACTTGACATGGAAAACCTGAAAAAAACTGCCAATTTTAAGAGTCTGCAGATCATGTGTCGCTGACTGGTTTTCCAGTGAGTTTTACAAATGCTGTTGCTAGTAATGTACTACACACATTCTCTGAAAAAATCTTGCACAAGTGTGTGTCAACAAATTACTGAGATAAAAAAGAATGTTTACAAAGAGCAGTTTTGTTAGCTGCAGATCCTGACCAAGTTTCTTCGCCCATCTGCCCTCTTTCAATGAGCCAGAATCTCATATTTCCAACTTGACTAGGTTCAACTACTTAGTCAAATTTGTATGACAATAGTCAAACAAATCACAGCCTTGTCTTCCACTAAACCTCTTCCTTCATACTTTTCTTCACTCCTTACTTTTGACTAGCAATTTCTCAGGCTTTTGGGGTTTAAAAAAAAAAAAAAAAAAAAAAACACGCAGAAATATCATTCCACAGTTTAGGCCAATAATATTATCAATTTCTTAAAATGTGCACAGTAATATATTTAATTTGGCTTACTTTCTGGCTGTTCATATGGTTATTTTTGCATAGTAATTCTGTTGCAACATAACCTGAACCATTTTATGCAATGTCAAGCTGAAAAATGAAATGGTTTTGTTTCTTAACAACCCCCGCCCAAGCCTCTTATGTGACCTACTAATTTCTGTTATGATTGCTTTATGCAGCTTGTCTTAGTTGCACACTTGCAAGCATATCTATCGTCCGCTCAGCAACTGACTCCTGTAGAAAGCTTCCAAATCAGAAACTGTTCAGAATAGCAGTACTAACTTAGTAAGCTCACAAAATAAGATTAAATGAATTGCCATCCCTTTTATGAAACAGAGCTGCTAAGTGCAATAAATGTCATTTGTTAATGAGACTACAACACCTTATTTGAAAATCATTATGGATTGCACGATGTCAGAGAAAACATGCAAGCCAAAAGTAGGGACACTTGTGTGGAATCGCACAATGTATATAAACATAAATCTACAAGTCACAGGAATTTTTTGTTGAACTCTCTCTAAACACATTCCATGTCTTGTGCTGTTTTAACCAACTACCTTATCTCTAAGCTTTGTATAAACTGTTGTATAATTGTTTGTATTTTTAAACTTATTCATACTTTCCATATTTTTATATCACGTGTTCTTTGTATAACATTGAACTTTTCTCCCCGGGTCTCCTCTGAAAATGGGCCACGAGCTCAGTCGGGCATTCGGTAAATAAATAAATAAATTATGTACTATCGCAACCAGATTTGTAACATCATGTAATTCCTAAAAGTAGAGCCACAGCTGACTTACTTTTCATGAAGTAAACCTGTATTGCTTCTCATTTCAGCATTACTGACTGTACATGCCTGCAAATGTTTTAAACCGCCGAAAAAATTATGAATTACATGACGTTACTAAGCTGGCAGCAATATGCTTTCTAATGCAAGACATGCACGAAGCACCTGTCATTATGGACTGTTATATTACATGTTAACTGCTGCACCCGACAAACAATGTAAGTCAGCGTAATCATTCCCATAAATACAAGCACAGCTTATTACAGTTTTGGTCGAGCTGGTTATTGGGATTACCTTGTTCTCCTGTATTTATTTAAATGTAATGTATGTGACTGACAGTTTGGTGGAGCTTTTCTCCTCAGTTCTCCGCTGAGAAAGAGTTTACTCTATACCCACTTGAAGTAACCCGGTTAACAAAGGTCACTTTAACTTAATCAAAAATTATTTCTCCTTAACTAAAGCTATTTAAGACTATGCTGCCGCGGTTGAATTCCGGCTAAGGAAAACTTGCTTACTTACTTTCTTGCTGTTAGACCCATTGTCGAAAGTGAAGAAATCAGTACTTACAGATTCCATCTGTCAGTATGATAGCAGCCATGACAATTACAGCATGAATCTGTAATGCACGCAAATCAGGATGAGGATTTCGAAATTATTTTGAGTTTCTGAAGGTAATGAAAAGTTTTTGATTGCAATAAGGACTTTCAGTAACACCTTACAGTTGTTCACAGCCTGGTTTCAGCTGAAGATTCCGAATTTTGCGCAAGCAAAAATCTGGTTGCGATAATACGCAAGTACCAAAATAAATATATATATATATATATATATAGATAGATAGATAGATATATAAAAAAATTAAATAAACAGACTTCCCAAACATACATGTGTAGAACAAAGATTTATATGGAAATACAGATATGGAGCTCACATAATATATGTGTATGTACACACACACACACACACACACCAACACCTCGTCAGCTAGTATGCTACTGAATACTTTGTTGCATTCAAAGGGACTTTATTGTTAAATGTAACGAAACTTTCTTTCTCAAGTGTTTATGTATTAAATTCTCTCTCCCTGCATCATTTGCCCCTCCTCTCTCATAATCCCTTCCTCACTCTCTTCTTCACACCCGATTTCTTTTTCCCCAGTGACTTGTACATCTTGTATACATGCAAATGTCAGTTTACAGTATTGCACTCACTACGTATACTACAGTCCTACTAGCACATACATGTATGCCTTTTCAACAAATGATCTACAGTTTTACTTTATTTCTATACGGCATAGTCAATCTGTTGTGACCACTTTGGATGAAGTTGAAAACAAGCCCTGGTTTAAAAAAAAAAAGTAAAATAAATAAAATTAATCTGTTAGGTGGACAGTAACCAAATGAATCAGTTGGGTGGACAGAAAACAAACAATTACATACAGTGGCCATGACTCATTTTTCATAAATGTATTATCATCAAGACATGTGAAAAAGAGGCCTTGGAGTAAGCATGTGCATATCCAAAGGCACAGCTGAAGTACAGAAAGAAAGCAACCTGTGGAGGTGACAAATATTAAGGAACAAACATCAGCTCTCAGGATTCAAATGGAAATGAATGCCTGTGAAGGTACTTGATGTAAATAAGATTACAAAAGAACACCAACGTTTCTTCTGAAGTGCAGGGTTGACATCTCCTTATTTTAGCAGGAAAAACAACATTTAAATGTCTCTGAATGACTTCAGAAATCATAACGTGTGAGGGTAGTTGAATAACAATGACAGAGTGTTTTCAATAGGCAAGGAGAGGCCCTGCAAGGAAATTTCAGAGATTCCATCTAAAAGGCAGCTGCAGACAGTGGGACTCGTAAAGGACTGTGCTTGATTTTTGAGAGCGACAATGGAAGAACAGGTTTAACAAAAAGTAATGGGCTGGCAGCTCTCACATGTAGCCATGACCCCCCCACACACACAGGTGTCTTATTTGTGCTGATGACTTCTGATACATATTAACTTAAATGAAATAAATAGTATTCTCATACTAGGTCTTATGGAAGAGAAAACATGTATTTTGTTCAGGTTCTGATTTAAAATACAAATACTTCATTATTCCACCTGAGAAATGTGTAGATACATGCTTATACCATCATTCAGCATATGAACATGTCATATACATTAAACAGCTACATCTTTAAAAGTCATGCAAACACAAGTCACATGCACACACTCTTATACCTTTTGTACCACTACTCTCTCTGTCCCGACTACTAACTTACCCTACCCTCCCTTCCTCAACAGATACTCCCCTGAGGTTACATTCATACCTTTTTCACACATTCATACCTTTTTCACATATCACACCCTACCCTTCTCTACTTGTATTATCTTACGCCTTCACCAGTATAATGTGTTACCATATTTCATGACCTCTAGAATATACATAATCATTACGATAATCATCTATTATGTAAATGCTGCTGCATCTTCTTATCAGGCTTTCCATATAATTTATGTTTGAACGTTATGACTTTGTCAGATGAGTTTTTATTATGACAAACTAATGCGTTTTAAGTCTGTGCTTGAACGTTATGACTATGAGTTCTGTTGAGTTTTTCATTCCGTTAACCATATGTATCTGGAGTTTTTCTCCCTGGGCATACACTGAAAATGGGTATCTCAGGACCCAGTCAGACTTTCCAACTAATCAAATGTCGATTAAATAAAGATTCAAACACAATGAAACACAGTCGGTGCTGGCTGATGAATTGTCATACAGCAAAGAAAAAGAATGCACAGCTTTCATAAAATATCAAATGCGTATTGCCTCAAATGCCCTATCACTATACTTGGTCCCCTGCAGAATGTTGATGGGTGAGCTAAGTCTGTCATACTAATACATCCCTGGATGCTGCTCTGATGGACAAGTTTAATATTTACAAAGAAGCAGTACTAGAACTACCAAATCTAGATACATACTTTGCTTGGAACATTAACTGGATATGTTGGAGCGACAGGTATGTCTCTCAGAGAATACCCCATTCACTGAAACAGGCTTCCCATCCACGTGAATCAGAGTTTTTCCTTAATCCTATGCAAGCATAATGTGGACCTGTGGATGTTCCCAGTCGGACTTTCGTGGTAAACAAATGTAAAAATAAAAAATAAAATGTTGAGATAGTTGTAGGCGTAAGTTTATTATGTATGTATGGAAGGCACTGTGTTACAAACTCACATCTCTACCATCTTTATCTCTGCAGGAAAAGAAGTCTTTAACCATTGGTTCTGCTACTGGTTTAGAGATTAGTCGTCTTCTTCTTTCGGCTTTTCCCAGTTAGACGTCGCCACAGCGGATCACCTTGTCCGCTCATGATTGGCAGTGGAGTTTTTACGGTGTCGAGTTGCCAGCCCGGTGCCCAACCTTCCACAGAAGGAACACACACATGCACACACACTCATGCCTAGGGCCAGTTTAGAGTGTCCAATCCACCTACAGCATGTCTTTGGGATGTGGGAGGAAACCGGAGCACCCGGAGGAAACCCACGCGACCACAGGGAGGACATGCAGACTCCACACAGAAGGCACCCCAGCCAAGGATCAAACCGGAGAACCTCTTCCTGTGAGGCGGCAATGCTAACCACTGCACCACAGTGGCCGCCCACTAGTGAAGAGATTAGTACTGCGGAGAAACCAGACTTCCCAGATTAGTGTGTCTGTAATGGCACAGCTACCAAGCTGGACCCCCACCCCCCCACCCCACCCACACACACACAATGTATAAGACTAGGAATGAAATGATAGATCATATCCCATGTGAGGACCAGACTTCCCAGATTAGTGTGTCTGTAATGGCACAGCTACCAAGCTGGACCCCCACCCCCCACCCCACCCACACACACACAATGTATAAGACTAGGAATGAAATGATAGATCATATCCCATGTGAGGACCAGACTTCCCAGATTATTGTGTCTGTAATGGCACAGCTACCAAGCTGAACCCCCCCCCCCCCCACACACACACACACACAATGTATAAGACTAGGAATGAAATGACAGATCATATCTCATGTGAGGACCAGATCCAGCATGTGTCAACAGCTAAATGCCTTATAGGGAACAATACATGAATTCTGGCATGGCTGTTAGAAGCACTCCACTGGCTGGACCCAGACATCTGACCTGCTCTAGAACAATGGCCCATACCATTAACCAACTAGGCGAGCTGTTGCCTCCTGTGCTGGCCTGGCAGCAGATTAGGCAGGTGTGCTCCCTCCCTTATGTATCATTTCTTATTTACTGTTTGTCAAACCATCTCCTTTGATACCCTCTGTGTACCTGTGGCCATCCACAGTCTTCCCCACATTAGGGTTAGGTCCTCTCAGCAACAGCCTCATGAAAAAAGCTTCCAAATCAGATACTTTTCAAAACAGCAGTACTACTAATTTAGTAAGCTCACAAAATAAGACTCCATGAAATGGCATCCCTTTTAAACAGAGTCAAGTGTGATAAATGTCATTATTTGTTCATGAGAATTTAACACCTTATTCGAAAATCATTATGGATTGTACTATGTTTACTACTGACAACAAATCGGTCTCATTCGAAGTAAAAAACCAAGTCCAGGAGGATGAGGTGCCCAAAACAAAACCAATAAACAGGAAAAACGCACCAGCAAGCCGTAACCACCTTAAAACATTTAATGTGTTCCACAGCAAGCAAAGCACAACACAGCACACAATGATAACGCTGAAACTACTACCAGTTTGTTTTTGTCTCCAACGTCATCAAAAAAATGCTGACGATCCAAACCCCTCCCCCATTTATACCTTTGCACACTGCCAAAACTTAAAATCATGTGACAGTGAATTCATTTTAACCCTTTCCTAAACATACCTTAAAAACAGGCAAAATAAATACAAGCATAATAAATACAACTTTTCCCTGTTTAAAGCACTTTTAAATATCTAAAAACACACTTTCAAAACCTGTAGTAAATAAACAGATGGATATAAAAAAATGAATGCATGTTAAAAATGAATAAATGAATGTAAACAAAATCAAGTAAAATCAATCTTGTTGAACAATATTTCAAACCACGTGTGTGAAATTCATAACTTCACTGCTCTTAATTTTAAAACTGGGGCTAGGGAGACCATGTCGTTCAAACCCGGCCACCTATTGGCTTCTAATACCAGTTGCCAGTAAACCTCTCTATATTCCAACATGGTCTCCCAAGAACCACCCCTACCATCCATTATCGCTTCATCTAATACAAAAAAAGTGTAAGCACCACCTTCACAGCTCAAAGTGTGTTTATATAATGCTTTTCTACTGTTACCCCTCTTAATGTCGTAAAGGTGTTCAGATAATCTTTTCTTTAAACACCTTTCCGTCTTACCTATGTAAAACGCTTTACATTTCTTACAGGTTGCAATGTAAACAAGTCCCTTACTTTCACAATTAAAATAGGATTTAGAAGTAATGTTGTCTATTCCTGTTACTGACAGTAATTTCAGAAGTATCAGCTATAAAAGGGCATTGCTGGCATGCTCCACACTTAAAGGTACCCACTTTTCTAATTAAGTTTCCCCAAGTTTGTTTTCCGTAAGGTCCTTAAAACATCTACCTTTTCTGAAGATGAATTTTAGTGGAACATCAAATTTTAAATTCAAGTCAGAAAGCTTGGAAAATCTGTTCCATTCCCTCTGGACAATGTCTCAAATGACCTGCGCATTACCACTAAAATCCACAATAAAGGCATTCTCATAGGATTCGCTGTCCCCATTGCTCGTTAACCTTTCTTTTATACATGTATCACCTGAATGTAAAATTGGTGTAAATCTGTCCTTCCTATGCTGCAATACTTCTTCCTGGATTTCCTTAATCAAGGTCTCTGGGTATCCTCTTTCTAAAAACATACATTTTAGTAGGTCACACTCATCCAAAAAAATCATTGTCATCAGAGGTCATTCGACTACCATTCAAAGTAACCATCACACCTGACCCCCCTTTAGCAGAAATTAAACTAAAAAACTTCTCCGAAGCAGATTATAACCTTTTATGGGATGGTATAAACACAGCTTCACTGTACCTCCTCCCTCAAACAGAACTGGCAACTATGCCGAGCTCTACACCAGTGCTTTACACAAACACCTGTATAACTGCATCAACTTGGCTGTACCTGATAAAACCTAAACAAGCTCCTCAAGGAAAAAAAACTGCCTGGTGGACAACTGCCATTAATAGGCTTTAAAATAAGAGGAAGAAATTGCTAAGAGTAACAGGGATAGAGCTCTAAACTGGAAACACTCCCTCCTCGGCTTAAACAAGCAAATAAGACTTCTTGTGATGGCCTCCAAATCAAACTACAAATCCAAATTTGCTTCCTCAACAGAGGACAACCACAAGGCAATTCTATAGTTATATCCATAACCTAAAAGGAAAGGCCCAGATTTGTGCCAAACTGAAGTTAACGATACCACATATACTGAGCCTGTGGACATAGCCAACCTATTGGCTGACAGGTTTTGTGAAAACTTCACTCCCCTGTCTCCACCACACATACCTCATGGCATCCCTATTACCTGTCTCCTACCCTGTATCTCTAAACAGCAGGTCGTAAATGCCATCAGTAAGAACAAAAACACAGCATCTATGGGACCTGATAACATCCCTGGCTGCGTCCTACATGGGCTCCAACATGAATTAGCAACACCACTGGATACCCTTTTCAATCATAATCTAAGCACCGGCTTCGTACCAGCTGAATGGAAAACTGCCAGCGTCAGTCCCTTGCACAAAGGTGGTGCTTCCACTGGCCCTGGGAACTATATACTTATTAGCCTAACTAGCCCTATCTGTAAGGCCATGGAGTGAATCATGACGGACCTTATCCACAAAGATATAGGAAATCTCCAAACACTTGACCCTACTCAATTTTGATTTGTCAAGGGGAGATCATGCCTGTTAAACCTGGTGGACATCTTTGAAACAGTCACCAAGGCCCCAGACGAGGGGAAGATCTGCGCATACAGCTTGCCTTGACTTAGCCAAGGCATTTGACACCATCCCCCACTGTGGCATCATTGACAACTTCAGCCAACTAAGCATCGACCCTTATATCATTAGATGGGTCACTAACTGACTCACTGATAGAACTGATAGTCAAAATAGGGGAATCCACCTCCAACAGCAGATGTGTAACCACTGGTGTTCCAAGGGGATCAGTCCTGGGACCTTTACTGTTCGGGATCTATTTATTTTATCATTTATTTGCAGTTTGTTTGCCAGGATAGTCCAGTTGGGCCTTGAAGAACCCATTTTCAATGGACTCCTGGGTAGAAAAGCTCCAGAAAAATACAAGAATATGATAATACAAAATACAAAAACAGACTGTAAATGCAATAAGTCACAAGAATACAAGATAAAAATTACACAATTAAGAGGGAATTTCAAAGTAATGAGTTGCCAATAGATTGGCATGATGAGATCACAGTTAGTATACAGAGTTAACTTCATTACAGTTCTTATGCAAATATCATGATTCTTACCATTATTATTACAAGTTATTACACTGTAGGAGGCTATTTACAGATATGGTGGCCAGTAAAGAGATCTATGGATCAACTCCACAGTACAAACAAAAACTAAAGGTCTGTGGCTGACAAAGTTTGCTGATGACTAAAAACTGGGAGCAGTCATAGAATCTCCAAATTATGTAAATAGCCTACAAGTGGGTCTTACACAAACAAATGACTGGTGCTAGAGGCATGGCCTTAAACTCAATGCAAAAAAAGTGAGTCATTCCTTTCAGTAAGAGCGGTGTTCCTGCTAACTACCACTTCAACAACAACACCTTAAGTAGACACTCAGTGCTGAGAGGCCTGGGCACACAGTTTGACAGCAGTCTTACCTTTGACTACCATGTCTCCACAGTGGTAAGAATGGCATTCTGTATTGCTCATCTCATAAGTAAGGGCATTGCCTCCAGAAAAAAAAGAAGTTATAACCTCCGTGTGTACTCTTCCCTCATCAGGCCAATAATTGACAACAAGGCCACTTTTGGTGTGCACCTGTCCAAGCACTTCCAGCAATTGGAGAGACCACAAAGGATCCTCACAAGGAAAATTCTAGGTCTTCAACATCTGTCTTATGGAGATCATCTGAAATCACTGTCACTTTACTCTGTTTCATACAGACTACTCAGAGAATATCTCTGCCTAGAATACAAGGCAATCTCTGACCACTCGTTATTAGAAATGCTGCATATCCTTAAGTCAAATGGTACACGGGTTACACACGCTAAAGAACTTAACCTGTTATGTGACATTAATAAAACCTGCAAAAGGGACAGGTTTGCCTCCCAGAGGTTATCAAACATTTGGAACACACTCCCAACTTCATGTCAAGCAGAGCACCTCAGTGGCCCTCTTCAAACACAATCTGGACAATTGGATGGGTGATTGTAAATTCATCCTCGGGGTTCCACCTGTGTCCCATAGACAGGGGCAATAGGTGCTGATCATAAAAATAAGTTAAGAACTTGGCTAGGCTTGCAAGGAACCTAGGGCCATTAGCCTAGTACCTTCCTCTGATCCTATGTCAGTGCAAAAGTGTGGCCTTACAGTCAGCAGAGGTCTTGATATCAATGTAGAAATCATGGATCAAGCCCAGAACACGACTGTCAGTTGACAAAGAATTACATTTGTACTTAGTGAATTATAGATTGCTGAGAGGAAACCTTGATATTGCATTTAAAATATTTAATAACAGTGTTACAGGTGCAAAATTCAACATAATTGCATTAATTTATGACAGGAATATTATGAATAAAATTAATTCATTAACAGTAGACATAACCAGAAACAAGTTAAACAACTGAGCACGTAATCTGTAGTTGGATAAACTATGAATAGTCTATAATTAACTGTTTGATCTTTTACAATTCTGCCTACTTTCAAGAACACGTTAGAGGCCTGGTGCGTATGGGTACACAAGGAATCACATGCATAGCCACTAGGGGCTCATTCTCCACTGGGTTAGTTTATGTACAGACTTGAGAGTTAACTAATCCTTGCTAATCCTTGTTATGTAATTCTACTACTGAAAGGGACTCATTGTTATATTCCTGCACTCCTAAGCACATCACTCTTTGCATGAGTCGTTAAACTAAGGTCCTATCTGCTTGAATTGGCTCAGGTGGATATAAAAGATCCCATGGCAACTACCAAAAAAAGTACTGAAGTCTCCAGTGCCCTGACCAAATCTCCCCTAGCAGTATAAATACCTCCTCAGATCTCTCCTAAAAAGAGGCCACTAGCCTAGTGGGTGTACCCTGTCAACAAAGGATAAAAAAAAAAAAGCACGCGCACACACAATTTAGTTGCATTACTACTGCATATGGGGAGAACACATCCAGCTTTTTGTCATGATTGTTTTTTTGTAAAAGTCCATCAACAGGAGCACACCACTCAGGACAGCTGTACAATCTCCACTGACAACAGCTAAAACAACTCACACACAAGCTCATGTGAAATATAGCTTGCAAGCAATGATAGCAATGATCATCAGTGGGGGCATAACTGATTGCCCCTTATCACTGAGTATTTTACCTAATAATGCAGTTTGCAGAATTAAAAAAAAAAAGTCAGTATCAGCATCATCCCTGGCTGGGACTATGGATCCAAACACTCTTATTTTCTTTGTAGAATATGACTGGAAGGAACCCACACACAAAACCTGAAGCAGAGCATATGCTGGCATGTACTTAAAAAAAAAAAAAAAAAAAAAAAAAAAAAAAATACTGTCCTGCAGCCCAACAATACTGAAACATAGTGAAAAAACAAGACTGCACAATTATGACTGCATTAATATAGAATACTAGTAAAACAATAATATTAAAAAATAAAGAACACATTGCTGTTGGAACCAGGCTACAAAGTCCAGCTATAAGAACTCAAAAAAATTACCATGTTGCAAAGACCTATTCGATTTGTTGTACACAGAATGATAAGAAACATTACGAGTTCAGTTATTTCATTATATACTGGCATTTACAAACAGGCATTTTGAAACCAGCATACCGCATTTACAAAGCGGCATTTACAATCGGCAATTTTTTGCAAATGCCAGTATGTGATAACTACTTAATGATTTGTATCATTATTTGAGCATGTAAGCACTCTGAGCTAAAAGTCAAATAAACTGATGAAGAAACCCAACATCAGTAAAATCAGCATGCCAAAACTGCATTGCTTTTCAATGTCACTGCATATTTCCAGCTATTGCCGAACCCTCTTTCTAAACGAAACACTTACTGCAAAAGTATACACTGCTGTTAGTTGAAATCAAATTAGATTTATAAACAATTACTAATACAGGGCTAAGTAGTTACTACAATGATACACAGAACCATGCAGCAGAGTTTCTTTCTACAAGGCAAAACAAGAAAAAACAAACACGTACACAGCAACAACTAACTGTAGAAGAAGTTCCTGCTTCAGTGCGAGGGTGTTTTCTAAGCACATCAGAAGGCGTGTTTACAGGTGAGACTGAAAAGAAATGCCAAAGAGGGCAAGCATAATTAGATAGTGGGCATTTCTTGGGTGAAACAAGAAGAGGAGGGTGTGCTTTACTGAATTCTACTGAAATCTCTGTTCCTGCAGTTGGTCGACTTGTCGGAGGATCTAGCAAGCGCAAGAGTGAACTTTAAGGGAAGATGGCTCACAGTACCGATAGCCGTTCAGTCGGAATCACAAAAAAGTACAGCTCTGTACCTACCATAAATGTAGATGTTCGAGTGTTCACCCTGCTGCAGTCATCACACTTGGGTTATCCTGCCGTCAGGCGGTCCCGCAGTCGGCCCGAATTCCAAAGTCTTGGTCCGGCGTCGGTTGCTGTCGCTTCTTCCCTGATGTCAGTGCGCCAAGCTAAAGATGGGTGGTGGAGTTAGACAGGGTTAGAAGAAGCTAGTAGGCCCTGCAAAACTGCAGTGGCAAAACCAGCTCTAGTCTTAGAATATAGAGGTAAGTGATAGTGTTTGGTGAAGGTGGGCACTGAACTCCAAGTTGCAGCTTCCAGAATATCCTTGGTTGGCACCCCCCTGAGAAAGGCTGCTGATGTAACTGTAGCCCTGGTGGAGTGGGACCTAATGTTAGCAGGTACCGGTTTCCCATGATGCGTGTAGCAGAAACTTATGCAATGTCCTATCCATTTTGAAATGGTCTGTTTTGAGATAGCTTTTCCTTGCGATCCTGTAGCATAGGCCACAAAGAGCTGGTCAGATTTTCTGAAAGCCTTAGGTTTATCCAAGTAGTAACGTAATTGCCTGTGAAAGTCCAAAGAGTGCAAGAGTCTTTCTCCTTTGTTTTGGGGTTTTGGGAAAAAGGTGGGCAAATGAATGGTTTGGTTTAGGGCCACACTGGATACCACCCTTGGCATAAAGGAAGGATTAGTTCGTAGAAAGACTCTGTCTTGATGAAAAATAAGGAAAGGCTCCACTGCCATTACTGCCTGTAGCTCTGAGACTCTTCTAGCTGAAGTTATTGCTAGTAGCAGGGCAGTCTTCCATGAAAGAAATTTTAAATCAGCAAAAAAAGCTGGTTCAAAGAGCGGCAGTGTAAGCTTTTCCAGAACAGAGTTGAGATCCCAAGTAGGTGTTGATGCTCTCCTGGGCAGTCTTATGTTCTTAGCCCCTCTGAGGTACTGTCGTAGGAGTGGATGTGAAAATAAAGGAGGATCCGTGTTGTAATGAGCTGAAATTGCTGAGGCGTGGATCTTAATAGATGAAAAGGAAAGTCCTTTGTGCAACATCTCAGTTAAATATTGCAGAATATGAGGAATGTTTGGATCAAGGGGATTTTGGCCTTTAGCCTGGTTCCAGGCGCAAAATCTTTTCCATTGTCTGAATAGGCTTTCCTGGTGCTGGGCCTCCTGGCCTCCAGAATGACATCCATAACATCTTTGGATGGAGGTGTTGGCTGGTTGTTTAAGTAATTTGCCACACAGCCAGGTTTAAAGTCTTGAGCTGGCTGTGCAGAATCTGATTGTCTCGCTGGGTGAGCAGGTGAGGAATTTGTGGTAAAAATCCATGGGTGGGCTGTGTGCCATGTTCCTTAGAACTGGATACCAGTGCTGGCGTGGCCAGTCTGGTGCAATGAGCATCATTTGTGGCCTCTCTAATCTGGCTTTCAGCAGTATCTTTGCTAGAAGAGGCAGTGGAGGAAAGGCATACACTGTTAATGTTTTCCAATTGAATGAGAGGGCGTCCACTTTCCAAGCTTGTGGGTAGAATGTCCTTGTGCAAAATTTTTGAAGTTGGTAGTTTTGGGGGTTGGCAAACAGATCTATGTCTGGGCATCCCTATTTCTGAGTTATCACTGCAAATACTTGTGGTTCTAGTTTCCACTCGTGGGGATCCATGATGTTTCTGCTTAGGTCATCTGACAATGTGTTTTTCTTTCCTGGCAGGAATTGTGCTTGTAGTTGAACTTCAAAAGACAGTGCTGTGGTCCACAAAGTCATTGCTTGCCTGAATAGAGGGTAGGAATGTGTGCCCCCTTGCTTGTTTATGTACCACATTACTGTGGTATTGTCCGTCTTTATTATTAGTTGTCCTGGGTGTAAGAGGTCCTTGAAAGCTGTTAGGGCATTCTGTACTGTTAGCATTTCTTTTTGATTGATATGCAGATGCCTTTGATCTGTAGCCCATTTGCCCTGAATGCACTGTCCTGCCATGTGTGCTCCCCAGGCATAGTCCGATGCATCTGTTGTCATAGTTTGCCTGGCTGTGGGTAAGGTGAAAGGCTGACCCTTGTTGAGGTGACATGCCTGGGCCCACCATAGAAACTCCTCTTGTAGGCAGGGAATGAGTGGAATCATTGTTTCCAAGCTGTGGCTGTGCTGAGTCCATATGCTTTTCAGGTACCATTGTAATTTCCTCATATGCAGTTTTGCAAATGATATTAGTAGTATGCAAGATGCCATGAATCCCAAGGCCTGCAGAATTTTTCTTGCAGGGAGTTGGGTCTTTGTTGCCATTATTTTGAAGTATTGAGTCAGCTGTTGTTGCTTGTCTGGCGTCAGAGAAGCCATCTGGGCCGTTGTATTCAAGCTGGCACCCAGGAATATTATGTTTTGTGAGGGAACTAGTTTTGATTTCTTTTCGTTTACTGTGTACCCTAGACAACTTCGAAGGTGTTTGACAAATGCCAGATGCTTTAAAAGAATGTCCTTGCTTTCTGCTTGAATAAGGCAGTCGTCCAGGTATGGGTATATTTGAATTCCTCTTTGTCTGCAGTATGCAATTACTGGTGCCAGGCATTTTGTGACATGCAGGTATGCCTCCTTGAGGTCCAACGTTACTAGCCAAGCATTCTTGCCTAGCATGGGAAGAAGCTGCTGTAGTGTTAGCATCTTGAATTTTGGTACTTGCAGATAGGTGTTCAGAGTTGAAAGATCCAAAATGGGTCTCCATGCTTTGTCCTTTCTTGAGACTAGAAAGAGTCTTGAGTAAAATCCTTGTCCTTGCTCCTGTGTAGGTACCTGATGAATGGCTCTCATGGCCATGAGAGCTGTAATTTGTTTCTGTGCCTCTGCCCATTGATTTGATGGCAGGTTTGGCATTCCTTTTATCCTTGGCAAGGTATGAAAGTGGAATCTGTATCCTTGTGAGACAATGTTTAGGACCCATTTGTCTTTTGTGATGATGTGCCAGTTGTCTGCAAAAAGTGCTAATTTTCCTCCCAAGGGAGCTGCCAAGAGAGATTTGCTCGGTAGTTTGAGGGTTGAGTCATTGTGTTTGTCTTCTGCTAGCTTGAGGCCTGTCTTCTCCTTTCTGGGCAGCAGTACACCATTGGCGAGGTTTGTAAGGGCCTTGTGACTGACCTCTGCCCCTTGGGCGTCTGTATTTGCCCCTCTGTGATCTATCAGAAGCTGGAAAGGACCAGTTTTTTGTTGGCCAATTTCTGCTGAAACGAGGGGGTTGTACCTGTAAAAAATCCTTGACCGTCTGCATAGACTTTGCCTTATCCTCCATTTTCTTTAAAACCTCTTCTGCTTTGACACCAAATAATACATCCTGCTGTAAAGGTGCATCCAATAATTTTGCTTTAACATTATCAGGTAGGGTTTTTGTTATTTTAACCAAGCATGTCTACGTATGACAGACCCAGTAACAGCTGCTCTACAGGAAGCTTCCAATGAATCAAATCCACACTGTAAAGTATGTTTGCCCACCTGTTCAGCTGCATGCAATAGATCCTGCATTTCCTTGAATTCAGACTGTTCAGAATGTGTGCTCATTTTTTGTTTTAATTGAGACACTAGGAATTGCTGATATTTCAGCATGTGAAACTGACAATATAATGCTCTCATAGCCAGAGTAGCTGAGGTGTATATATTCTTTCCCCATCTATCTAGGACTCTGGAATCCCTTTCAGAGGGCACAGGATCTTTAGCCATAGAAGCTTTAGCCCCTTTGGGACCCTGGGAAATTGTTTCTGGGTCAGCCACAGGGTTTTTATAAAGGAATGTGTGTGAGTTAGGTACTCTGTACTATCTGTCTGGTTTGGCTGGAGCAGGAGGTAGAGAGTCTGGATTTAGATTACGCTCCAAGTAAACATCATCCACAATGTCTAACACTGGAGGGATATAGCAAGTGGTCTGTGCTGGGGTAGTAAAATGAACTCTCAGAGCCTTTTCTTAGAATCAGAGTAGTCCTGGCCTTCCCAGTGGAAATGTTCCCTCATGGTATGTAAAGTTTCCCCAAAAAAGTAGTCTTCAGGGGGAGATGCTGAGGGAATAGTCTTCAGCATCAGAGTCTTCATAAGGGGGGAAAGCGTAATCCTGTTCCTCAGAAGAGTCTGAGGAAATAGAAACCTGGTCAGAAGAAGCAAAATCCTCCTCTTGTCTTGGTCTTTTATCTGGAGGTGGATGTGAACCTCTGATTAGGGTAATCAAATCTTCAGCCATCTTAAGCATCTGTTTCTTAGGCATGGGGCCTTGAACTGGAGAATGATGTACAGTCATTTTAGGTTTTAATGGAGTTATAAGCTTAGCATAAGATTTAATGGTGAGTGTAGTCGGTCTGAAGACACCTTCTGCAACCGAAGGTGTTTCCACTGCACTGGGATCTCCTTCTCCTCCGGTGTCGGAAGGGCCTAATGAAGATGGCTGCGACGGCCTAGTACAATCCGCTTGAGAATCCAAAGCTGTCTGGGGGTCCAATTCTGTGGTCGGCAGGGGCTGCGTAGGCGCCTCACTGAAAACCGGTGAACCAGCGACAGGCCCAGCAGAGGCCTCGGAGTATGGCTTGTTCCTAGGCTGCCTGTCCTTATCCTTGCGTTTTTTATGCATGCCGGTCGTTGGCTGCTCCGACGGCGTGATATAATTAAATTTCCTACCAAAGTAATGTGCAAAGTCAAAACGGCGTTTGATAGTTCGTTTATTAAACTTAGCGCAAAACCGACAACCTGTGACGTCGTGGTCTGGGCCTAGGCAAGGAATACAATAAGCTTAAATGGAAGTCCTTGTGAGGTATTTGCTTCCCACAAGAAATGCAATTGTTAACTTTTTCTGACATTGGACTGAGGCAAGAAAAGGTTCCCCAACGGGGTACTTAGCTTTATTGAAGACTTCGGATTGAAACTCTATTCGAAAATCTCAGGTGACGGCCGACCGGCACTTGTGAACTGCTTCTGCTTCGGGCACCGCGCGGCAAGAAAGACTGAAGAAAATTGCGTCGGATGCCTCCTATATACCCCTGGCGCAATGACGTCAGGGAAGAAGCGACAGCAACAGATGCCGGACCAAGACTTTGGAATTCGGGCCAACTGCGGGACCGCCTGATGGCAGGATAACCCAAGTGTGATGACTGCAGCAGGGTAACATGATGAACATCAGAGAAATTAAATGCTTCTTTCAGCAGTAATGTCATTTTTGAGTGGAGGGATCAGTAGATGGGGGGGGGGAGAGAGAGACGCTGTGGTAGTCTACAATTAATGTCCATCTTGCAGTAATTGTCTTTTCAGTACCACTGGAGTTTCCTCATATGCAGTCTTGCATATGGAATCAGTAGAATATATGAGGCCATGAATCCTAGGCTTGCAGTATTTTTCTTGCAGATAGCTGGGTTTGGGTGGCCACTAGTTTGAAATAAGTTGTCAAATAAACCTGCTTTTCTGGAGTGAGGAACGCCATCTGGGAAGTTGTGTTCAAGCTTGCTCCCAGGAATACAATCCTTTGGCTGGGTACCAGATGTGATTTATTTTTGTTGATGGTATACCCCAGAGAAGTTAGGAGTCTCTTTACAAAAGGTCAAGTGCTGAAGTAGCAATTCCTGACTGTCCACCTGAATCAGGTAATCATCCAAGTATGGGTAAATTTGAATATTTCTCTGTCTGCAGTAAGCAATGGCTGGAGCCAAGCACTTTGTGAATACCCTGGGTGCATTAGATAAGCCAAACGGAAGTGCAGAGAACTGATAGTGCCATAGAGCCTGCCCTGAAACGCAGATATTTCCTGCAAGATTCCCTTATGGGGATGTGCAGATAAGCTTCTTTTCAGTCTAGAGTAACTAGCCAGGAGTCCTTGACTAGCATAGGAAGGAGCTGCTGGAGTGTAAGCATTTTAAATTTTGGTACCACCAGAAAGGTGTTTAGGGCTGACAGACCCAGAATAGGGCACCAAGTGTCCTCTTTCCTGTGCACCAGGAAGAGCCTGGAGTAGAAACTCTGTCCCTTTTGCTCCTTTGGCACAGGATGAATAGCCCTGATACTGAGAAGAGAAAGTACTTGATTTTGGGCCTCTGTCCACTGGTTTGGAGGAAGGTCTGGCAATCCACTTGGGGTTGGCAGAGAGTGAAAATAGAATCTGTATCCCTGGGATACAATGTTTAAGACCCATCGGTTCTGGGTAATATACTCCCAGTTTTTTGCATGCAGGGCGAGCTTTCCTCCTAGGGGTGCAAGTACTTGGGCATGGCTGGGAAAGGTTAAGGATAAGTCATTGTGAACTTTTTCCATAGGGGGGGTGGCTTACCACTCCCAGTTTTTAAGGAGGGAGCACTCCATTGTTTAGATCTGTGCATACCCTGAGACTGTAGTCTTTGTGGTATGTTGCCCCTGGGTTTGGGCTGATAAGGTCTGGAAGGGACTGGAAAGGACCATTTTTTTGAAGGCCAATGCCTACTGAATATAGGTGGCTGTACCTGCAAGAAATCTAACAGTTTGCATGGATTTAGCTTTTTCTTCCATCTTTTTAAGAACAACTTCTGCTTTAGAGCCAAACAAACAGTCTTAGTTTAATGGAGCATCAAGCAATTTTGTCTCGACATGGTCTGGCAAGATTTGTTCCTTCAGCCAAGCATGTATTCTCAGAACAGACCCAGTGACAGCAGCCCTGCAAGATACTTCTAAGGCATCAAAACCACACTGCAAAGTATGTTTACCAACTTGGTTTACAGAATGCATTAATTCTTGTAAGTCCTTATTTTCTGCACAATCAGGAATCAACAACATTTTTGTTTAATTAGGTCAATAATATGCTGCTGGTACTTCAACATGTGAAACTGCCAATTTAAAGCCCTGATGGCAAGAGTTCTAGAGGTACTTACCTTCTTTAACCCATCTGTCTAGAGCCCTAGAATCCCTGTAAGAAGGGGTACGTTTTTTGGCTGTAGAAGCCTTAATATCTTTAGGTCCCTGGGAAATGGTCTCTGGATCCGCAGTGGGATTTTTAAAGAGAAATTTGAGAGAGTCAGGTAATCTGTAATATCTGTCAGGCTTTCTAGGAGCAGGTGGTAAAGTATCAGGGGTAAGGCTGGATTCCATGCAGACATCATCTACAATATCCAGGACAGGGGGACTAGCTAGAGGCCTATGCTGAGGCAAGTCTAAAAATTCCCCAAGTCTCTTTTTGGACTGTGGGTAGTCCTGACATTCCCAATGGAAATGCTCCCTAAAGGTATGCAGGGTTTCCCTAAAGGAAACGTCCACAGGGGGAGAGGCTGAAGGAATGGAATCCTCTGCATCAGAATCCTCATAAGCAGAGAGGGATTGCATGTCTTCATATTCAGATACATCAGAGTCATCAGACTCCTGTTCAGACAAAACTATAGGGGACAGAGCTCTTTCTTTTGGAAGGGGTATCTTGGCTTCCCCTGATCAGCATAAGGTCTTCCACCATTTTAAACATTTGAGACTGAGGCAGGGAAGTAGGTGCCTGAGATTGGGTCATCGGTTTCTTGGGTGTGGTTCATACCCTGGGCCTAAGAAACTTGGTAGTTTCTGAAAAAACAGTAGACGCGAAAGAAGTCGTCTGTGTCGAGAATCGGTAGTGCGAAGGACTTCCTCAGAAGCCGGTGCCTGCTCAGCGGCTCCAGACCCATCCAAGGGAGAGACAACTGCAGGAGCCTTAGTCAAAGAAGAGTTTTGTGGCATACCAGACTCCGAAAGGGTCTCAGTAGTTGTCTGCGAATCCACAGAAGCAGGCATCTGGGGCTGCGAAAGTGCCCCACTGAGGACCAGAGAACTGACGACTAGCTTAACAGAAGTGTTGTCGGTAGGTTTGGACCTGTGCGGTCTGTCTCTGTCTTTATCTTTACGTTTTTTTCAGATCATCTGCTGTCGGATGGCTTATCGAAGCCATAACGGAATTCGAGGACTGTAAGCAAAAATATCTAGCTACAATAAGGGCCTGACGACGTATAGTTCTGGCATTGAACAAAGCACATAAGCAATAGTGGGGAACGTCGTGGTCTGGGCCTAAGCAAGTGACGCAGTAAGAATGAAAGTCTCGGTGTGGTATTTGCTTTCCACAGGCAAGATAACTGTTAATTTTTTCTGACATAAGTTAGTGCAAGAAAAAAGGATCCCCAATGGGGTACTTAGTTTCAGAAGACTTCAGCTTCAATTTGGAAGACGAAACTCGGGTAGCTGCCAACTGGCACTCGTGCAAACTGCTTCTGGTTCGGGCTCCGCGCATGGCAAGAAAGACTGATGTAATGGGGTTGGCTGCCCTACTTTGTACTATTGACGATCTGACATCAGTCCTGAAGCGACAGCAACCGATGCAGAAATACTAAGCCTCTGGTATTCAGGTCAGCCGAGGGCTACCTTGGCAAGGATATAACCCAAATGTGATGACTGTAACAGTGAAACACAAAGAACATCTAAAACAATATCTGTCCACTTCAAGCCTATCTAAATATGAATTGCCCTTGCTTAACAATCCCTCTTTACAGGTCATTAGATGGTCCACTCCAATTTTTGCAGCAGACAAAGGTGAAGCCCATGACGGCGTATTTGTAGTTCATGTACCCTCTAGATCAGACCTAAGAGATGTCTTGTTATGAAATTTCAAATTACTTTTATTTGTCGATGGATCCTGTATTTGAAGCCAAAATGTCTCATTACAAGCAGCATTTTCTGTGTTCATACCAAATCATGTATGGACAATTAAACAGAAATGTGTCAGCTCAAACAGTTAAACTTGTAGCCATTACTAAAGCACGCAAATTAGCAAACAAAGCAATCATTTCTTTTATTTTTTTACAGATTCACGGTATGCCTATGGGGGGGGAGTCTATGACTTTGGGAATCTTTGGAGAAAAGGAAGTTATACGACATCAGAGGGAATTCATTAAAAAACTGAACTTGTTAATGAACTGTTAAATGCACTTCTGTTACGTAGGAAAACAGCCATAATCAAGTGTGCCTGTCATACAACTGTTTCTTCTTATATTTTAAAAGGAAATGCATTCACTGACACAACAGCCAAACAAGCTGCATTGTCTTATTCTTTTCAGCCTTCATTTTTAAATCAACTACAAGAAACTAATCACCTGTTTCTTTAAAGAAAGAGCTGCCTTCTTAAAAACAAAATGATGACTTTGAAAAGGTACGGTGCATCTCTGACAGCTGTAGCCACTTCCCAGACTCACTGTGGTGCCATCCAGATGGGTAGCTAGTAGCCCCATATTATTTCTAGTCCAAACTGGCACAGACGTCTCCTTTCCCTCACATTTGATGACAAATGCATTCAACAGGACAAAGTTTGACGTGATTAGTATGCTCCTTTTACTTCTGTAGTCATTCAGCATTTTGTAAACACATGTTCAATACATGCAAAGTATAATGTGGCAAAAAGTGTTCCAGTTTCTGCACAGTCTTTGAAAAAGCTGAGGACCTTTTTGTTATGTATAAAAAGAAGTTATGTACTTACTATAATATTCCATCTGTGTTGTCTTCATTTATACTGGACATATGTGTTTATTTCCGAGCATCGGAACAGACTGACCATTACTACAGCCCACGAGAACCAAACACTCTAGCAGTTAAGTCCTACCCAGAATGCTCTCGTCCAAATTTACCTCGGATCGAGTTTGAAGATAAACATGTCAGGACGTAAACCTAATATCACTCTAGTGGAGACCATACCTAGTGTCATATGTGAAACAATGTATAACACCACATTTCGTTCCACAAGGAGGTCAGAATAAAAAGGGGGATGGAGTGTGGGGAGTCAGGGATAAATGAAGATCGACAATACAGACGGAACCTTATGGTAAGTATATAACTTACCTAATGTTGTCAATCTTCATTTATTGCATGACATATGGGACAGAGTCCCAAGCCATCTTAAATCTTGGGAAAATTCATGGAAGGAAATTCCTGAGCACCACAGAACCAAAGGATGTTCTTTCCCTAGAGACCAAATCCAATTTGTAATGAGCAATAAAAGTGTGTGGGGAGGCCCATGTTGCAGCTGCAAAATAGTCATCCAAGGAAGCCTTAGAATGAAAAACTGCTGAAGTAGATATGGACTTAGTACAGTGAGCCCTGACAGGCCCAAGTAATTCAACTTTCATCTAGTTGTATACGAAAGATCTAGATAACATAACTTCGGATACTTGTTTATCCCTTCTAGTATTGGCAAAAGAAATGAACAGTTGGTCAGATTTCGTAATGTCTTTTGTTCTGCAGAGACAAAAATGCAATTATATGAGGACGTCCAATAAATGTAGAGAATATTCACCTTTGTTTGAGAAACTGGGAAAAAAAGACTGGTAAACTGATTGACACTTGTTTCTGAGACCACTTTTGGAAGAAAGGAAGGGTTCATTCTCAAGGAAACACTGTCTTTGTGAAATATCAGATATGGTGGTTTACAAGATAGGGCTTTAATCTCTGAAATTCTTTTCGCTACCAGAAAAATAACTTTCCAAGATAAACATTTTAGATTGCAGTTGTCAGCAGGCTCGAAGGGGGAATGTACTATTGCCTATAACACTAAATAAAGATCCCAGGGTACAAATGGATCTTTATACACAGGTTTCAACAACAATGTCCCTCTTAAGAATGCTTTGCAAAGTTTATGAGAAATTAATGAATATCTCTTGAACCCAGTATGAAACTTTGAAACAGCCACTAGCTGAACCTTAATAGAAGAAGAGGCTCCTTCTTCAAAGACTAAAGCTAAAACTTCTGAGATTTTTGTTGACAGGAGCAGAGAAAAGGTCAATGTTGTTATCACGAGACTCTACCCGGTAAACAAATGTAAAAATAAATAAACAAATTTACTCTTGTAAAGCTTCCAAGTGGAGGATTTGTGTGATGCCAAAAAAATCTTAAAACAGAAGAAGATAGGAAATTACGCCTGGCAATTAGTGGAACTGGAGAAGCCAAGCTGTCAGCCTGAGGTGCTGAAGGTTTTGGTGAACTAATCCATCTGGACGGGATAGAAGATCTGGATCCAAAGTCCATGGTTGCCAAATCAGATAAGGCCAAAGAAAGGAAGACAAACTTGTCAAGACCAGAAGGGAGCAATGAGGATTTCTTTGCTCTTCAACCTGATCACTTTCTTTAGGAATTGAGGGATTAAAGGATAGGGGGGTAAAGGTATAGAGTTGTCCAGAGGGCCAATCGTGCAAGAGAGCATCCCTCGGGGACTTCCTGGAGGGGGGACCAGTGCAAAGTAGTTGCTGCACTTGTTGTTCCGGGGTGTTCCAAACAGATCACAGCAAGGCTGGCAAAAGTGAAGAAATATTTTCCTCGCCATCCTGGGATTGAAAGACCACTCGTGAGGCAGGAGAATGCATCTGACAGGTTTGTCTGCTATCACACTGGACAGCCCCAGAATGTGCATTATCATCACAAAGTAGATGGAAGAGATCATCCATTGCTAGACTCAGAGCTTCTCGACAAAGGGGATATAACCCGGTTCCTCCTTGCCTGTTGATGTACCAACCTACCAAAATATTGTCTGTTTGAACTGCAATCGTTCCCAAGGGGAGAGAAGTTTGAAAGTCCTGCAATGCTAAAAGCACTGCCCTCAGCTATAGAACACGGATATGCAAGTTGGCCTCCATAGGAGACCAAGTGCCTTGGACAGTTTTGCCCAGATAATGCCCGACCCACTCTACCTGGGAGGCTTCAGTGGTCACTATGGCTCAGGGTTAAGACAGAACAAAGGGATGGCCTAAAAGAATTTTGTCTGACTGAATCCACGATGCTAGGTCTTTCTTACAATGATTGGTAATCAAAATCTGATCTGACACTGGCTAATACAGAATGGACCACTAAGAAGCTAGAAGCCACTAAAGAATTCTCATATGAAATCTTGCTAGAAGAGCTAAAGTAATGGCTGCTGGCAATGAGTCTAAGGTCTGTAAGACTAGTCGTGTGGCTACTCTCTTGTTCTTGACTATCTTTTTTTTTTACGTGGGCCTTGATCTTTTGCAGTCTTGAAAGGAGAAGGGAAGCTATACAAACACTGGTATTCAGCACTGCTCCTATTAACTCTAAAGTTTGTGTTGGCGTCAGTTATGATTTTTCATAATTTATGGAAATGCGCAGGTCTGGAGAATGTAGTCTCTTGCTTATTCTACAAGATGCCTGGCAGAAGCAGTAATGAGCCAGTCATCCAGGAATAGAAACATCCAGAATTCTTGTAGTCTCAAGTGACTTGCTACTACTGCCAACCATTTGGTGAACACCCTGGGGGCTGTAGTGAAGCCTAAGGTCAGAGCTCTGAACTGATAACTGTTGGCTCCCAGCTGGAAGTGAAGAAATCTCCTGGTGTGCTTATGCATGTTTTATGCAGTAATACGCGTCCTGGAGATCCATCGAGCACATCCAATCAATCGTTTTTCCCTAGAAACAGGAGAAAAGACTGAACAGTGACCATCCAGAATTTTGTTTGTCAAATTGACTTGTTCAAAACTCTCAAATCCAAAATTGGCTTCCAGTCCCCTATCTTCTTTGGCATTAAAAAGAACCTTGAGTAAATTCTGGATCCTACATGGTCTGGTGGGACATCCTGGATTCTTCTGAAGCAGTTTTTGAATTTTTACTACTGCTTGTTCCCCTCTGACTGGGTGGAAAATGGGGGATTCTGTTGGAATTGTTTGGAAGAGAGAGAAAGTGTATGATGTATCCTCTGATTATAATCCTTTGCACCCAAACATCTGAAGTTATTTGAAGCCAGGTGTATTGGTGCAAGAACAGACTCCACCTGACTACTTCTAGAGGAAAGCAATTGGGCCTCCTTTCAGAAGCGTTGGTAGGTTTTGCCAGGAAAGGAGTCCCTGGAACCCTGATTTTGCTGGCCATATCTGCCATGTGGATGGAGACTTTTGTTAAAGCTCCTTCCTCTGCCCCAGGGAGAGCCACTGTCACGTGTGTCCTGAAAATTCCATTGGGATATTCTGAACCACATTTTCCCACTCCACTCTTTTTCACACCTGAACAAAGTTTCTCAAACTTTAGGGCCAAAGAGGGACTATCCGTCAAAGGGAGCATTGACGAATTAAGACTTGAATGGCTCCACAAATTCGCATAAGCACAGTCAGGTACGTCTCCTAATGGCTAAGCCCGATCCTGCTGCTTTAGTCGTCTCTTCAGCTGCATGTGTTATGAGCCTCAGACTAATCTGAAACGGATTCTAAGGTGGCCAACTGAGAAGCAATTTTATCTTGTACCTCATCAGATACAGTTACTACCAGGTATCTGACAGCTCTTTAAAGAGATCCCTCTGAAGTCTGGTGAAGTGTGCAATAAAATTCAAAAACCTTAATGCAAAGAACAATGAAGCATAAAGCCACTTTTCAAACCTATCCACCGCCTAAGACTCCCTATTGGGAGGATGGATTGTGGAACTTTCCTCTGGCAGTTCCTTTCCTGGGCCCGCCACTACCACTATGGGATCCAATGGTAATCCCTCTGCCCAAAATTACTGGTCCATTGGTGCAGAAAATCTTGCCTTGCCTCTTGGAAATAGGTTCTATGATGTTAGCAGCCTTTCACACCCACTCTGAGATCAACTTAATGAGCGTGGCAGCAGGCAGAGCAACCCAAGAGGTAGATGGTTGAGCGCCGAAGGCCTGCAGATATACGGATTCCTCCAAATAGGGCTTTTGGGAAGTCCAGCCACCCCTCTGTTTAAGGATCTCAAGGATGTCTCCAAAGGAAACATCTTCTAGGGATGACCGTGGGAAACCCTCCCCCTCACCAAAATCAGTATCTTCTGTGATGTATTCCTCCAGGGAATCTAAGTGTTTCCTCTTACACTTCCTATTCTGAGTAACCTCCTCAGTGGGAAGATCTGGGGAGGTATCAGAAAAGGACAATACCTGAATAGTTCTCTCCTGTGGCTTTGGTGCTCGCTGTCCAGGCAATGAGATTAGAAGACGCTCTGGTCGAGAGGAAGGTTCAGGAATCTGCTCCGACAGGGAAGGAACTGAATGAAAGCCTACAATGGACAAGGTCCTCCCCATACCCTGGAAGGAAGGCCCCACAAAGAGGAAAGGAGCCTGGAGCAGAGAAGGACAGCCTCAGAACCATGGTCACTCCCCTCTCCGAAAAGGCCACTCTCAAAGCTGAAACCTGGGTACAACTAATCTAGCAGACACCTCCAGGTCTTAATGAAATGGTATCCCTTGCACCAGTGCTTAAAATTAGATCTGCCAAACTTTAATCAAATTTCTACTGTTGTTTAATATACTTATTACATATAGGAGGTAGTGAAAACATTGATTCAAAGTCCAATTAAATTGATCTAATTCATTTTTATCGAAGTTTTTAAATAGATTATGTACATATATTTTGTTACAATTTAATTTAAATGCCATATTCAGTTTCACCACTTGAGGGAGACATATACAGTACACTATAGGATACAAGATTATTTGAATTAAAATGGTTTATTTATTTATTTATTAAAAAGCTTTGTATGAATTTTAAAATTGGTGAGAGTATTTGATGTGTTTTTAATTAAATTATTAAATGTATAAGTTTTAACACTTTGTGAAAATGCTTTATATTTTTATTTTAGTAAAACTTATTGGTTGTTAAGCTGTGGCTTTTAGAATTGATTCAATTAACTTAACTGATGTTGTTAAGAAAAGTGTATATATATGGTAGGAAGTGGTTGCTTTTCATTCACTGATGAAGTTGACGACGAAAATGTGCTGTATTTGTACATGCGTTAGTGCAATAAACTCCTTTTGGATTCTTCTATCTATTGTTTCGTATTTATTCCTGGTTGATGGTGCTTACTTTCATTTCTTGGTTTGTTTTTCACACCATTGGTCCCTGTTTGTGGTTACTAGTTCGAGATGGATTCCAGGTCTGGCATGGACAATATTTTTAGAGGATCTGAAACTGGAGAGGTTCGAAAACTTATCGGACAGTTGACACAGCTGGCAGCACTATTGTCCCCAATCAGCCAATCTCTAGCTACGCTGTTATCGTCACCACCGATACCCGCGAACCAGGAAGAGGTTCAGCAACCTAATGTGTCTGCAGTTGGTGTTGCACGCAAAGAAATGCTGCTTACTGATGAAAATGAACGAGGGGAAAACGGAACAGTCGTTGCCAATAGCAGTTTGGACGATTTTCCCCATTTAACTATCCCTAACACTACTGTGGGCAGCAAAGAAACAACGGGAGTTGGAGACAAGCGAGGAGGTTCGCGTGTACCCGTAGAAAGGGACAGAGTACTTTCAGGTAGCGAATTTCGGCTATCCAATTTTTTGAATGTCAAATTTGATTTTAACACTAAACGTTGTAACATAAGCACTAATGCCAGTTACAACACAATGTTAAAGGACTTGGATTACTATCTTTACAAATACAAAATGTTGGAAATGGATTGTTCCTATTTGAAGCACTGTTTACAATTGAAAATAGTACCAAAGGGTCTTAGGGTATGTAAGTACCCAAACAATGTTATGGATGGTACTGATTTTCACAATGATTTAATTTCTGTTTTTGACAATTGTGGATTTGATATTATGAGAGCAATTGTCAAAAACAATGAAAGGGAAATGGAGAAATTGTTCACTGATATAAATAATATTAACAAGGCTATTACAAATGATTTATTGTATACTGTTGAAGTAGAAAATGAAAAGTACCACAAGTTATTAAAGGATGCTGAAATTAGATGTAAAGAAGTTTTAAACAGGAAATTTGGTAAAATAGACAGAGACTTAAATGAATACAAGAATAAAACCCACTACCCAAAACCCAAACTAACACAGGGAAGGGGATATGGAAGATGGGTTAAAGAATCTTTTGGTGAAACTGGTTGGGAAGAAGCTGAGATTGAGGATAGTAACAATGATGTGGCTGAGTATCCACCACTAAGAAGGTCTGAAAGACTGATGGACTAAGAACCTGTAGACTATTGTTCAAAAAACTACATGGGGAGGGCATGGAGGCCCCAGTGGAGGAAAGGGCAGGCTTGGAATTAATGAATGTTTTTACACATGAAGGGAATAAATGGACATTTAAGGATTTTAATATATTCAATTTTTCTAGTGTTTCCATTAACAAAACTTTTTTTGATTTGTTTACCAAAGGTTTTGGTTTCATTCCCACACAAAGAACTAACATCTTTAAATTACTTGTTGATATAAAATAAGAAGTTATGTACCTACCATAACGTTCCATGTTAGTTGTCTTTTCTCGCCTTCTTTCTTGCTTGATGGGTTCGGAGCCGATCCCTCGGCTCCGACTCGGCACTTGCTTTAGCTCGAGAACTCCTTTTACCAGCTCGAGGCAGCCCCATATCCCATGATGCAAGGCAGGAAGTACCCAGATCTCGTTTGTTGACAAAAGGGCAATAACACCAAGCATAAACAAAACTTCCCAAAGGAAGAAGAAACTTACAGATGGAAAAAGGACCAGGTCTGAATGGTCTTAGCATAATAGTTTCTTATACAAGGTCTGTCCAGGCCAGGGGGAAGGAGGGAGGGTCAAGAAAGAAGGCGAGAAGACAACTAACATGGAACGTTATGGTAGGTACATAACTTCTTAATGTTAAGTTGTCAATCTCGCCTTCATTCTTGCTTGATGGGACCGCGTCCCTAGCACCTCTATCCTGGGTGGCTCAATGGAACAAACTCTTGAGGACTGTAGAGCCAAAACTGGCTCTGTCCCTGGAGGCCAAGTCCAATTTGTAATGGGAAACAAAAGTGTGAGGAGTGGCCCAAGTGGCGCTGCACAAATAGTATCCAAAGGCAGTCTAGCTTGAAAAGCTGTAGAAGTAGCTAAACTCCTAGTTGAATGTGCTTTAGGTTTTGAGCATAGCTGTTTTCCCCTGATCGTATAAATTTCAGTGATGACCGAAGAAAGCCATCTGGACAAAGTCACTTTAGAAACAGGAAGGCCTTTTTTATTATCCGCATAGGAAACAAAAAGTTGATCAGATTTTCTAAATTTTTTTGTTCTGTCCAAATAATATCTGAGCTGACGGTGGACGTCAAGATAATGTAGCTTTTGTTCAGCTCTATCTGAATAGTTAGGAAAGAATACGGGGAGATCAATGGATTGATTCAGATTGTTTTTTGAAGCGACCTTAGGTAAAAAGGATGGATTAGTTCTCTATGATACTCTGTCTTTGTGAAAAATCAAATAGGGGTCGAACTGAAAGAGCATGAAGTTCGACACCCTCCTGGCAGATGTAATAGCCACTAGGAATAAAGTTTTCCAAGAAAGATATTTCAAGGAACAAGAAACAGCTGGCTCGAAGGGGAAGAATCAATGATGTCAGCACCAAATTTAGATCCCACTGAGGAGGAGGATTCCTGATTGGAGGTTTTAGTAGGAAAATTCCTTTCAAGAAGGCCCTGCAGAGTCTATGGGACATAATATTATGATCTGCTATCCCGACATGAAAATTAGAAATAGCAGCCAACTGAACTCTGACTGTTGAAGAAGAGGAGCCTGCATTAAAATCTCTGCTAAGAAGTCCAGAACTGCCTGAACAGGGGCAGTGAAAGGATCAATATTTTGGGCCTTAGCCCAATAAGAGAAACGTTCCATTTGCTTGTGTAAATCCTCCTGGTAGAGGATTTTAGTGAAACTACTATGATATCTCTAACTGGGTTAGAGATCAAAGGAAGCCTGGCTAAGGAAGGAAGTGGAGCAACCATGCTGTGAGGTTGAGAGAAGGAATTGACCTGTGCAGCTGACCGGATTGGTGAATCAGTAGATCTGGCACTGGGTCCAGATGCCACGGCTGCGCCAACAGGTGACGATGGAGGAACGGGAACCAAACTTGTCGAGGCCAGTAAGGGGCAATGAGAATCAATTTGGCTCTCAAAGCGGTAGCTTTCTGGATCACCTGAGGGATCAGAGGAAATGGAGGGAAGGCATAAAGAAGTCCCTGGGGCCAATCCTGGGTCAGAGCGTCTCTGGGGGGATGGCCTGATAGAGGGAAGAGGCTGAAGAAGTCTGGACATTTGCTGTTTTGGGGAGTAGCAAAAAGATCGCAACATGGACGACCCCATTCCAGAAAAATCTCTTCCGCTATAGATTGCTTGAGAGACCACTCGTGAGGCATGAGGATAGCTCTGCTCAATCTGTCCGCTATAATGTTGGTTTTCCCAGGGATATGCGTTGCTACCAGAAACCGATGAGAGGAGATCGCCCATTGCCAAAGTCTGAGCGCTTCTCGACACAAGGGGTAGGACTTGGTTCCGCCCTGTTTGTTGATATACCAAACTACAGACATGTTGTCTGTGTGGACTGCAATTGTCCCTACGGGAAGAAAGTCGTTGAGGGCTTGCAACGTTAAAAGCACTGCTCTCATCTCCAGGACATTTATGTGCAGATGGTACTCGAACGGTTGCCACGTCCCATGAACCATCCTGCCCTGATAATGACCCCCACCCGATCAGGGAGGCATCCGTGGTGACAGTGGCTATCGGGACGGGGTACAAAGCACCTGCCTTGGTGAACCTGAGGAGATGTGATCCACCAAGCAAGATGTTGTTTGCATGTCTGTGTCACCAGAATCTGGTGACGCATTGGGAGTTGCTGGTATGACCACTGTGTGAACAGCATCCACTGAAGGAGGCGCATGTAGAATCGAGCCAGGGGAAGAAGAGTAATGGCCGCAGCCATGAGACCTAATACCTTTAGAACCATTCTGGCCTGTACTTTCTTGCTGGCCAGAATGATCCTGACATGAGTCTGAATGTCTGAAACTCTTTGTTCTGTGAGGGTAGCTGACATCCGAACAGTGTCTAAATTTGCGCCTATGAAGGTAATAGACTGGCAGGGCGATAAGGATGACTTTTCGAAGTTGATTGAGATGCCTAAATGAGAACAAAGGTCTATTGTGTAATCCCTGGCTTGTATAAGCTGATGCCTGGTGGTGGCTGACAGGAGCCAGTCGTCGAGATACGGAAACACCTGGAATCCTTGACGTCTCAGGTGAGCCGTGACCACTGCCATGCATTTGGTGAACACTCTGGGGGCTGTAGTGAGACCAAAGGGCAGGGCTCTGAACTGGAAATGACTGGACCCCAGCCGAAAGCGGAGAAATCTGCTGGAGCGTCTGTGAATTTTGATGTGATAGTACGCATCCTGAAGATCTATTGAGCACATCCAGTTGTCCTTCTGTAAGAAGGGCAGAATTGACTGAAGAGTGACCATTCGGAATCTTGTCTTCCTGACAGACTTGTTGAGTCTGCTGAGATCCAATATTGGTCTCCAGTCTCCCGTCTTTTTGGGGACCAAAAAGAACCTTGAGTAGATTCCGGGCTCTGAATGGTCTATTATAACTGGCTGAATGGCTCTTTTTTGCAGTAGTTTTGCGATTTCTGACTCTGCAATGTCCCTTAGACCGGGTGGTACATCTGGAAGGGAATTTGAGGGGAAGGGACTTTCCTCGAAAGGAATTATGTAACCCTTGGATATGATCGACTGTACCCATCTGTCTTGAGTGAGGGAATGCCAGGCTTCTGGGTACAGTGATAATCTTCCCCCGACTGCCTCCAAGGAGGGACAGCCAAGCAACACCTCAGGGATGCTGAAAAGGCTTCTCAGGAAGAGACTCCCTGTTGCCCTGGTTCTTCGGACCCCCTCTGCCTCTAGAGCGTCTGTTGTTGTTACCCCCTCTGCCTCTAGGGGTAAACTGACCACGTGAATCCGGCGTGACTCCTTGGGATTTACGGAACCACATTTTCCCACCCTTCTGTCCTTTGGGATAAGGCCTAGAAGGGGTGGAAAAACGGACTCCAACAGCAGAAAGAGTCTTGCCGTCCTGCTCACACCTGGTCAAGGTTTCCTTCACCTGAGGGCCAAACAAAGCTGACCCATTCAAAGGGAGAATTTGTGAAGGACGCCTTAAAGGGATCCGCAAAATCACATAGCCGCATCCAGGCTTGGCGTCTAAGAGCCACACCTGTGCCTGCGGCTCTACTCGCTCCATCAGCAGCATAAGATATTAGCCGCATGGAGGAGTTAGCAATGGAATTGAGGGTTCCTAGCTGCGAAGCAATCTTTTCTTGGGCCCCTGCAGCTGTAGGATCCTGAACTACTTCTCCCAGCTCCTTCAGGATATCTCTCTGGAGTCTGGTGAAGTGACAAAGATAATTCAGCGAACGCATAGCAAAGGTCGCTGAGGAAAACATCCGCTTGCCGTACCTATCCATGGTCCTAGAGTCCTTATTAGGAGGATGGACGGGCACAGAAGGATCTGCAAGTTCCTTTTGGTGGCCGCAGCCACCACCATGGCATCAGCGGGACACCCTTGGTAAGGAATTGTTTGTCACTAGGGGCAGTTATAAATTTAGAAGGCCTCCTAGGGACTGGCTCTACAGAGTCAGGAGCTGTCCACGCCTTCGAGCAATAACCTGCATAAGGGGTCGAAGGCGGAGACACCCAGGAGGTGGAGGGCCGAGATCCAAACGCCTCTAGGTATACTGACTCATCCTCAGAGGGATTGTTGGTGGGCCAGTTTCCCTCTGTTTCAGAAGTTCTAGGATGTCTGAGAAGGAGACATCCTCAGAGGGGATCTAGGGGATCCCTCTGACTCATCAAAGTCAGTATCAGTGACAGACTCGGGGAGTCTACATGCTTCCTCTTACAAGTCCTCTTCCTAGGAGGATCTCCCGAAACATCAGGAGAATCCTCGGAAGAGGGGGAAATTCCCAATGGGGAAACCTGAGGCGGAGGATCTCTGGGTCCTGTAGCAAGAAAAGTGGCAGAGATGTCAACAGGTACAATAGAGGGAGGAGCTACGGGAAGAGACTGCTGACTGATACTAGTGGCCAGTACACTCTTCATCACCTCGAATGCTCCCTCCCAGGCAGGTCCGAGAGGCCCCGCTCCAAGAGCTAGGAACTCCAGGGCCACCGAAAGGGAAGTCTCCGAGGCAGATGTCGGAGCCGAGCTCACCAAGGCCGAGGCTCCAAGGGGAAGAGCGGGTTCGGACAAGGGTCCGATGCCACTCACCCCCTCGGAGGAGACCATGGAAGCCCGACCACCGAATCCCTCTAAGGAAGAGGAGATAAGAGTAGGGGCTGAAGGAACAGAAGGGGGTATCCGTCCTCCAGCCGTAGCAGTAACCAAGCGCGAAGACTCCAACTCCAAGCTCTGGGGTAGAGTTGAAGGAGGAACTGTAATGGGGTGTGGACCAACAGTCGTCTGCTGAGACGGACTGTGTAGCATTTGGGCCAGTACCTGTGACTTGAGCAATCTACTGACCACTCTCTCTAGGTCATGATCTGACAACCTGGATGACCTTGAAGATCGGCTCCGATGGCTCCGCTCCGATAGAAGAGGCGAGGCCGGAGCCGAAAGTATCGGCTCCAAGGAAGGAGACCTCGATCTCTTCCTGGAATGGACCATCGGAGCCGATATTACTGATCCTGTCGGCACCGATTTCTCGGAGCCGACAGAACGTCTCGATGTATCGGCTCCAGCCGGAGCCGATACAGCCACCAAAGTAACGGTGTCGGAGCCGATCGGAGCCGACACCGATGCCTGTGCCACATGGGTGTCGGAGCCGATCGGAGCCGACACCGATGCCCGTGCCACGTGGGTGTCGGAGCCGGTTGGAACCGACACCACAGTGGTCAAAGCAGATTCGGCACCGATAGCCATCGGCGCCGAAAGCTTAGTGGATCCAGAATCGGCTCCAGCCGGAGCCGATCTCGACTCTATACGAGTCGGAGCCGAGGCCACAGGCTTAGAAACAGAAGCCTGGGTCTTGGCAGGTTTAGTTGACTTTTGAGGGGCCGACTTAGCCGGAGAGCCCTCCGGCTTAAGAAGACCCCTGAGAATCAACTTATTCCGTCTCTCCTGCAGGACTCTCTGGCTGAAGGAGTGACAAATAGCACAGGAGTCCTGCAGGTGAAGAGGGCCCAAACAGTACAGGCAAGAAGTGTGACCGTCTGTCAGAGACATCTTCTGACAGCACGAGTCACACTTCTTAAAACCTGAAACCCTCTCTTTAGACATGGTGCCTTAACACAACACACACACACCAGTCCAATTAAATTAAACTAATACCAAAAGGTATTTAGTAAAAAACACCAACACACACACCCTAACAGGGGGGGGATGGGATAGGGAATTAACTGACTAAAAAAAATTCAAAAGAGACAGGGAATTCTGTCAGAAAAAGTTAAATTTAAAGTTAAACTATGAAAACAAATTAGTTTTTAACTAAAAAGGGGCTTAAAAGTCACAAATGTGAATTACTTACCAGGAGCTGGTAAAGAGAAGACCTCCCAAGCGAAGCGGCAAACGAGATCTGGATACTTCCTGCCTTGCATCATGGGATATGGGGCTGCCTCGAGCTGGTAAAAGGAGTTCTCGAGCTAAAGCAAGTGCCGAGTCGGAGCCGAGGGATCGGCTCCGAACCCATCAAGCAAGAATGAAGGCGAGATTGACAACTTAACATCTATTCATTAGGAAGAAAAAATTTAGAGCTGTTCTTCAATGGAAAAAATATAAGTATTGGAAATGAATGTTTGAAACGTAGAAGTACTTTCAACCCACCATTGCACCCACAACTTAGAAATTTTGAATTAAAAGTGGAAAGAGAACTACAATGAAACTTGAACCATCAATATGTACACCCCAATTTAACTCCTAGTGAAATGGATGTTCTGAAGGAAATTAGCAACAACAGGTGTGTCAGGGTTATGAAACCCGATAAAGGTGGAGGGGTGGCATTGATGGATAGCATTCAATACGAGGGGAAAATGATGGATATTCTCAATGACTCTGATAAATATTCCAGAGTATCTATCAATGAAATTAACATTGCATACAAAAGAATACAAGTGTTATTAAATGATCTATTGTTAGAGGGTTCGATTGATTTTGAAACACAAATTTTTACACGTGGAGAAGCCAAAGGTGCCATGCATATTTGGAATCCCGAAGGTGCACAAAAATTCACAGGACCCACCGTTAAGACCTATTGTCTCAGCAGAAGGTTCCGTGACAGCACCACTAGCCAAATTTGTGGATTCAAAGGTGAAATGTGTGTTAGAAGGAAACAAGAATGTATTGGTAGACTCCTGAGACTTTTTGAGAAAATTGGAACCTTCTTTGTTTTGTGACAGCATTGCATTTGGTACGCTAGATGTTGTGGATTTGTTTACATGTATACCACACAATCTCGGCATGGAATGGTTTGAAGAAATGTTAGTTGACAGTAAAAAAAATCTCACACAAAGACTTTAGAGTGGTATTAACCCTTATGGAAACGGTCTTGAAAAACAATTTCATATACTTTCAGGGTGAATATTTTAAACAAGAAAAGGGAGTAGCCATGGGGGCACACTGTGCTCCCACATATGCCAATATTATTATGATTTATTGGGAAAACAAATATCTTTTGAATTCACCCTACCAGGGTTATTGGATTTTATATGGGAGATTTTTGGACGATTTATGTTTTTTGTGGATTGGCCAACATGAACATTTTGACAAGTTCGTAGAATATGTGAATAACACCACTGATTTTCTGGAGTTAACTTTTAATTTCAATCAACATGAACTAACTTACTTAGATGTTCACATTACTAAACACAATGGTCACTTTACATCTAAGGTTCACAGAAAAGAAACCTTTTCTAACTCTTATTTGTATATACTAGTTTCCACCCACCACATCAGAAGAAAGGTGTGGTAAAGGGACAGTTAGTACGATTAAGTAGGATGACCTCTGACGATGAGACATTTTTAAGTGAGGTAAGAACACTTCGAGAATTGTTTTTAAACAGAGGATATCCAAGGGAATTTTTTGACAAAATTTCAGAAGTATGTAAAAAGAGAAATGATAGATTTGCTTCTATTTTAGGTAAAACTCAAATCTTGGATGGTACGAAACAAGTAAACAAACCAAAGGAAGATTATACATCTAGTTTGATTACAACGTATGATGGCAATTCTAGAGCTATCAAGAGAATCTTTGACAAGGAATGGAGCAACTTTTCAAAAATTTCAGACTTGAAGTACATATTTGAAAAAGAAGTGGTTTACACATATAGAAAAGGTAACACCATTAAAAACATTTTAGAGAGGGGTCCAGTTAGAGGTAACACAATGAGTGGTAAAAAAGAGAAGAAGGGTTTATACAAGTGTGGGTGTTGTAATTATTGTTCACTATTATCAACAGGAGATTTTATTTAATTAAATGCTAGGAAAAGGAAATTAACTTTGAATACTTATGCTAACTGTAACACCAAAGGGATCATTTATATTGCAACTTGTAAGGAATGCAAATCATTTTACATAAGGAAAAGAGAGAAGGAAGTTAAAGCAGAGGATTTACGAGCATCTATATGAAATAAGAACAAAAAATGAGAAAAATGCACTATACAAGCACACCATCACTTGTAAAACATCTGGCTTTCAATTTTTTTATTTTGGAAGTGGTTGCGGTGAGTCCAAGGGGTGGTATGTGGGAAACACTTGTTGAGTATAGGGAGTTATACTGGCAACTTGTGTTGGATTCTAGCAGACCTCCAGGTCTTAATGAAATGGTATCCATTGCACCAGTGCTTAAAATTAGATCTGCCAAACTTTAATCAAATTTCTACTGTTGTTTAATATACTTATTACATATAGGAGGTAGTGAAAACATTCATTCAAAGTCCAATTAAATTGATCTAATTCATTTTAATCGAAGTTTTTAAATAGATTATGTACATATATTTTGTTACAATTTAATTTAAATGCCATATTCAGTTTCACCACTTGAGGGGAGACATATACAGTACACTATAGGATACAAGATTATTTGAATTAAAATGGTTAATTTATTTGTTATTTATTAAAAAGATTTGTATGAATTTTAAAATTGGTGAGAGTATTTGATGTGTTTTAATTAAATTATTAAATGTATAAGTTTTAACACTTTGTGAAAATGTTTTATATTTTTATTTTAGTAAAACTTATTGGTTGTTAAGCTGTGGCTTTTAGAAATGATTCAATTAACTTAATTGATGTTGTTAAGAAAAGTGCATATATATGGTAGGAAGTGGTTGCTTTTCATTCAATGATGAAGTTGACGACGAAAACGTGCTGTATTTGTACAAGCGTTAGTGCAATAAACTCCTTTTGGATTCTTCTATCTATTGTTTCGTGTTTATTCCTGGTTGGTGGTGCTTACTTTCGTTTCTTGGTTTGTTTTTCGCACCATTGGTCCCTGTTTGTGGTTACAACTAATATGTGCCAAAGCCCAAAGGTGCAGAGACAACACCGAAAAAAACAGAGGGGAGTCCCACCCCTCAGAGCCAACAGCGTAGCCATGACCCCAAGAGTTCTCTGGATCCGACACAGCCAAAGAATTTGGAGTAGAAATCAGTACAAGAGAAGCAGAAATCATTGGAATCGAAACACCAGGCACCAGGAAACTTGGAGCCAGAATTTCCAAGACCTCAGAGGAGGTTAGATGAGGAAGAGTAAGAGGGGTCACAGAAAGGGTGAACCGAGGATGCACCCCTGAGTCCCCTCGTCGTAAGGAGACGGATCCACCAATCTCAACATGTCTAATTCTGTTAGGCTCCTAGTGGAACAAATTGACTTCGTAGAAGGGGATTTTGTTTTTTCCAAAAGTGGACTTGGCAAATGACCAGTAAAGGGGTCTATGGATGAGTAATATCTTGTCCTAGGTCTATCCGCGAAAGAAAATATAGGACATTCCATTGTATCTGAAGATATCAGTGGCACAACAGAAGACAGAGCTGTGGCTGTTGGCTCCATAGGTTCTGATAATTTTAGCACTTGTGGTGAAGTTTGTTTCAGTGTCTAAGTTGAGACCGAAGACACCTCTGAAGAAACTGTTGCTTCCGTAGAAACGTCAGCAACTGAAGTCTTTGGTTTTTTGGTCGTCGGTGCCGAGGGAGACTCTGGAACCAATCAACTCCTCTTTTTTGGTCTGTCTTGTCTGGAAGATGACGAAGAAGAGGAAGATTTACCTATTTTACATTTACCAGAAAGACTGGGTAAGGCCTCCTCAAACGCAGATTTAATTGTCCCTTTTAATAATTTGTTCTTCCTTTCTACCAATGGCTGGTGACTAAAGGCATGACAGCTTAAACAATCTTCCTGCAAGTGTACTGGTCCCAGGCAATAGACACAAAAAGAATGCCCATCAGAATTGGGCATTTTACGGTCACACTCGACAGTTTTTAAAAATAAGCTAATTTAACTTTGTCAGACATACCTTATCGTAGCAGCAAAAGAAACAGAAACCAGAAGAGAAAGGGACAGTAAAGCCACAACAACAACAATAACAGTACTGAGGAATAGAAGACTACCAACAATGATAGACTACAACATATGCAGGGAGAAATACGAAATTAAAACTACATTTTTTTTAAGGGATAGAAAGGAGGAAAAAATACTACCGACAATAGTAGTTGCAAGATACACCAAAGTGTATAAGAGAAAGAAGGAGAGGAGACAGAAGATTTATACATGAAAGCAGTAGGCTAAAGGAGAAAAATCAACAAGCTATGTACTAGTAAGGAAAAAATGGAAGCTATAGTAAAAACTTTTAAAACAGAACAAGAAAACTGAACTAAGATCGAGAGCAACTTGGCAACGAGTCTGTCACAAGAAGTGGTAAATTGGAGAGGAGCATTCTGGGTAGGATTTAACCTCAAGAGTTTTTGGTTCTTCAGGGATGTAGTAACTACAGACTTGATTCCAATGCTTGGAACCAGATGTCAATGAATAAATGAAGACTGACATCAACAGATTGTGGTAATTCAGTAAAAGCCAATGTCCAAAATTCATAACTGTAGATGTATTTTCTAGATGGGTTGAACCTTATTCTTCTGCCAGGAGTAATGCACATAAAATAGCCAAAGAGTTATTATAAGAAATAATGCCCAGATTTGGTGTGGACAAATGTATGCATTAAAGTCAGACAAATGTATGCATTTTGCAAGACAGCTAATACAAGTGTGTAAAATTACAAAAGTGAGCATGCAATACCATGGCCCACAGACACTAAGCTTCAAAAATTAAAAAAAAAAAAAACTTTTAAAAACAGAATTGCAAAATTTGGGTAAAGAGACTGCCAACTGGCCTTAACAAAACTAGAAGCAATGCCTCTGGAAGTATTTTCAGTGCAGTTGGCTCCCTAAGAAAATATTTTTCTCATAAAAGTCTCATGAAAAGACTCCAAAATACCCACTACACTACTACCCTATAATTCTGACATTTCAAGATGTTGATGAACCTTTTTTTCATCATTGCAAATCGCTCATATCTATTCTGCAGCATATTCATTCATAGGTTATAGCTCAACAACCAGATCTCACCTCCTTTTCTTGATGTCGTCCCTAGGGACTATGTATTCATCAGATCCTTCTCCAGACACACCCTTTAGGCAAAATAAAAAGGACATTTCCTGGTTCTCCTTATATGAGCTAATATCAGTCAATGAAAAGGACCACCTACTTGGATTCCAACCCCAGCCTGCTCGATATTCCTATGGACTTATCGTTGGAATAGCTGCATTGGTATTTTTAATTCTCCTACTGCACTTCCGTCTTTCAACAAAAGCCAATCACGCAAGTACTGAACATTTTTTTAATCAAAAATAAACATTTGGTTAAAACTGAGCAGAGATCACCAGACTGGCATCCTAAGTTTAATACTTATCTGCTACATTCAACATATACACTGTCTACATATGCTTTATATATATGTATTTATAGAAACTTTTCTGTATGCATTAATAATGTCTGTTTATAAGGTTCTGTGTTCATTGTGGTATGAAATTCGGGTGGAACTTGAAAGGATGGGCCTTCATGTCAGTCCAGTTATATATGGATTTTTGATTATATTAGTTTTTTATGGATTGCACATTAGTGTTAGTTCTATTATTTCTTACTTTTTATTTTTTATTTCTTATCTATTTATTGTATATATTATATTCATATATACATTTGAGTGTCAGGTTTATGTATAGTGTTTGCCTGGAAGTATTGTATTCACTGTGGAACGAAATGTAATTCCTATTGATTGAGTATATGAGTATTGCTGTTCTGGCTATGTATTGATTAGCGATTGGTGTTGTTGACGATGACTGCTTGGCTTGATCATACACCGATCAGAATTCAGTTTCTGGATTTGATTCCTGGCTTGATGTTCGTGTCAGCCAGGCCATGCTTTATATACTGAAGCTTAGTACGAAACTAGCTTGGATTTTCTTAAATAGTATGATTTAAAGCTCATACTCTACACCTACGTGCTTACGCATGGTTTGCATACACGCCCTCCTTTGTGAGGGTAGTTCCGGTTGCATGTTGTTGCAATACTTTTTGAATTATTTTGATCGGGGTTTGGACATTCAGGCATGTGATGGTGTATTTTTAGCCTGATTCACAGTTCCCTTCGGAACAGACGTTGTGATATGGAACGGCATTGATGAGTGAATGTGATCGTTCTGGTAAGTGCACTCTTTATGTTTGGCCATGCTGAGTATGGAGGTTTTGCGTGGTTGTGCTTGTTGTTTTGAAATGTTTATGTTGGAATGTTTTATAGTATTTTAATATGGGAGTGTTCGGGAACATGATTGATTGGTTAGAGTCGGATGGACGGCTCCGTTTCTACTTGAGTAGTTGGGTAGTGACTGTGGGCTGGAGTGCAATAGATATAGAAGTGTGAGTGGTTCATACTACTATGTGTTATCGTTTGGATTTACCAAGTATAATGTGCTGGTTTATTTAGAATATCCATGAGGATAGTTCCTTGTACATTTATACAAGGTTCATGTGTACCACTTCTCTAATTGGGACTAATAATATGGTCTATAAACAAATGATTTGGAATAGCAATATGTGATGGCTTTGAACTCTGCATTTTGAGCTACATATGTGAGTTTAAGACTATGTATATATTTATGCTTTTTTATACTGATGTTTTTAAAGCTGCAATGTTTTTGATACAACAGTTGCCTAGCGACATGCATAATGATGTGATTTATTGATTAATTGGCACACTAATTAGTGTTTTTTCCCGCCTTTGACCATATAAAAGTTCAAGCTTATGCACTGTACTAATGGAATCTGATGAAGCGTGGTTTTAACCGCGTGAAAGCGCTTATTCTTGTTTGTTCTCAATAAAAGATTGCTCGTTTTTATGACGGAGTAGCATCTCTTTATTTCAAGGAAGGAATAACAGTTTTATGTGGAGTTTATGGACTATCTTTGGCTGTTTCATTTGGTGAATATTTTTGTTCCAGCTTTTCGAATGATAAGAACTTTTAGCTGAGTGCTCCTGGTGGTTGGTTCACAGCTTCTTTTGATAATTGTGTTTTCGTTTTGGTGAGTGAACCATCTAACGAGTTTTACCGGCTTCTCACATCATTTTTGTTGCTCCTTTTTGGCCGATACACTCCGTACACCATGGAATCAGCTGTTTACTCTGAACCGGAGTCGAGGGATACAGTGTCTGCGTGCAGAAGTTTATTGCATTCCAACGACAACCCTTTATTGTCTCTGGACCTAATGAAAGATTTGAATGTTGTACAGCCTCAAATAAATGGTGAGAACCTTATAGAATTCTTTCCAATGCTGAAAACGTTTGAAGATAATCTTTATCAGTTGCAAAAGTATGTTTGGCAACGGCTTCATTTGGAAGCATGTTTACATTTCAAAATAGTCCCCAGGGGCATGAGAATATTTTGTATGCCCACGTATGGGGACTCACATCCACAACTGTTAAAACGTTGGCAAGATTTAAATATTGAACTTGGGTTCAGTTATGCCAAACTACTGATAGACTATTTTCTACCCTTAGAGAAGGAGCTAAGGGATAAGACTGATAGTCTTTATAAACAGCTGACTGAACGCTTTACTTCTAGCTTCTGTAATGATAAAATCAAACATATACTTTCACAGATTAATCAGTTCAGTGACAGATTGAAAACCACCAAACAAAAGAAATTGACCAGGGATTTCAATGATTTTAAAAGGGGCCAGGTCTTTATTTGGCCACGACATCAAGCCACACAGAGTGCAAACAGTGCAGCTGTTGATGGGAACTTGGACAGGCCCACGTCCTCTAGTTCCAGCTATGCTCGGGTTGTACAGCCTGCGCATTCTTTACCTTCTTATCACATACATGAGGAAGAGGGTTCCTCAACTACAGCTCACAATGTTCCATTAGCTGTAGAACTGACCGATACACCCCCTCCCAATCAAGAAGCCTTAAACGTTCGCCCCATTACACATTCAACGGGCACGATCCCGAAGAGTACTACCACAATGACTTCTTCTACTGGGGCTTTTTTACCGTACCTAAAGAAGCAGGTGAACCATTACAACAGAGGAAGATCTCGCAGCAGAGACTCCCGAAAAAGAAAGAACTCGGGGGAACAATATCCTCTGAACAGACGAAAGAAAAATTGACATTTGATATTTTGTTTAATCTCTCTAGTGTTTCTCTGGATCCTCATAGTATCAGTGTTCTGAATAGAGGTCTCAATTTTATACCAGCTGTGAATGCTAAATTAACAGAAACTCTGATAGATCTGAGGATGTTTTGCAGGAGTCTAAGTCTAAGGTTATTTTTCAGGACTGAAGAACTAGATAGAGTTGGTATTCCAGGTAAAATAAGTTATAAGACCAATAGTACATTCACACCTCCTATGCTGCCTCATGTGGAATGCTTTTTAAAAGCATGTGAGCATCAATATTATAGACTGTTTCATAATAATGACAAGGCTGGGAGATATTTCAACCTTACCCCTCTTGAATTCCACCATCTAAACTACCTTAAGCAAGATTCTAGGGTAGTAATAAAGCCAGCTGATAAAGGAGGAGGGATAGTTGTGCTAGGTACTGATGAATACTTAAGAGGTATGACAGATTTACTCTCTGAGGAAGAAACTTACACGATCATTACTCATAGGGAGGTAGTGCAAGTTATAAATAGAGTGCATGATACTATCTATGACTTAGTCATATGTCGTCAGGTCAGCCAAGAAGTCTACAATTTTCTATACATAGAATTCCCTGTTATACCCATTATCAAGGGCCTCCCAAAGATACATAAGGAGGTCTCACCAATACCATATAGACCTATAGTATCAGGTGACAACTGGGTCACAGCTCATATATCCAAATTTGTGGAGGACATGCTGAGACCAATTGTGAACCAATATCCCACCATATTAAGAGATACATATGACCTCTTAGATACCATCAAGGACATCAAGTTAGATATGAGGAAGCAATACACATTTATTACTTTGGATGTCAAGAGCCTATTTACATCAATACCTAATACTGAAGGAATGGACAGTATCCGACATCTTTTGAGTAAAGAGACCTCATTTAGCAATGATAGGAACATCTTGATAAGCCAACTACTTGAGCTTATCCTTCATAATAATGTGTTTTTGTTTGGTGACAGGTACTATTTACAGCAATGGGGGGTGGCCATGGGCACCCCCAGTGCTAATACCTATGCTAACTTGGTGGTCCTGTGGTGGGAGAAGCAATTTCTTTTTCCTCATGAGAAATTTGGATATATTAAATTGTACAGGCGTTTTGTGGATGATATCATTATAATATGGGAAGGGAATATCTCTACCTTTGAAGGTTTTCTTAGTCATCTAGAAACTACTACTAGTTTCTTAAGATTTACCCTGGAGTCATCCACCACTATGATCAACTTTTTAGATGTGACGCTTAGTTTTACAGCAGAAGGGGGTATCATTTCATCTCTATATAGGAAACCATTGTGGCGTAATTCATTGTTGACCTTTGACAGCATGCACCCTAGGCACGTTTTTTATGGAATAGTTAAAAGTCAATTCTTAAGAATTATGAGATTATGTAGCAGAGAAGTTGATATCGTGAGAGAGGCTTTGGTATTAGAAAATTTGTTTATAAACAGAGGCTATGATCCTGCAATGGTAAGACATATTAAGTATGAAATTTTGGGGGACATATTACATAAGGAACCCCACGAATCTATACCAACAACTCAGGTGATTAGGAATTATAAAAAATTCAACTCTACCCATAAGAATTTCATCAAATATGTTATCACCTATACTAGTGATATCAATAAAATACAGCAGGTCATTCGTGATAATTGGCATATATTGATCACAGATCCTACAACCAACAGGCTCATAGGTGAGAATCCAGTGTTCCTCTATAAGAATAGTAAGAACCTAAAACGGATCCTTTGTGCAGATACATACATTACAATGGAAGGACAGAAAGGAACTTTGGCCACTTCACATAAGCAAGGTACTTTTCCCTGCTATGGATGCAACAGATGCAAATATATTACAAAAGAACAGGCCTTTAAGCATCCTACAATGAATTATACTTTCACGCCACATTTCTTTGCTAATTGCAACTCTAATAATGTCATATACCTTGCCACCTGTATTAAATGTGCATCGTTTTATGTAGGTCTAACTAAAAGAAAACTACATGAACGTATTTATAATCATCTATATGACATCAGAAAGAGGGTGGAGACGAATGCACTAGCAAAGCATGTTATTGAGTATCCATCACATTCATTTACATTCAGGGTCCTACAAATAGTGAATGAAAGTAATAGAGAAGGTAATAAGGAAAATAATTTGGCT